>NC_091822.1:160306449-160606449 GCF_038994185.2 Dermacentor albipictus
TCCGATACACCTACGCTTTCGCCCTGCGGCTGATGAAGGACCGAGGCAACCGTATGAGATGTCGCGATCCTACCTGCTTCGATGAAGAAATAGAGTGCACGGTGTGTAGAATTCTTCTACGGGACGTCCCACGCGGTGGGTGTGTGTGTGTGTGTGTGTGTGTGTGTGTGTGTGTGTGTGTGTGTGTGTGTGTGTGTGTGTGTGTGTGCGCGTGTTTGTGTGCGCACGTGTATGTGTGTGTGTGTGTAGGGAGGGGGGGGGGGCATAACTTCGAGGCGGCCGCGTATACTGGATCCTCCTCGCAGTAGCGAACAACTCGAATGTCCTTGTCGTATAGTCTCAACAACATCATCAGTTATCAGAGGGGGGGGGGGGGGCTCTCCGTGTGCGAGTGGACAGCAGCGAAAGTATATACAGCGGAGAAAGGAGGGAGCGTAGCCCCTTATAGACCGTGCAAGCTGTGGTCCGCGACTTGGCAAAGGTCGACGTTAATAAAATTGACGTTGGCCATCAGTCCCGGAGAAATCATTGTCCGTTTTGAGTTTCGTTGCACACGGAAGCCGAGAATAAGCCGCGTACTCGCCATTTCGGCTGTCAGCCCGGAATTCGACGGTGCGCAACAGTGCGCTGTCGCACGAGGCGATGCTGCAGTGCATGCCTCCGTCTTTGTCATTGTTCACAGAGTACCATGGCGCCAAGTCGTTATGGTGTTAGAAATCGAGCACACTATTTATTCATCTTTCCCGAGGAGATTTACTCTCTAAGAAATGTGCGCCCTGTGGTGCTGATCTCGCCCGCATACAGTAATCGTGCTATAGCCGTGGTGGCCTAAGCCTGAGGGCGCGGGATCAAATCCCGGCATACAGGCGGCCGCATTTCGATATAGAGGGCCGAAATGCAAGAACCCCTGCGTGCCGCACACTGGGAGCTAAATGTTGGGAAAGTAGGTCCAAAAAAGTTATTAAACAGTTATCTGGTGACACATCTTTGTTGCAATGAGGATACGTAGACATAATTTTTTTTATGTTTAAGTAATTTCTTAATATGGCTGGCAGCCTGGACGCCTATCATGAGGATATGGTGCTTGGATGTGTCTATAACGATCTATAGAGTCGGCGTTCCTGGAGCTTTTTCGAAGGCGGCACCGGACAACTGTCACCGCCCGGTGGCGCCTCGGTGACCCAACTTTGAACATGTGTGTCGGCGCTCGCGCGCGATGCTGCAGGAGCTCCAAAAAAAACGCAGTTTCGCCACATATGCGCACTCGCCGTCGCGTCGGATATACCTATATGACGCCTAGCAGCCTCGGGGACCTTAATCTGCGCAAGCAGTAAAGGCCTTGCGTCCTTGCTGTCGCTGTCACAGCATTGCCCTTCGAGAGAAACTGTAATTAATAATCATTGAATATGTGCTTGAGAACGTGCAATGAAGCGGCCGCCATGCTTCTTCGAACACACGTTTGACATTCCTGTTACGACCAATCACTCTGAAATATGGATCAAGTAGTTTGGTTAGAGCGAATTAGGTGGGCCGGGCCGCTATCTCGTATGCGTCTCACGCGATTGTCCAGGCCGCTCCGATAGCGCGGCCTGGACGATCACGTGAGGCGAAGGCGAACGTCGGCTTTTCGGACGCGTACAAGATAGCTCCTCAGATTGCTGGTTGGCGCCAGTTCACGGCGTAAAGAGCGTGACTGTGTGCCTGCCGACGACACGCTCGATCGATGAACCGGCATAAACAGTTCGCATTCTCAGAGAAACGCGGCGCACATTGTGTTCGAGTGCCCGCCAACCGCGTGCTCCGCCACGAAGAATGTTTCTGGCCGCTAAGAACTGCTGGGTCACGCGAAATCGCAGGAGCGCCGTCAAAAATATCAGTGCGTCGCGCCGTTTGCTAGGGTTGCCTGTATGCGTCATTCGTCAACAATCGTTGCACGTGGTGTCATCACGACCGAAACGAAAGGGGGGGGGGGGGGGGGTCGCCGTACGCCATGCATGCCTATACACAGCACGAACAACTCAAAGCGCGTCCGTGAAAGTGATCAGTCGAGAGCACGCCCTATGCCTCTCAACGCTGGTTCGCTCGACGGGCAACGAATAGCTGATTCATTCTATATGCGCAGCCATACATCGTGTCTTCCGTGGCCCTGAGGCACACCGAGTCGCGCAGCTCGGCCACGCAGCCAGCCAGCGGATGTCCTTATAAGTACACGGCCCTCAAGATCGGCACGTTTCGTTACCGCTGGGATACATCACTCTCGATTCGCAGCAGGCTACCGACAGATCGATACACCGCGTAAATTCAGGTTTTGCGTTCGCGGTATTGGCGTGCATCGACGCAGTATAGAGTTCACCCGCTGCCTAAATCATCTGTCGAATCTCGCGCGAGCCCACCAAGAGCATGTCCAAGCGGCGACAGCTTTTTATTTCCGAACACCAACCGATGTAAGTATGATTGTATACGTATATTACTTCACTTGCGGCGAGCTTTCGGGGTGTTTAACATTTCGGGAACCCGACAAAATGTGTGTCGAGTCCGTTTGTCAGGCAGAGATATTGCCATTCGCGATCATGTGTTAACTTTATAGGCGGTCTATACCTATACGTGCTTTGCGTTTGAAGGGAACTGAATAATGTTTGCGACTTTCGATGGGCGCAGCAAAAGCATTTGATTTCTCTGACAGCCCTGCATATACCCAATTCTGTGAACAATGATCGCCAGTTTCGGAGTTCTGAAGTAATGATTAATTTCTCAGCAAGTCTCCTCTCTTAACCGTTTAGGTGTGCATCAGCCGAGGTTTTGAAAGAGTAAGTATTCCCGTTAGAATAAGCAACGCCTGTTATTTTGAAACGTTCCATTTAATTTTCGTTATTGATATCGTATCGCGCCAACTGGTTGATCCCAGCTTAATGGCAGGGTGGTCGCTGCGTCCGAGCCAATCACGAAGGGCAAGCAGAACGGAAAATTAAATGGCTTGTTAGAAATTTGCATTAAGAGCGCACATATAACGACGCATATATGTATATGCAGCGACGCTGCAACTTTCTTTTTCTTCTTTTTTTTTCCCTATTTCTTGCCTATTCGAACTGGAACACTCGCTGTTCAAGAGCTTGCGATTTTTCCAGAAGCGAACAAGTGTCGACAGGAGAAATGCTGACTTTGGTGAAAAGCTCGGGACGTTAGCTTGGCTGACAGCCCGGCAGGCTACATAAAGTGCTGGGTGAAAAACATTATGCGCACAACGACTATGACGACGAAGGGAGCAACAATAACAGCAACGACAGCAGCAGCGGCAACACTAACAGTAATAACAAACGCCTAGACGTGCCGTCAGGCGGAGCGTGCACCAACGGAGATGCACCCACACAAATAAAGCTATTCACAAAGTATTATTAATAGTCCTGTAGAGAGAAAGAGAGAGAAGGGAAGACGGCAAGGCAGGGAGGTTAACCAGATTGAGTACAGTTTGCTACCCTACACGCGGGGAGGGGAATGGGGAGTGAAAGAGAGAGAGATAGAGAAAAGTTAGGTGTAGGATGTCTATAGTCGGGAACTCAAGTCTGGTGCACTCAGGTAGCAAAAAAGCGCTCGAATTGCTTTCTGGGCTAATGAACTGTGAGGCCGGGCTCCCAAGATCTTCGCTTCCGTAAATGGCCTATCATCCAGTCTATTTAAGGCGCACTGGAGAGTCTCTGTCCTGTAGTTTTCGAGAATGCTACAGAAGCGCCTCCATTGCGCGCAAAGCGCAGATCTATACATGCTTTACTGGCCAAGAACGTGGCAAAGCTTCAAGCTATTGAGCCAGTAGCGACGTCCAGTCCATGGGGCATGACTCCCTTGCCCTGCAGGCTGAACTGCGGCTGCCGTTATCTCCCCGCGCGGTTTCCCACTCATCACCGATTCAAAAAAAGTGCGCTGGAACTGTTCCGGTCGAGGCGGCTAGACCAAGAGTAGAAGGCGAACGAGTGGAAGGGTGTGTGTGTGGGGGGGGGGGGGGGAGGGTGATGCAGGGAAGGACCACCGTGACACGACATTGCTCGCGGCGCCTGCCCTCCTCCTTCTCCGATGGGTTTCGATAAGCGTGCTCTTCGAGTGCACTTTAACTCGGGGCGCGCCGATGCCAAAAGGGCGCCGGATTGCCGCGCGCGCGGAGCAGTCCGAAATCACCGCCCATCGCCGAGCATTACTCGGACTTCGTAGTCCCGGGCCGCACCGCCCGTCACGGCGCTGATAGTAGACAGTTTTAGTTACACGTACGTAGAGGCTTTGCGTACGTAGAGCTTCTACGTGTCAGCAGTGCGCATGCGTAAAACGTAGCGGGCGCGCGCGCGCCTCTCACAGACGTACGTGAGATTCAATTCTTTGCGTGCGTTTCTTGCGCACGTATACAGCTTCGCGTGGGAGTTCCGCGAGATCACGAACAAGCGATAGCGGGCCGTGCGCGCGCAGACGGCTTGCACTGAAACACGGCGACAGGATCGAATTGGCTATCGCCGTGTTCACATTTCCCGATAGATGTGGATACGGGGTCTCTATTGGCGTGCGTCGCGTACGTGTTACTAAAAGCGTTTCAGATGGCGTGCACGTAAGGTACGTAGGCTTTTCACGTTTGTCTAGTAAAAAAAAAAACTGTCTAGTAACAACCACGCTGGAGAGATGCGTCGCGTATGCCAAGGGTGTCGACAGTGTGTTCACCGTGAGACGCAAGGCACATGTTCGGGAATATTTGCAAGCGTTCTTTTTCTTTATGTCAACCCTCATGTGCTAGCTGCTGGTATGGGTCGCATCTCAGGTTATACACTCAAGTGTCGAAGCCGGGCTGCTTGCATCCTCCGTACCTGGGGCAGCTTGCACGAACATTTAATAACGAAAATAACAACGAATTTAAGAACGCCTTCTTAAATGTTCCATAGACAACGCCTAGTCCGCACGAGAACGCGTTCTTAAATTCGTTATTATTCTCGTTATTAAATGTTCGTGCAAGCCGCTCCTGGTCTCCCAGGTGATCATTACGAGGAGTGGCATTCGGGTGAAGTGCCGGGTGCATGAAAAGGAAATTTCTCTGTGCCCGCTGTGTGCGACAACCCTCTAGGAGAACTCTGGTGTACTACTCATCGAGCGAGTTGAGTGGCGGCATCTAGGCAAAACATTCTACACTTTTCTGCGTTGTCGTTAAGGTGCATGATTCTTTTTATATTACTATTATTAACTGCTGGTTTGCCGAGAGAGAACACTGTACGTGAAATGTTTAAAAAGACACGCGCCGCTATTGGGTGGAGCGCCCATTAAAACGCTTCAAGTTAGCAAGTTCATCCATCGTACTGATTCTCTGTGGACGATCATTTTGACTCTTGAGTTCCTGTCTAGCGTAAAATGTTCTCAATAAAGTACCGCCTCGCAGGGCCAGTATCTATATCAGCATTCCGGACTGTCATACGCACTTTCCATAGACTGTGCAGGCCCAGTAACATGACTATATCCAGTGGGTGTGCTTCCAAAGTTTGGGACAGCTAAAAACCGGATGCCTCGACGTGACAACCACGGAACAAGAAAGCCTTTTTCTTCAAGCCAGGGCTTAACTGGCAACGTGTTGCTGTGAAGCCGGAAAAAGAAAGTTTTTGCTGAGAAACGAACTGGCGTCTTTTTAACTCTTTTCAGAATGTCACCTCCTAAACCTGCACCGTATATGGACCGGTACAAAGCGACTGGTAGCGTCGAATCACATACATCTTTGTACAGTTTTCTTCCGTTAACTCCAGACAAGTGCTCCAAAGAAAAACGAGCTTTCATATGCTGGAAAACTGAAACAACCTCACGTAAGAAACCGCGAACACTTGTGCATTTTGCATCGTTCGTCGACACAACAAAATCAGGTAACACTCCACTTATCCTTACTACTGCTACAGTTCGAAAAAAAAAGGATCACTTTGGCCGCTAAAAAACGAAACCTAGACAACACCTCCCGGTTCCCACGTGGGAGCGGCCCGCTTCGTGATGACTCACGATCTGCAGGACCTCAATAAAGTTTTACCGTACCATACCATACCATCTTTCGAAGGTACGAATGGGCTAGTCCCCCAGACCTCCCTCTCTCACAGATCGAATTATTAATTTACGTGATCATCATAATCATCATGATCATTGCAGAAGGAAGGCATCTCACAGCGATTTGCAATTACCATTGTCTTGTGCTCGCTGACACCCTCTTATACCTGCAAATTTCCTAATTTCATCACACCACCTATATAGTTCCCTGCCGTCCCCGATTACGATTCCATTCTCTTGGCACCCATTCGGTAACTCTGACAGACCACTGGCTATCTGCACTATACGCATTACAGGACTTGCCCAGATTTCTTCCCATGTCTTAAAGAATTGGCTACCATCATTCGCTCTTTAATCCACGCCGCTGTCATCGCTCACTCTATGATCATTAAGTTCTTCTCAGGCATCTTTGTTAACCTCCAAGGTTCTGCCCCATGTGTTAGTGCCGGTGGTAACGACTGTGCACTTCTCTTTTAAAGGGTAGCGGTATAAGCAGCCGGTCATGCCTTTGTAATGTCCACAGACAACTTTGCATTCTAGCACGCATGATCTCCTTAGCAGAGTGGAATACCGCACATACAAGATGCACAAGACTAAACCCGTCACTGCAACTCAGACCTCCGGCCGGTGTGCCCGAAGCGAAGCGTATCTTCAGTGTCGGTTGTGGCTTGGAGTTGCCTTCACGAATGCCTACTCAGCACTAATTGGAATGGCTGATAGTCCTGCATGTGATGTTTGCGGATGTGAGGAGAACATTGACCACTTGTTGTGCCATTGTCCTCAATTTCAAGCACAAGAACAATCTTTGTCCAACACATTGAGGAAATTAGATTATCGTCCTCTGAGTGAACAGACAGTACTAGAGCACCGTCCCCACCGATCATCAGCTCAGAAGGCACTGAAGGCACTAGTGTGCTTTCTCAGAACGTCGGGTTTGCGCGAGCGGCTTTAACTCAAGCACT
The DNA here is from genome assembly GCF_038994185.2 of Dermacentor albipictus. NCBI lineage: Eukaryota > Metazoa > Arthropoda > Arachnida > Ixodida > Ixodidae > Dermacentor > Dermacentor albipictus. Next base: position 160,313,457 of record NC_091822.1, read on the forward strand.
GTCCGAACACCTCTCTGCTAAAGCCCCTTAAACTTCGTAAAGTACTGCCACGCTTTGAAGAATGCCGCCGCGTCCTCGCGCGCTCTGGCCGAGGCCGACGCCGCGTCGCTATTGGCCTAATAGCATCACGTGGGCCCTCGCGCCGTGCATCAGCGCCATTTTTGCTCGAGAAGCGTCTACGGAGTGGCGAGGCGCACATGTTGGCGCCGTTGCTACGCTCGAGCAGTGTAGGCGGCGCCACGGTCGAGGAGGGAGCGTGAAAGAGAGGAGAAACGAGGAGGAGGGAAGGAGGAGGAGGAGAGTGTCACTACTTTACGAAGTTTAACGGGCTTTACACACCTTCTTACGGGCTTCTACACCTTCTTTCTCCCTTCTTTGCCTTCCCCTTCTCCCTCCCCCAGCGTAGGACAGCCAACCAGACTGCCTTCCTATATTCCCCCCTCTCTCTCTACCGCAAGCGCTTGAACCCTTCATATATATATATTGTCGCCTCGACGGCCTCGGCGGACCAATCAGCTTGGATGTTAATTTAGTTGGCTGTTCCCGCTAACAACCTCATTTCTCGTGTTTAAGGTAAATCAAGCGAGCTCTACTGCTTGGAAAACTTACTATTCTTCAAATCTCACCACCAAATTTCATGCGAACGGCACAGCTTCCCTCATGCGGGACGCGAATCTGCACCACCTTCTAGTGGCGAAAAGTGTAGAAAAAGAGAAAAGCACAAGATCACTGCTGCGAATAATTGCCCTCTTAGAGCAGTGAATTGTACGATTACATCGCGGTGAATCAGGACGCATACGCATTTTGTCGAAGCGTAACGCAAACAGAAGCAGCCAAGCACGAAGACAAGTTTCGCCACTCTTGTATACGCGATGCAGACGACTTGTTCTTTTCGTCTGCTCTACGGCTGGAGCGTCCGTCTGAGCGCTGCGGTGGCAAACGCAGCTGAGAGGGAGAGACCACGGCGCAAAGCAACGCGAATGCGCTTGCTCCTAAAAAAAAAAATCGACAACAAAGTTGTTAGGAACAAAGAGAGAGCGAGAGTGAGAGAGGGGAGTTGGTAGTAGGCGGATATGCTAAGACAGGAAAAATGGCGGCGAGAGGGGAGGGAAAGGAAAACAAGTCAATTCCGCGCTGCTCCGCGGCGCTGTCATAAGGTTCTTGATGGATTATCCGGCCTAATGGTCCGAGCGTCGAGCGCGTTCGGCACGTCCACCGACCAACCACATAGAGATAGATAGAAAGAGAGAGGGAAAGCAGGAGCGTAGGATTAGCACCGCCCTGGACGGTCACCACCGCACCCGACGAAAACAGCTGCAGAAGAGGCACAGAGCATGCACTATGACGAAGCTAAGAAACAAACAACGGCACGAGTGAGTCCGGTGGCGCGGGAGGAGACGACAAAAAGAAACGAAAGAAAAACAAAGAAAAAGAAGCCAAAGTACGTGGGCAGCCTTGAATTCTATGCATAATAACAAATGTCAGTGTTGACCGCTTGGTTACAGATAAGCTGCATGTGTGCGTCTGCGCGCGTGGTCTGCCGATTGGTCCTTTTTTTTTTTTTTTGACGGTGCACAGACGAAGAAACATACCAGCATGGATTAAGGAAAAAAGTTAGGAGGGAGAATCGGGCAACGCGATTGAAGCCAAACCTGTCGGTCCAACACGTGGTCGCATGTCAAAGTGCGCGGTCGGTTTTAGTGTTCCCGCTCTGCAGGCATAGTCACGGCAAGGCAGCTGAATAAGCAAGCACGCACCGAACAAAAACTACTGGCATAACTACTGGCATAACTCCAAAGGCTGTAACTTTACCTAAGAGTGTACGTTCACTCTTATCATTCGCCGGTGACGCATATTGTTTTTAATTGGTGCCTATAACTGTCATTGCGCAGTTAGCTGAAGGCAGGCTAATGACGACGGTCACTTGTCCGTGTAGACAAGATTTCCAAATGCAAAAAAAAGTGAGGAAGTCCAGAGAAGTTATCATAATTATTTAGGAACTCCTTGGCTATTATGAACGGTCGCATACCGAAAAATAATTTACACCCTTAAAAGTGAATAAGCGCGCAATTAAATCCGTCTCTGACTCGAACCTTTAGACCAATTTTTGGGTGTAAAGGAGTGAGTTCTAGACCGATTTGCAGCCGTATTCGCATTTAATGGAGTAAATTATTTTACGGTGCATTGTGTGGGTGGCAGCATTTCGACGCGCACAGAGGCTCAACAAGACACCTACCCGCCGTGGCTGCTCAGTGGCTATGGTGTTGGGCTGCAGAGCACGAGGTCGCGGGATCGAATCCCGGCCACGGCGGCCACATTTCGATGTAGGCGACAACACCCGTGTGCTTAGATTTAGGTGCACGTTAAAGAACCCCTCAGGTGGTCGAAATTCCCGCAGTCCTCCACTGAGGCGTGCCTCATAATCAGAAAGTGGTTTTGGCACGTAAAACCCCATAATTTAATTCTTTTTTTCAACAAGACACCCGTGAACGACGAAACTGCTACATTGTCTGGTATTCCACATTAAGCACTCCGTTGACGGAAACCAGGGCCAGTATAATGCAAAGATTCCTTTCACTCGCATCTGTTCCTCTCTTATCATCCTCCGCTCCCGAGCATGGCTGAACCTGGTGATAATGCAGGAGGCCCGACACCCGGACCACCGACGATGCGCGAAAAAGAAAGCAATGGGAACAGAATAGTTATGTCATCCGGACCCGTGTGTCATCCACGTTTAGGGCCACATAGGAAGTCTGGGCCCGTATTCGCAGAAAGCTCTTCCGCTAGAACTTTCCCTAAGAGCGATTTCCAGCCAACCCTGATGCTTAACATATATTATTAGTGAAAGCGGCCAGCCAATGGGAAATTGCACTTACAAACGAAAATATGTGGGAATTGGGCCGCATAATTACCATCCACCCGCGAAGCAGCCCTAAATAAATGAATCGGACACCGGGTAAGATCAGAACCACCTATAGACTATAGGTGGTTCTGATAATCACGTATTGTGTTGCCATAATGTTGTGCCTGATGGTCCTGGGCAAAAGGCGCTTCACCTGCGAGCATGCAGCTATGGAGTGCCGCCCTCGCTACACCGTCCTTTTGACGCCAAAGAGTTAATCGGCCACGAAACTAGCGTCACCTCAAGATAACTCACAGAGACTGCGTGTGTCGCGTCTTCGTCTCTTCGAGCTGACGAACTAGACGAGTTCTGGGACCCCATACTGCAATGGGTCATAGGCCATGTGCGTCTCTAAACGGCAATGCCTGTCTTTATGTGCTTGGCGGAGAGCACCAGCGCCTGCATATACAATAACTGGGCCCGGCGCGGGCTATTGACAGACAGAGAAATAATCTCCCTTCAAGGTCACCAAAACCGCCGCATTCTTCGGAAGCGGTGGCGACAGTCAAGACAGAAATCGTCACAAAGCGGCCGTTGCCGAAAGCCTAGTAATAGCTGTAAAGAGATAATGCTGAACTTCCGTAGAACAGTGTCGACCGCGGTTTCACCTCAAGTTGCCCCTTCACTGCGTCGAGGGCACGTCGAAGGTTGGACACCAGAGGTGAAGTCCGGTGGGGCGGTGTGACGGCATCGGTGGTATTAGAGAATAGAGACGTTTAGCTTGTACGCTATTCCGGTAAACGGGAGCGGTTTGGGCGGATTACCGGATGGTCGGGGCGTAAACGTGAGTGGTGAAGCCGCCTGGTGTTGTAGAGCTCAACCAGACAAACGCAGAGCTAAAACTGCAGTAGCTCACCATATCCTGCTTCGCCACTCGTGCAAATTTTTGGCAGCGGCGTAATTGTGAACACGATTACGCCACTGTCGAAAATTTAGGCCAGCAGCTAAGCAGAACATAGTAATTAGCTCTGTGTTTGTGTGGTTGAGCTTTGCGCCACCAGCTGGCGCCACCGATCTGGTCGCTCAGCTTGACGCCCCCGCTAAACCGGAAACCCGCCCGCGGTTTCCCGATTACCGGACGCGCTAAAGGTCTCTAATTTTAGTGCGTCCGGTATTCCGACAAGCGCAGGCGGTTTGCCGGATGAGCGGGAGCGTAAGCGTGAGCGACCAGATTGGTGGCGCCAGCTGATGGTGAAGAGCTCAACCACATAAACACAGAGCCAATTACTATATTATTCTTAGCTGCTGGTGTAAATATCATACAGCGGCGTAATCGTGTTCACAATTAGGTTACTGCCGAAAATTTGCACCACCAGCGAAGCAGAATATAGTAGGTTGCTGCAATTTTAGCTCTTTGTTTGGTTGAGCTCTACGCCACTTAGATTTAGGTGCACGTTAAAGAACCCCAGGTGGTCAAAATTTCCGGAGTTCTCCACTACGGCGTGCCTCATAATCAGAAAGTGGTTTTGGCACGTAAAACCCCAAATATTATTATTATTATTATTATTATTATTATTATTATTATTATTAGCTCTACGCCACCAGGCGGCTGCAACGCTCCGGCCGCTCATGTTTACGCCCCCGACCATCCGGCAATCCGCCCAAACCGCCTTCGTTTGCCGGAATAGCGGACATGCTAAATGTCTCTATTGTGTGGACTGTGCTACAACCCAATTGGATGAGAGAAGGACATTAAATTCCCTCGTCGAGCGAAACGGGAAAATCGACTGCTTAAATCGCGGAGCTTGAGTGTTGCGTGGAGGTTCTCGGACACGTAAAGAGTTTGACATCCGGTGTGCTCCGAGAATCATGGAGCCGCTCTTGCAAGCCATGATCGTGTAAATTTGAACATAAAGCTTGTTTTTTCTCATCACTCGGACGTCGCTCTGGACTTGTATTTCTCCCGGCACCTGGCACGGCACCAGCCATTGGACCTTCCTGGCCCCTGGGACTCCCAGCATCGCAACACTCACGACAATTCACTCTACAATAATTGTCTGCCTTGACTGGCTTGTTGCCACGCACCGATGGCCGTCATGCGCCTGTTCTTTTCTGCAATAGGCGGTGTCCAAAACACGACGTCTATGACGTGTTTCCGGCTCCCGCAGTCGCTTCCGCCGTGTATAGCCTTCGAGATCTGCATCTGTTATCCAGAGGGTCTCTCATCGCTGGGGCGTGCGTTTGGACGCCACCTATATCCGCAAGCTCTCTGCAGTCTGCTACGCCTCATAGTATGACTCTTCCCTACATCAAGAACGAAAAGTCACAGGTGGTGAAGACATCGCATGGATGGTGCGACGATTAACGTCACGGAAGGCACCACGCGGCGACTTTACATGTACACGCAATGCGGTTTTCACCGTCCGCCATGCAGCGGCACCACATGCGCATATTTCACACTTATCGGATTCATTTTGACCGCTCCTCCCCGACGTAAAAGGCAAAGCGAACGATATGAGTTAACGCTTCTTGCACTTTAGATAAGAAAACTGAGCCGAACGGCGCCACCGTGAAAGGACTTCCTTTCTGTCTGGGCGTTCGTGGATGACACATGCACGCACACGTAAGAACATACGGTCGGCGTCTGAGCGCTAAGTCGAACGACTTGCGTCCGCTACACCGAACTTCGCGAATCCAATCCCCCAGGGTACCACGAAATATGAGCGCGTGACATGGGCTCCACTGGAAAGGGCATGGAAAAGGGGATTCTCTGATACGGTCGTTAGCTCTACTTCAACAGTACTATCGCCTTGTCTTATCAAATACTTTTTTTTCTTGCTCTTTTCCTAGTTTCAGGGTGTATACACCTGCGCACGAATACCGCCGAGATAATCCGAGGCTTATGGAGGTCCTTACAAAAGCGGGCCCCTTGCGTATATACCTATAACATCTCGACCTCGCGGACCTCTTGAGTCCGCTAATTCGTGTATTTACAGCTACTTATAGGCGGATCAGAGCGCCGCACCGGATTACGTGCTTTGTTGCCTCCGGCCACAGGCGGCTGTGGTCGCTATAGAGGTCGCGTGCGTGTGGGATAGCTTGGGCAACTGCGCGTCGAGAACGTGACAAACTGCGGGAACTCCGGGACGAACGCGAGACTTTCCGCCGGCAAAGGCGCTTACACGGCATTCGCAGAGGCATTCTTCGGGGAGAAGAAAAAAAAAGAAGCAAAGAAACGAGCATAACAGATATACGGATGAAGAAGAAGAAGAAGAAAAGAAGAATTAATGCTGAGCAAAGGTGCAAGTTGTCCGGTCCGGTCTCGTCCGCTATTTCTCTGCGCGGAGACTGTCCTTCCACATATGGCGCTCGGAGAATCGACTTGCGCCCGAGGTTCGTGGTGCGCGGAACTTTTGAAAGCGCGAGGGAGGATTTCGAGAAGGCATTAAGAGTAAATGTTAAGTATAGCTAGATTGAAATATTGTACAGGCTTCCGTAGGAATAACTAAAATTCGTAGCGGGAGCAGAACTTTCGTAAAACCGAGAGAACGACGACGACGACGACGACGACGATGATGATGATGATGATGATGATGATGATGATGATGATTTATGGGCAACCCTATTGAAACGCGGGGTGACAAATATCCACCTAGTCGGCTCGGGCTAATCAGGCATGTCATTCGTGGCTTTCATTGTTTTCATTCTGAAAAGCAAGAAAATGACAAAAAGTTATTGTGGCGCCACCTATTCTGGACTATGGATTTCTGATGCGACGCCAGCACTGGCTGATCCACATGGAGCGGCAGAGACGGAAGTCGCGTGGGGATTACGTCAACTCGTCCGTTTTGGCACGAGTGACACAAATTTAGGAGGCGCAGCAGGACAGTCGGTGGAAATTTTCTACGCAACAGCGTCATACATAGCCACACAGCAAACGAAGATGTAGACTGCTAGGCGAAGGATCTCTCGAGCTAACTCGGCTTAATATTTTCTTTTCTTGTTCGTTTAAAGCTAGGATACATGCCTATTGTATGCTCAAAAGTACGAGGTGCTCTTCACAAGACGAGAAGGATGTGAAGCGTTACATTAAAGCAGGTGGGAGAGGGCAAGGGGGAGGGGGGGGCGCTAATTGTGTCGCAGTAAAGCCGTCTTACTAGACAGCCGGGACTTCATAGTCGTCTTTACGTTTTGTCCTCCTTTCCTTACAGCAAGTGACAAACTAGCGCCTTAGAAAGCGAGAAAATCAGCCATAGCTCGGCTGGCTGGAATCATGGATTGCAGGTATAAAACTATGCTAAACTGCGGTAGTATTAAGAGTTAGCCGAGTTGCTTCTGATTCATTCTCGGAAGAGCGCTAAAGAGAGAGAGAGAGAGAAATTTATTAACAGAAAGGCAGAGAGGTCGGCCTGAGCTATAACTTGCTCTGGCCTGCTACTGTAGACTGGGGAAGAGGGACGGGGAGGGAAAGGGCTGATGAATGATGATGGTATAAGGAAGAGATGCGTATATACAAATTCACAGAGTTGTGGCCTCTCTAAAGCTGTGCGTCCAGCCCAGTGGCTTGGAGAAAAGCTATAGCGCTCTTGTTACCAGGGCTGCGCTGTTTGCATTAGGCTAAGGACCTAAAAGAAACTCGTCCGATAGCGATCTCTCATGGATCTTTGCAATGGAAGAGACAAGTTGCTGTAGTTCATGCACGTAGGCGGGTCACACACAAAATATATGTTCAAGTGTTTCCGGCACCTCACATCATTCACACAGCATTGTGCACCGAATTCGCCTTGGTGTCGCATTCACCCACCGTTATAGATATATGATAGGTGCCAGTGATACTAGCGCTAAAGGACTAGACAGCGCTGACAAGGCAGCCCATTGCATGTAGTTTCCTCTTTTCTATACATGAAAAAAATCAGTTGATAGTCACCGCTGGTTGGCAAGACAGCCTTGTTTATACAGGGTGTTGTATTTTTATATAATACACAACTTTTAGAAATCGTCTGTGGCTGCAGCTAGCGTAATTGTAGCCCTTGAGCTGGATTACTCGAAGCGGCGCACATTAGTCTCACAAGAAATCGATATGTAAATCGATTAACTAGCAGAAATTAGCTGCTTACCTTTTTATTATTCACTTTACGGCACACATTGCAATTTACGAATTGTAGCCGGTGAGCTTATACGAGGCATATTCACTCGATACGAATCCTAACGATCACACATATTTAGATATTCGCCTTGAAACTTGCGGTAAAAATGCTCTACTGTTCCACTTACTTTCCTAGCAAACCGCCGCTTTATGCATTGAATAACGAAAGTACCTGGAACGCCCACGTATTTCGTCGCAGATTTTGGCAATGAATATCTCAAAACTGGTGTCGTCCAGAAAATTCATTCCAAGTATATCGCCTTGCGAAGTTGCCGGCTGCGATTCGTATAAATTGCAATATGTACAGCAAAGTAATTGGTTGAAAAGTTAATTAGCGAATGGTTTGTCAATTAGGTTGTTACGCATTTCGATTTCTCGCGCATGTAATGTCCGCCTCTTTGAGTAAGCCAGCTCAACGAGTAGAATTGTGTCATCTGCCACAGGTGATTCTTAAAAGCTACGTATAAAAAAATGCACAAATGGTATAGTTTCCTATCTTCAATAAAATTATGGTTCATAGCCAGCTCCGCGTTTCGTCTTTTCCTTCCTTATGCGTCACGTCTTTTCGCTCTGTTCCTAGAATGAACACTAAACTGGCACACTGGCTACGAAGGAGGTCGGTAGATTCTTCCGTTCCTAACATGCACAGAAAACTGCGGTCGTTGCACAAATGATGTTATATATGTGATATCCAAGTGAATCTCAATGAACAATGATTGTTGAACACAGGAAATGGGACGAAGAGAAAGAAACACTCTATAAGAAGGGGGGCCGAATATTGAAAAGAGATAAAGAAAGCAATAAAGGAGTAAAAAGAAAGGCTTTGTGGGCACCTAAGCAATCCGTATGATGCGTAATATATATATCCATAAATATGAATTTTCTGATCACATTCCGAAACCTGCGAAGACCACTTTGCTGTGAAGCATAACCACTGTGTGAAGACCAACGACGTGAGTGCGTATAGCCTATTTCAACCGCTTACGTGCATGTCTTTTGAGGAGCAAAGTGCTTTCTAGAAATCCATTTTCGCAGCAACTTACCTATAACTTGGAAATCGCTAAAATGTCGCTAACAGTTTTAGAAATGTCGCCGGCCGCTAAATAGAAAACCTTGTCGGTAAACCGTTAAGGAAGTCGCTAAATCAAGCGACAAAACCGATAAAATTGCGACACTGATCCCAATGCCTATGCAGGACGGTCGTCCACATAAGCCCGTTAAAAAATCAGCGTGCGTAGAGAGGGCAAAATACGTGCTTCCACGTACATATACGCAGTCGATGTAAGATTAGCGTCCACTAAAATATCGAGAACAGCAGTGTTCTTATTTCTTAGTCAAATGGCGCAACCCATTCTGGAGGATCGGCCTTTAATCGGACGGCGAAAAAACAATTATTATCATTTTTTATAGAAAAATAAGGTTAAATAAAGTAAGTAATTCGCAATTATGAAATAGAATGTCAACTTTTACAGATAGGAAGGCGAAAACATCTAAATTTTGCCGTAAAACTATGGGAGCATAAGAAGAGAGAAGTGGTTCTTGTGGGGAAGGAGGAAAAGCTAGCACTATTTTCTGCAACCCATGCGGGAGCACGGCTCAGCGCTAGCAGGGTGGGGGAGATGGGATTAAAAGAGAGAGAGGGTAGGAGGGAGAAAGGTAGAGAGGGTCGTCCTAGCAGCATCAGAGCAGCCCGGCAGGGAGGGCCCAGTGGGTTCGACCGGAGGAGTATGCTGGAGGTAGACCTTATAGGAAGGAGGTGGCCCAGTAGAAGCGAAGTAGTGGCGGATCAGGAAGCCCGAAGTGGTGGGATGGGCGTTAGGCCATTCGTCTTTGTAGAAATCTCCTATAGTTTCGCCGAGAGCCCCGACGAGTCGAGGTACTCGACGACAAAGGCTGGTAGCTGATTACGACAGGGGAAGAGGATATCTTCCTGTCGTGAACATGGGAGCCCCAGGCGGTGGAACTCTACCCTTTCTGTATCGTGCAGGCAATTGCAGAGGGTGCTTCACAACTGTTCCTGTGGCTGTAACCCAGTACACAGTATAGCCCCAAAGGAAAGAATTACCGGAAGAGTCAAATTCAAGCCAAGGTTTCGGAAGGATTCTTCTAAAAATAATTTCCTTTGAATGCAGAACCGACGGCATGCTAATAGAAATGTTGCAGAGGCTCACGACACGCCTCTGTCGTCGTCCACGTCATCGTCTCAGGTCCAAATTCTGGCGCGACTATGGCTACTTCTATATAGCGCGACGCCGACTCTCACGCGAGGTCATTGCACGTGTACCTGCCGTTGCTCTTCGTCCCTTGTCTACTGAGTGGTGGTTGCGAGATGGAGTACATTGTTCCCGGAGTGAGAAGGAAAATACGCGTATATCACGGGCAACAGAGACGACTGGAATTTTCTCATCTCACGAGCTTCAGAGTATAACTGGAGATCCTCGCTTCGTTTCACTCGCGGTATATATACCACGCCGCGCGGGGCAGACTTGGCGGCTTATCGAGAAAGTTCAATTACGTCGTTCGCTAATTGAAAACGGCCTCGTCTTTGATGAACGACTTTTTTTTTTCGCAGTATGCAGAACAACCGCCAAGAGGCATACCGTACTTGCTCGATCGACCGAGATCTGGAAGCGGCGGTATGACAAAGCCGGCGTTGTCGGCAGAAAGGCGGCAGTGTTTGCGCCACAGCTCGTTCTGCGAGGTTGTTTGTATACGCAGCCGACGCGTGGTATGCGTGTACAGTGCGGTCCATTGTTAAAGGGAACGCTTTCATGCGCGACCCTCACGTTGCCGGTGCTGTACGTAACAGGGAGTTCCGGCTGAAGCTGCGTCATTGTATTGCACGGATGTGTTCCAAGATGCCAGCGCCACCAACTATTACAAATAACATGCCGCAAAGTCATGTGATTGTACGCTTGCCGGAGGGGGAAATTCGTGTTTGTTCTACACCCGTGTGTTTGCTTTAACAGTGGGCCGCACTGCACATTTTCGATCAATCGATTGATTAAGTGGAGGCAATGGACGTCGTATAGTGGACGCTGTGGAATATAAGGTCTCTTTAAAGGAACAACAAAATGGAATATGAAGTTACACATTAATTAGTAAATTTTCCTTCTGCAGCACCATAAGCTGCAAAGCAAGCTACTCGTACCCCCGTATACATGCAGGGTATGTCAGGTAACTTGAAGCAAGGATTTAAAAGAAGTGGTTAGCCGGAGCTGAATGCAACCAATGGCATATATTTTGCCGTCATGAGGCGCTCCTTATAACACAGTGAAAGCTCGTTAATTCGAACTTCAATAACTCGAACTTATGGATAATTCGAACTGTACGATTTGGTCCGGCCAAGCTCCACAGAAGTCCATGTATAAAAAAGTCCGTTAATTCGAACGCGAGTAGGTTCCCTCACGCATAATTCGAACTACGCTCGCCTGGCACACGGCCAGAGAAACGCGCCTACTGCCTACACACAAGGCTGTATTGCCTCCGAAACGGAGAGAACGGCGAGAGAAGGCAAAATCGGAAAAAAATCTAACCGACGCGGGGTCAGCCAGAAGGCAGCGGCGGCTTCCGCCTCTCCGTTCTACGTAACCTCCGGGACTTCTTGCCCGCTGCGAATCTCGGAGGCTTTGCAAATCTTGTACAGCTGCTAATGTTGTGCGGAGATGGCACGGCAAGCGCCAAAACACAGCGAATCAAGTACGTCGCAGCTGCGCTTGCAATCAAGAACCAACGAATCAGGACCTTCGCCAGCTTCACATGTTGAGCGTCTTTGTCTCGGCAGTCTTCATCGGTTGTTCACCTCTGTTTTCAGCTTAGGAGGTATCGGCCGTCGCGATTCATTGTGATGGTGTTAAGCCTCGGCTAACGTTCGTTTCGGTGGACATTGGTGGTGTGGCACAGTCGGACCCAGAGCTTCGACTTCAAGATGGTGTGTGCCCGCGGCACACGCCATCACTTTCTGACACGCCAAATTTCTGACATGCCCTACTGCTTCCAAATCGCAGTGTACTGTTGCTCTCCTTCACTTTCGTTAGTTCGAACTTTCGTTAATTCAAACTGAAGCGGCTTCCCCATGCGGTTCGAATTAACGAGATTTTACTGTATTGTTTTATATTCCGCTTAGTTAGTCAAATAAGAACAATTATGCAAAATTTTTAATACTAGAGAGTTTTAGAATTGGGGGCCCAAGCGGCTTGGGGACCCAAGAAAATTGCGCGCCACAAGTGCGCATGCGCAGAACCCAAGCCAGTCTTGCGTTCTTGCGTTCGCGTTAACCCAAGACCCAAGAATTGAAAACTAGCGTGGGCCCCCAAGCCGTCTTGGGCCGCCCTCGTGGGTGACAGCGATGGCGTACAGCAGATGGTCGCAGAGCATACGTTATTTACTTCGACTGATTTTCGTCATTTCACATGGGTGAACTCGCAGTTTTTTCGCAGCGCGTCACAAGAAAACACCAACTAAGAGTACTTTGCTTCGATTGGCTTTGCTTGGCTTAAAATCGCACACTTAATTCGCAATGCTAACCGGTACTAACACAGTTTCTTACATTTTATTGTTTGTTCTTTTTGCTCAAAAATGCATTCTGTTTGTTTTCACGTGTAAGAAAAGAGGTTCATTTTTTTTTTCTTTCAAGCACCTTTCTATTTTCCACACTGCGGCGCCCCGAGCGCTCAACCCAACGCTGTCTGCGTTCGACCCAATCCTCAAACTCTGCTGCTCACCTAGACCCAACAGCAACCGACGCAACGCGGCTTGGGGGCCCAGAGCCTTGCGCCCCCAATTCTAAAACTCTCTACTTACTTTAAGGCAAAGTGCGTTTCGCATTCGTTGTAGAGGGGACTCAGGAACGACCAATTCAACTCTTTGTGGCAACGAACGCGTTGCGTGGCTATTTTTTCGGCGTTTAAAGAAAACCCGCGAAATGTGGAATAAAACCACCTGACCGCGCTCGTGCGCTATCGTATTGCAGCCCACGAGCAAAGTATCTTCCACTCCTTCGGACCCCTAGTCGTAACAGTGCCCCGAACGCTTAACTGCGTCAACGACAGGCGTCACTTATATCAAGTTCAGCATGGCCTTCCTGTTAAGATGCTTTTCTGAATACGTGGCAACCTGTGAGGGATGGATGCGGGAACGTTCCATGTTCCATTTTTTTTTGCGTCTTTTCTGGACTTAAACCATCATACCATCATCATACCATCATATCATCATACCAACTCTCGCGGTAACAGTGGCTTTCTCGGCAATGTATAGAAGGGCAAATTACTACCGACAAAGCTCAAACACAGGGTCCCTTCAACGGACACTCGAAGCTTTGTGCGGGAGCGCTTTTGCGGAAAAGCATTTCCGTACTACGTAAACCTTTTTTCCATGGGTATGGAAGTATATACGAGTAGGGAAGAACGCCACGTAGCCCACTGCGGCGGGTTACGCGTGCGTATGTACGCAACATTCCGGCCAAAGTTCCGAGGCGGCCGTCCATCATGTCCCGACAGAAAATTCGGCGTCTCCGAGTGTGGGCGTTGGAGGGATGCGTTTGTGCGAGGCGCTTGCTGCGCGAGAGTATATGCACACACGACATACCGCGGAGCGGTTGTGGTCGTTCGCGTCAACCATCCTACGCGTCCCTCCCCCAACTCTCTCTAACTCTCTCTCTCTCTCTCTCCGCCGGCTGTCTTCAAAGAACGCGCGCGCGGGAAACATCAAAGCAATCCCACCGGGAGCTACTCGCACCGGCAAAGAACAATGCCAGGTCGAGAGCCGTTGTTGTTCTTTTTTGTTTTTATGCGAAGCATATTACGAGGGCTCAACCCAGCTCCTCAGGCGCGGCGGTGACCATGAAATCACGTGACACCGTGACGTCACGACAGAGGAGAAGTGGCTTTGGCTCAACTCTTGCAAGACGGGCTGGGTGGGAATCGAACCAGGGTCTCCGGAGTGTGGGACGGAGACGCTACCACTGAGCCACGAGTACAACGCTTCAAAGCGGTACAAAAGCGCCTCTAGTGAATGCGGTGTTGCCTTAGAAACGCGCTGTTTCTAAGGCGTGCGTCTCTTGCTCAGGCGCACATTTCGTTGCCGCGCCGAACGCTGCTTTGCTCGACGCTCACCGCGTCCAATGCGGGGCGCGTAGTCGCTGCCCTGTAGCCCATTGTCTTACACCCCTTGGCGGGTCGACGGGAACGCTGTCGCGTTCCACTCTTGAAGGCGAAGAAGTAATGCATGAGTTGTTTCTTCGTCTAGCCGAACCAAATATAGCCAAGCAACAGCAGTTCACCAGGCTAAACAGTGGTTCAACAACTAAAATAAAGGCTAGTATGCTTCGCATCCTGGGCTTAACCTTACCTAAGCCACAGCCATTTTTTCGTTGCAATCGGAAGCGGGGGGGGGGGGGGCACGATCGGTTTGTCATTTTATCCAATCTCCTCCCGGCGTTCGAACGCCCCGCGTCATATTTGGCGCCCTGCCCGGGGGTTTCGGAAGAGTCCCCCGTTGCGTCGCCTCCTCGAGCGAGAGCGCTGACCTTATCGCGGAAGTGTGCACGGAAAGCCGCAATATACGGTAACGTTGCGTATGAAGGAAAAAGAAAGAAAAAGAAACCATTACAGTCGGCAAAAAGAGGCGGGCGGACAAGAGGAGCCTCTGTCCGAGGCCGGCGTTTTGCCTTGTCGAATGTTACTGGGCGATCAAGTATACACGCGCTATACTTAAAGGGACAGCAACAACAGCAAGAACGTGGGAACCTGAGGCTCATCTAGCCTTTGTGGTAGTAGTAGTAGTAGTAGTAGTAGTAGTAGTAGTAGTAGTAGTAGTAGCAGCAGCAGCAGCAGCAGCAGCAGCAGCAGTAGTAGTAGTAGTAGTAGTAGTAGTAGTAGTAGTAGTTCTTGTTGTTCCTGCTGTCTTTTAAGTATGACACGTATACCTGTTCGCCCCCTTTTTACCACTTCTCCATCTTCCTGGGACAGCCTTAAAGGGACACTAAAGGTTACCAGAAAGTCAAGTTAAAGTGGTAGAGCAATGTTCTAGAACGTCTAAGGCGTCAATATAATCGCGAACAGAGCTTTAGTAACCGAGAAATTGAGGTAAATGCATGACACGATTTGAGACCCCCCAGCGACATTCCGGTACTAAACCGATGACGAAAGGTCTCCCCGTAATTTATGCTACTAATACTCAACTACTCGTATTAAAAATATCATTTCATTCGATTATAAGACGGAAGAAAATGCTACTTGTCTACGTCTACTCGATTCTAACAAAAAATAAGATTTTGACGTTACCCTTCAGTAGTATGGGTGGTCGAAAGGTTTCGTTTTCGCTCGACTCTGCGCGCACGACTCTGCGCCGCGCACGCTTTGGAGTTTCAGTACTTTCGTTATCGCGTCGTGCTGTGAGGGTTCTGCTGGCTCGCGAAACTTTCATTTGGAACAAGCAGCGAGAATGCGACGTCCATGTGATGTCGTGGGAAGCCCTCGTTGCTTTCCCGCTCCGGAGAGCCGGTGTCGAGGCCGCCGTCGTAGTACGCAACGACGCCGGCAGTGCGAGCCCTCAGCAGCAGGTCGCGCTCGTCCGTGCTCAAATCGCTGAAGTTGAGCCCACCATCGCGAGCCAATCTGTCGGTGTCAGGGTCCATTGCGACGAGCGTCGAAGTTTGCCTCATAGAATGAAGTACCAGCTTATGGGCGTCTTGCGCTGGAGCTTGAGGTATAGTAGCGGCGCCTGGTGGCGGTGCGGGAAACGACATCTGGGTCGGCTGTGGCGAAGCACGTTTCTAGGCCGAGTTTTGCGTCGATTCGCACTTTTTTTATGCCCTGTTGCGAGTGCGGAAAGGCTCGTCACTTCTCACAGACCACGCCGACCACGCTGCGAGCTCGCCGCAGCCTATAGTTTAACGAAAACGGACTTTCCGTGTGCCGTGGGACGTAATTTGGGACGTAATTAGTTTCTCCTTCCGCTAGCCACCATACTCCCGCTTTCGCTCTTCTGTCGGCTCTGTCTTGGCTCTGTTTCTGGCCGCGCGTTTGCGTTTTGCGCAGAAAAGCCGTAGCGCCGTCTGCGGACGCCGTTCTACTCACCGATGGCGCAACGTCACTATGAGACCATGATGTCAGTTCTCCTCGATCGGAGGGCGGGCTATTTGAACTGCGCTAGAGGTACGCGGACGCTTCAGAACGCATTTTCTCTTAAAATAAGTCTCTCCTTGCCACGAAACAAGCGTTTCGAGGTTTCTGTGATGGTATTTCAACAGTCCACGTTGACTTAATAGTAACCTTTAGTGTCCCTTTAATGGTCTTGGTTAGTTAGCGCAGAGGGAGTAACAACGTGCGAGAAACGGCGCTATATAAACGACGGCACAAGGCCGGGTCCACAGTATTCACAAGAAAGCACATACGAGTCAGAACCATGCACTCGTAAGAATCATTCGTGATGTTGGTTGACACGTTATAATAGTGAATGCATGCGGTCGGCCAATGGCAAGCAGCAACTATATATACAAGCTTTGCCAATTTGGCCCCAGAAGAAGAGAGGATCGTGCTGGCTTTCAAACAAGCGTTTATGTGGAAAACAGGTGTAGCGCGTGAAAAAGCTGGCGGTTTATTTTCTCAACGAGAGATTTCTCAACGAGGTTAAAATCGATTGATTTTTTTTAGTTAATGTCGCTTAATTAGCTCTTCTGAGCCAATTTTCTCTCTCTTTCTTTTTATCAGTTGTTAACTTTTGAGATACTGCTCATCATTATTTCATCCGCTTTCTTCTTCCTTTAATCACGGACGCGTAAGGGCCTCGAGCGGCGAAGAAGAAGTGCTCGTGGCATCGAACGGCTGCGTGTCGAAAAGCAAGCACCATAAAGAGCAGGATCTGTGAGCACTCTGGTACTCTGGCGGCCCTGTGGAGGCTTCAGAGCGTCGCCTTACCGCACGCATACGTACGCCAAACAGTATATGCCCAGCCTCATCGAGGCCACAGCGGGACGAAATCAGAGACATGGCAGCCCGCACGTTGAACATCACCAACCGCAGCGAGACCTCGCCCCCGTCGCATAGCAGCGAAGCCTCGGAGTCCAGCTCCGGCAGCACACGCCAGCACGGGGCCTCGGCGGCATCGGCGCGAGTCCCGGTGCCTTCGATTCGAGTTGCCAGCACCCGCCTTCCCGCGCGGCCCGTGGTCCGCGTCAATCCGGACGAACTCCTGGCCGTGGTCCCCGAGGACTACCCGATTCGACAGGCGCCCGCGGACAACCTCGACCCACTCCTGGTCGCCGTCCGACCCCCTCCGGCATCGCGGAGACGCACGGCCCTCGTGACGCAGCGGCAGCGGCGCACCCAGCTTGGCCGCATCCGCGACAGCTTCTCCCAGATGTGGTTCCTCTGCGTGGTCACGCTGGCGGCGCTATCCGTACCCACGGGCTTGATGATCGCGCCGCTCATCAGGATGCGGCTGGACGACGCCTTCGGCGAGGTGGCCGGTCGCGCCCCTCCGCGGTTCGCGACCCCTTACCCGTGGACCGGCGTGCCGCCCCACTGCCTCCGGGAGGTGCGCGTGAGCGACGTCATTAGGAACTTGCACGTCAAGGAGCCGGCGCCGCTGCAGACGTCGCCGCGGCACCGAGGCGACCTCATCTGCGTCTTCAACAACTCGCGGTTCCGCAAGCAGCTGCTCTGGGACTACGTTCCAGCAACGATGCCGCTCCCGTTCTGCCAGTCCTTGCTGTACTGGTCGGTGGCGGTGAGCGAAGGCACGGTGCGCGACCGGGCGCCCGACTTCGACGTCAACTACGGAGTCTGGAAGCTCAAGGACCTGGCGTCCTCGATTTCCTCGAACGGGCCTCTTCCCGGCCTCATGATTGCCTTGGGCGGCTACGCGGAGGACAGCGCTCACTTTTCGCGGCTGGGTCGCGACACGGCACTCATGTCCCGGTTCGTCGCCAGCGTCGCCAAGTTCGTGGTCAAGCACGACATTGCCGGCGCCCTAGTGGACTGGAAGGGCATAGGCGGCCACTGTGGCTCGCGCGACGACGCGAAGATTCTGTCGACCCTGCTGGAATGCCTACGCAAACTGCTTCGTTTGAACAGCGCCAAGTACTGGGTGGGCGCCATGCTGCCAGCGGTCAAGGGCATCGCCGAAAGTGTGACCAAAGCGATCGCCGCCGTCGCGGACATCATCGTGTACGAGACGCACGAAGCGGCCGAATACGACGTCTACCAAGGATGCGGCAAGGCAGCTGTCCTGACGTCGCAATTCATGGGCGACATGTCGCGCGCCGTCGCCAAGGTGACAACCCCGCCCAAGCAGTGCATTACGCTCAGCGCTGGCGTGTGGTCGACGCTGGCTTACGACTTCAACGGAACCAGCGTTCTCATCAAGGGCTCCGGATTCTACAAGATCAGCCGGCGTCCCGGAATGGCCGCCGCATTCGAAATGTGCACGGCGCTCGCGTACAGCACCGTGGTCAAGAACCTAAGCCTCGCGGGCTGCGTCCTGTACAACCTACGAGGAGTGAACATCTCCAGAGAGGAGAAAGTCGTCGGGTCGCGCACCATCCCGATCGCCACCTCGATCGACCGATTGTTCGTCTACGAGGACGCGGATTCGATCGCCAGGCAAGCCGATACAACGACAACGCTGCGCCGTGCTCGTTGCGTCGCGCTGTACGATTTGGACTTCGATAACTTCAGGGGTCTTTGCGAGTACAAGTTCCCCAACCACTTTAGGCTGGTGCACATCGACAGCGCTCTGTCGTGACCCGAAGCCAAGGATGTGGCGAATGCAGCAAAGGGCTGCGACTGTAATTTTGTTTGGCTTCTGCTATTCGTTTGAACACGTTCTTCTGTGACGACTTGTGATTCAGGATACGAGGCAACATAATGTTGTCGACATGTGGGTCTCGATTAGTTGTTTTCGCATCACCGCCAATATACACTCGGTTCTGATGGGAACCTAAGTTTGTCTTCAATCAGTGCTTCTTGGCAGATTCCTAACGTCTTAATTAAGGCGCCGATTGCAGGATGATGAAATAGGATGGGTCGATGAGAGATTATGTACGGAGCTTCTGGCCCTATGTGTAAACCCTAAATATCGACGTTTGCGTGCCTTGATAGGTTATACGTTAGGGAACCCCGCGCTTGGACTCTTGAGAGTTCAAACAACTAAACAAACATTCTTTAAGCAGACTGGAATTCCCATATGTGCAACATACTATCTGGGTCGGATGTATGAAAGCCCAGTCGGCACTCTGTTGTCAAACCATGTATAGTAGGCCGTCGCTCGGAGCACTCCGAAGCGTTACAGATTTTCGAGAACCACGATTCGGGAACGTCGGGCACTCTGCGCGACGCTATATACGGCATTACAAATCTAGTTGCCCTAATGCAGGGAGTACGCGTTACATGCATCTCTTCCACCACAGGGCACGTGGGGCATACACGCCATTGAGAATTCACCAGAAACGCGACGATTATGGCACTGGAAATATGCGTGGTTATCAGCAGCTAAGGTGTGATAAGACACACGTCAAAAATTTAAGTGTGTGACAAAAAATATTGCAAAAGAGTACGCATTTGGGCTGGTTGGTTCATGATTCCGAGCAATAAAAACAGCGCTACACGACAGGACGAGTGAAGGGACACACACAACGGCGCTGACTAACAACCAAAGTGTGTTTATTCCGTCAGTCAGCATATATATGCTCCGCCGCTATCTGAAACTACAGAATCTACAGGATAGGGCATGCGCAGGGGGAATGCAATTATTGTGATAAGAAGGCAATCTCCTTTGGAAGGAGAGAAATGGATGGGAGGCTTACACATGCATCACCACTAACGTGAATGTGGAAGGCTTCGGATATAAGGCGTGCGCGGTCATCACGATATTTTGACAAATATGTTACACCTTCGAAGGATGGCTTGCAGCCGCATTCATTGCAATGTAGCGACAACTGACTATCTTTTGCCCGTTTTTGAAATTAATAGGGTAAGCAATGAAGTTAATAGGGTAAGCAATAACAACAAAAAAAGTTGTAAAAAACAGCACAGACAGAGGTTTGTTGCTGACTGTTGTGACTGTGTGGTTTACAAGATCCCTCTTTCATGCAAGCGTTTTTATATCGGCCAAACGGGGCGTTGCATCAACGACCGCATGCGTGAGAACTTCAACAAATTTCAAAAACGGGCAAAAGATAGTCAGTTGTCGCTACATTGCAATGAATGCGGCTGCAAGCCATCCTTCGAAGGTGTAACATATTTGTCAAAATATCGTGATGACCGCGCACGCCTTATATCCGAAGCCTTCCACATTCACGTTAGTGGTGATGCATGTGTAAGCCTCCCATCCATTTCTCTCCTTCCAAAGGAGATTGCCTTCTTATCACAATAATTGCATTCCCCCTGCGCATGCCCTATCCTGTAGATTCTGTAGTTTCAGATAGCGGTGGAGCATATATATGCTGACTGACGGAATAAACACACTTTGGTTGTTAGTCAGCGCCGTTGTCTGTGTCCCTTCACTCGTCCTGTCGTGTAGCGCTGTTTTTATTGCTCGGAAAAAATATTGCTTTAGTGCAGAGCTTGGGCTCGCAGTTGTTTTCTTCCAGATTTGGGCCGGAAGCTGTCCCCCCATTGCACGCATTATTTTCGTTAAGAGAGAGAGATGGAGAGTGAACTTTGATCACAAGGATGACTCAGTTGTCACCCCTGTCAGGCGCGAGGGTGGGTCATGAAAGAAAGAACAAAATACACTCATAGCCTGCAAGTCACGTTGCCCTCGCCCTCGCATAGCTTGTAGTTCTGGGGACAGTGGTCTGAGGCCGTGGCACAGGCCCATGCTTCCAGTGAGGTAATGCCACGTGCCTTGTGCTCTTGCCTCAACTGTCGGGAGACCGGAACAGTTCCATAGTAGGTGTCCGACCACTGGAAGAGCACCAGTATTGCACGTACTGCAAGTCACTGGCGATGACGTCACGTTCGCCCTCCTCCTTCCTTGTCCTCGTTGTCGAGGTGTTGCATTTTATGTAGACCTAGCGTCTTGAAGCAGCGTATATGCTCGCCAGCTGGACGTCTCCGTGGCTCGAGGCTCCGGCAATCCTGGCTTCACGTGCACCAAGACTTGGGCCCCCTGAGGAACCCTCCTGGACAAAGAGTCTATCCTGCTGGACCCTCCTGGACAGAACTAATCTATCGAACAGAAATAATCTATCGCATTATATTCCGCAGAAATGTGCTTCATCCAAAGTATGTTATCATGACCACGTTGTTCTGTCACACCTTGGCTCCCTGCGCATGAGCGGAAGTTGTATTTTCTCCTATACGTTTGTTCAGGCTGTCACTAAACAGTTGGTAGTTTGGCGCTTCACTGTCTCCCTTTCTTCTTTCCCTTTTCAAGAAATGTATTTTGCGCCACAAAGTGTACCTAGGAAATCTAAGCACCAAACTTGCCCAAGAAGAAGTCCTTTTACTGCAGTCAGGCTTTGCTCTAATGCCAGGCACCATACTAATAAGAAAACGGTGCCTCTTACACGAGAGGCGCGGCAGTTACACGCGGAGTTGGCGAAGATGACCTTCCGTGTGCAACACCACCGTGCGCATCAACAGGAAACGGTGGCCGTGTGACATCGAGTGAGAAGCGGCACTGTATGCACCTGCCCTGACTGCGGAGAGCCCGTGAGACACAGAGAGAAGTATATAGCGCGAAGCATCGGGAGTGCGAGGACTACGATATCAGAGGAAAAGGACACCTTCGGCAGGAAGAGATCGCCGGCTACGATGTAGTAGATTCGGTCGGTGGGCGGTCCGTAGAGGAACGTCGCGCCGGCCCATCACTCTTTCCTGGCTTATACGCCAGGGAGTCGCGGAGCTGCTTGCTGCACGGGTTGTAGATACCGCGCTCCCGGAGTCTTGCTTGCTGGTAGCGAGACGTCTCTTCGGCGATGTGTACCCCGTTCCCTTATCCCCTCAAAACAGCTGGCCAAAGCGCCATCCCTTCTAAATAAAAGTACTGCCATCTTTATTTGTTTTAATGTTTGTTTGTTTGTTTTTTCTCTCGGCTGCCCGCAGTTTAGACGACGACCGTGCGAACACCATCGCGACTCTCGACTCTCTGCCGAGCTTATATCCGCGAAGGCGTCGGCGGCCGCGGCTGCTGCAAGGTTTGGGTTCGGCCGCACCGACAAGTCGCCCGTAAATAAATAAATAAATAGTAAAAAAAAAGCAGAAATGTGCGGCCGCGGTGTTCTGCGGGAAAAGCAATCCTCTTATTTATGGAAGAAGGCGGATTTTCCGCGGTCGCGCCGCCGCAGCTCCCGCGAGGTTTATTGCCGGGTCACCATCAGTACAAGCCCCGTTGCGCGCGATAGTTAAGTGCAAAGCCTTTCTCTCCGCACGAGCTCTTTGACGTTGCTTGGTGTTGTTCTTGTTTTCCTCTCTCTCTCTCTCTCTCTCTCTCTCTCTCTCTCTCTCTCTCTCTCTCTCTCTCTCTCTCTCTCTCTCTCGCACTCTTTCTTTGTTGTTGTTTTTTGTTTTTTCTGCGTCGAAACCAAGAACACTGCACAGCGCGTTTGTCTCTCGTGCATTGAACGCCGTGGCGTGTGGCTGGTGATTCATGATAATCTTTCCTTTCACGTGCGCGCCGGCAAGGGAAAAATAAAGCGGAAACGGAAGAGGATCAAGACTTAGACGAGGAATGTCGCGTCACGCAGCTCAGAGCACGCGAAGGGGTCGACGGCGATCGCTATAGAGAACGGCCGCGTCGCTTTTCACATAGGCGACAGCGGATTTTCAATTGTTTACCTGAATCTGCTGCCGACCCAACTATAAGGAGTGCACGTAGGCATCTGCGCGAGTGAGTGAGTGAGTGAGTGAGTGAGTGAGTGAGTGAGTGAGTGAGTGAGTGAGTGAGTGAGTGAGTGAGTGAGTGAGTGAGTGAGTGAGTGAGTGAGTGAGTGAGTGAGTGAGCGAGCGAGCGAGTGAGTGTGTGAGTGAGTGAGTGTGAAGGACGAGCTAGTTCGGCAGATAGCACAGCAGCTCGCGTTCTTTCTAACACGGGTCGCTATAGCTGACGATTCATCGTCCACAGAGCCGTCGGTGTAAATTTGCCTGCGATAGCTGTCGTGCATCATCGTGTGTTCTAGAGGTACGGTAAAACTTTATTCTGGCCCTTCGGAGCGTGCGTCAGCACTTAGCGGGCCGCTCCCGCGTCGGTGTACATAAAGGCCGAGCCCCTCTGCTCCGTCGGGGGGCCGGATGGACAGCCCGTAGCTGTGCTTCAAGATCGGGGCTGCTTTAGGGCAGCCTACGGTCTATGACGTATGTGTGTTCTAATGTTAAAAAAAATCATGATAAGCGGACAGGCCAGACGTCATTGACTACTCGCCGATTCCTGGAACTGTTTCTGATACGTCTCAGGAAGAGAACTGCAACGACGAAAGTTCCGCCTCAAAAGGACGCTGAACGTTCTTCGGGAGGTGAACCATGGCATGGCAGATTCGCTGCGAAAGAATGTTCGCATATAGAATGAGGTCACACGTCGAAAACAAGTTTGGAGTCGTTCCTGCATCTCAACGACGGAGTCTGGCAGACATCGTGCTTCACAAGAAGTTCTGATCATACGGGTGTGCATTTTGAGAGCCCCAGACGTATCTGGAGCAATGCGGCTCGCAGCGCGATTAGATTAGGCTAGTTCTAGAGAGTGGCCGCAGTGCCGAAAGACCGTAGCACGATAGTCGATTAAAAAGAGACCTATATAAAGCTCTAGGCGTAAAAATACGGAATACCCACGCTGTGACTTACAATTTTTTTTAAGTGCATCATAATAATTTCCAGCGAGAAGAACCCCAAGGAAGGACGCAAGCGTACTAGCCCAACTTTCAACTCCAAATAACATTCCTTTATACGTCGACGACATCTGCATCTGGGCATCAGGCAGGAATCGCTTGAATCTCCATGCAAAACTACACGAGTGGTACTGCGATACCTGAAAAAAACACTGTGGTCTTATACTTATTACTAATAATTGGGCAGCTATCGCATTCATCAGACGCGACGTTTCCCTGTATCCACTGAAGAGTTCGGTCTCCGAAATACCGTATGCGTGCAGAACCACATACGTTCCAGAGCGTACTCTCCGACCATTCCATGTCTTGGACTCCGCCTATTGAATGACCACTGAGCGAGCTTTCATTTTTCCTATATAATGTGCACGTTGATAAAGCTCCTTTGGAAACACAGAGTGCGTACACTGCAGTAGCTGCTGCCATAGTTCCCTTCGAACAGTTGGCCGTCCTGAACCAAGTGCGCAACTGTACACATCGCAGCATGTACAGTTCGGCGTGGGGACATGTTCCGATTTCGTGGACAGCCAGGAAGGCATGTTCGCGGAGACCTTACGTAGGAGGAAAGTCATATTTTCTTTGTTTCCCTAGCCAGCCTCTCGGTTATGCCAGCCTTGTGCATGAGTGGTGTTCAGTGCATATCGATCACTTCGAGCTTCCTTTTGTACATACGAAGGCAACAACAGAGCCACGGCCAGATAAGACTTGGCGTTGACACATCGCTTATTCTTTCGTGCTAGGTTTCGCTCGAATTCGGGAAGCCTTCATCCTTCGTATACTTACCATATTTCGTACTCAGAATAAACTGCGAAACGAAAAAAGAAATGCATATATATATATTGGCTCTTGTATGGCGGACGACAAGCGCAGAAGAAGAGGCGTTCGATCGCAACGAGGGTGGTCGATATACACACAGCGCCGACCGCATTATGCACGTGCCCTAAGCGAGGAGACAGATGAATAATGACGACGGAAGTGGACCCCTCTGGAAAAATCACTCGCTTGCTTTAAAAAAAAAATTATAAAATCTGGAGTTCTATCTAGAAACACGCCGTGTTGGAAGCTATATCGTTACTCAGCAGATTCCGCGGTTTATCCCAGCCCCATGTTCGGGTCATGCGGTCGCGGCTCCTATTCTGGGTGACGTGCATCGGTTCGTACAGCGATGCAAATGCCTCCTTCGAAAGCAACATGGGACCCGGCGTGTACAACCTCAAGGCCGCGGTGCCATATATCTTCCAAGCTCAACAGCGACGAACGTGCTGTTATGGCTTACACACCCAGCAGCATGCAGATGTGCACCGTATAGCAGTAGAATATACGCGTGCACCGGGGCCCGCCGATAGATTGGATAGATCGAATAGCTTGTTTCTGGCAGAAGAGCAGATATGGTTGTCAAGAACCTCGCGGCTATGCATGCATATATATATACATAAACAAAAGCAGTGTGCAGACGTGCGCAAGACTCGACGCCTAAGTATATACAAAGGCGTACAGAAAGTGCTCTGCCCTGACACATCGCCTTATGAATTCCATACCGCAGCCGTAGATACCTCGCGGCCTCCTGAAGATGATTTACCGCTCCCAAGAAACGCTTCCTTTTATCTGCATATTATTTTGTAGGCTCGCAGAAGCGTAGCAACGGTGTGGCAGAAGTGGAGACTCCTCGTTTCTCAGCCTTTTTTTGTTATTCGAGCTGTTTGTTCTTGAGAGGTCAGCAACTGTGCGCATACATACGCGTGGGCCACGCGAGTAGCTTGCCGGACGCAGTCATCCTTATCTCGTCCTGAGGCGGGACACCTCGAGAGTACCGAAAAATCGAGCGGACAAGTCCTTTATTTTTCTTGTTGTTCTTGTTTAGAGATAACCCCGTGTGTACTTGTCGATGCCCCCACCCTGGCTGCTTCTGTGCGTCCGGTCGCTATTACACTCTGAGCGTGACAGCTCATATATGACGCCACCGGATATATGCCACGCGTTTGCAGCAACGCTATGATACGGCTTGTTTTGTAGAGGTGCGTGAGATAGCAGCCTAAGTAATAGTGTTACTTACGCTCGTATATCGGGCCGGTGTTCTGGCTGTTTTTCGTATCTCGCTCTGCAAATGGATCTCGATGGTGCGTCTGTGTCCCGCTATATCTTCTCTTCTGCGTACGAAAACCGAGTGCTTCCCCGGAACAACCTTACGTGAAGTAGAGCTTCACGTTTGACGAATTCGCCGCAAATATTTCTTTGCTAAGCAGCGCAGAACTTTGCGGCATGTAGGAGACAGCATAGTGTCTGTAACATAGCAATGTAAGAACAAAAGAAAGAGAACGAACACATATATATATATAAGACATATAGACATACAGACTTCATATATCCTCAAGTGCTCTCATATAAGACATATAGACATATAGACTTCATATATCCAGCACACACACACACACACGCGCACACACACACACACACACACACACACACACACACACACACACACACACACACACACACGCACACGCACACGCACACACACACACACACACGCACGCACACACACACACACACACACACACACACACACAACAGGCTTAACAACAGCAACAACCATACTGTAAGGACAACAAACTTTTATTTCAGTTCACATTATACAGTGCAAACCGAGGAAGGGTGGGATAAAGGTGTTTTGTGACACCTGACAAAGGCCCAGCTTCTCCCCAGTAATTCAATCACATGCGGTTGCAGCATCAGACTTACAAAATGTTAGACATAATGTTTACAGTCACCAAATGGAGTTAGAACATGTTCTGTGTCAGAACTAATAATATATAAGACCCAATACAATAATAGGATGTACGAAACTAAAATACATTTCAGCCACGAAAATCGTGAAATAGTGTGCAAAGCAATAGTTGGAAAAAAAATCAGTCATTCGTAGTAGCAAAGCAATTATTGCAGATATACAAATCATAATAAGGTCACTGAAAAAGGAAACAAGAGAAAGGTAACGGTACTGCTATTACATCTCTCCTAACCGCAAATGATTTAAATTATCTTCCTGGAAATATCCCGTTTGGTAGTCTATCGACAGGAATAGACTTGTAAAGGAAATAGATTAGCTAACGACTAATCCCTATCGACGACGCATAGACTTCGTTTATCGAAAAGGAAATGTCTACAAGAAGGCAGAGAGGGAGAAGAAAGGCGTTGACGCAGCTGGAGATGTTAGGCAAGTCCAATGCCCTGGCACGTTACTACAGATAAGGAGGCAAAGCTACCTACGGGAACTCTGTGGACAACCTACGGACTGTCTAAACTCGCTATTGTTTTATACATAAGGACACACTCTGTCCGAACTGCGGACGCCACCATTTCGGCTGTGGCCCTTTATCTCGTTCCTAAAGATTCCAACGCGGCGGTGCCGTCCATTGTACAGAATGCGTTCGTATAACAACACGAACGAAACGAATGCGCGCCAGCAGGTTCGTACGTCTACGGCGCGTTCTACGGCCTACGGATAGCCTTTATGCCGGGCACGCATCAGCGCCTAGCGAGCCCACCTCGTCTTTTCCACACTCATCCGCGTACTACATCAACTCTGCGCGAGAGATAGGTCACGTGCCGCGTAGGCGGCAACTTTGACTCGCGTTCTGTGGCACAGATAAAAGACTTTTTCCGTGCCTCGCTTCCCGCGAGCCCGCTGCTTGGCGCAGCCCACCGTGGCAACTCGATCGCCGTTGACTTGCTCGATCACGCGCCCTGCCTGTGAGGGTAACGGCACGGGAAGTGCGGCGATACGTATATGGGAGGCATAAGCCTGGCGAACGTGCCGTAGCGCCGCAAATATATTTGAGACGTTATCATTACTTTCTTTTCCTTCTTTTTTTCATATATTTGTTCATTCGTTGCAAATGCGGAAGTTCTTCCAACGACACTGACGCGCTTTGGAGGCAGGGCTATTTATATATTTTGAATCGAGAATGCAACCCAATTGGCCCTGAAAAAAAAAAATATTCGCGAGATGTTCTGGATCCGAAAATGTCATTTTTTTTTTACTTTACTTCGTTTAACAGGAAGCCATTTTGACTTCTGTCGACAATAGTCCTTTTCTGGGTAGGGTACAGCTGCCGTTACTGCTTTGCATTCCAAATTTCCGACTCTTATTATTCGTTGGCCTATTGGGCTTGCAGTCTCAACTGCTGTGTGCTCCAGCAGCCTAGTCTTTCCCGAGCTTGGCTCACTGGCTTATTATTTCTGGAAGGTCGAGCTTCGAGGAGACGTAGGTCCCACAAAGATGTCCCATGGAGTGATGTTGAACTACACGAGGCCAGACTGCCGCCCCTGCTGCCTCTACTCCATCTCTGTGCGGTGTGACGCGTCATGGTGAGCATCTCCTTTCTTTATTTCCTCCTCCTCCTCCAATAGGTGTGCATTGTGTTCCTACCATTGCTAGCCCCTTTGTCTTTCTCCCTTATGCAGAATTCTCATATACTCTCCTTAATGTTTTAGGGGTTTAATTGCCGTTTCCACGGTTTGGATCCTACAATGAAGCTGCAGATTTCAACGAACTTATTCCGCCGTGATGCAACTTTACTGTGCTGCCTCTGGTTAAGGGTGGCTTTTACGAAAGCCAACTCAATATGGCCTTAATGGAATGTCCGACGCACCGATCTGTGAAAATAGTGCTAGCCTTTCCCCCTTACCCACAAGAACCACTTCTCTCCCTTATGCAGGCATTTGCATACGTTGACACGTAAGTAACAATCATGGTTCACTCGGAACGTGCAAGGTTTCAGAGAAACCCCTCTGGCGTGAGTGAGTGTTAGTCCTTCACTCAGCTGCATTGTAGAGAGTTCTCGCAGTCTACATGGTGGAATCAAGGCCACTACCACATGTCCAACTCCCGTTTCAAGCCAACTGACAACAAGCTCTATTTCAAGGCGACGTCATGCCAGATTTGTTGCTTTACTGACGCCAGCCGGTAGCTCGATCCTGCGAATACACAGCAGGACGTATTGGTCGTTCTACGTGCTGTACCATTTGTAGTCTGCACTGAACGTGCGTCACAAATCATGGCTGCAGCTGCGAAAGACGTGTGCACCACTATCGATGCAGGGTTGAACGAATCTTGCGTGACATTGGTCTGACGGAGATATAGCTGTGTTGTTTTGCGGAGGAGCATGTGGCGTGTTTCGAGTGCGTCATTTGATGCGTCATGGCATTCGTTTGTAGTAGCATGCTATAGGCGAGACGGCGGACAAACTCTCCACAGGGCCAGGATAATGTAGTGATTGTATTAGAATCATTTTCTACTTTTCACACTTTGCCATAGGTCAACGCGGAGCTCCGCCTGCCTTATCACCAAGATCTGCGCCGGTCGTGAGCTGTGGTGATAATAAAAGAAACGAAACGAGGAAAGGAATCCCTGCATTATACCGGCACATATTTTATTAAAAGTCTCTCTCTCTCTCTCTCTCTTTCTCTCTCTCTGCGTCACAGCGTCGTCTGCTTAGTTGCGAGGGGCAGATCACGCCTTGTGCAGCTTTTATTTCAAGAGCTCGATGGTGTCATTCTTTTCTTGCTCTTTGATGTCACTTCACTTTTCTCTTCGTTCTAGTCATCTCTTATCACCCTTCGTGACGGACGTGCGATACCGGCGATGCAGTGGGCGCCCGGCTTCGCGTGAGCCAGAATGTTGCAGTTTCACTCGAAGGGCGAAGTTGACACCAGGGTATTATAGGCTGCTTTACACGAAGGTAAGACTCTCAGTTTTATAGGCACTTTAAATTGCAGTGAACAATCGCTCAGTGACTAAACACGCGTGCTGCGCACGCGCTGGAAGACACCTGTGAACGAAGTTTCGCTCCACGACCGCACGCACCCCCGGTCACAACGCTGGCGTGACGAGGAGTGTCGGCGTGACGTGGCGTGACGGAAAAGCGCGCGGGTTCGAAAACCGAAGCGAACGTTCCGTGCTACCGCTCCCTTTACCGGCCGTTTCATTAGTGCCACGCCTCAGAAATGCGGCAGATTCACGTGTCTTTCAACGCTCGGCGCACGGGCCGCGCAAGCGCAATTGTATCCAACATACATACATACATACATACATACATACATACATACATACATACATACATACATACATACATACATACATACATACAGTACTCACGGATTGAAATAGGACAGTCGGAGCGCGTGGCCGTCGCTACATGCGCGCCCCCCGTAGATGCTCATGGAACCAAGGTGCTGCATTGTGGCATAGCGCGAGGGGGAGAACATCTACGGAGCAGAATTACTCCTTCCGGTCGCCAAAGAGCCGGCCTGTGGTTTAACATACTGCCAGTGGGGCGCTGCAAGGCTTGCGCGCCTTCGTCTGCCGACTGAAATGGCTCGACGGTGCACACCTGCGCGAGCAGACGACGCTCTCATTGCACGCGCTTTTGCGATGCGGCCCGCATGCTGTCCAAGCAAGACACGGGATCCAGCTGCGAGATTGCGCCTTGTGTGCGTTCGTAGATATGATAAACATCTCCACAAAAGAATAGCTTATTTCGTGCGAACACCTGTGTAGTAGCCGACGAGAAACTGCCTTCTTTATTCAGCCTCGAAATGATAACACCCGGCATTGTTGGTCGTACTGACGTCAGCAGAAGCGCCTGTCAGCAGAGCGCACGCCAAAAAACTTTTCATGAGCGCCTTGTTTCGTGGGTTGGACACAAGCAGTTCGTAGAAATGGTCACTAAAGCAGTGCATTCTGCCAACATTCAAGAACCGGACCCCTATTGTCGCGGTTATCAATCGCAGTGAAGTAAAATAATGTCTTGTGTTCTTTCCGCTTCCTTCAGCCAGGTTCGACACCCCAAATCTGCATCGTGTTGCAAGCAGCGGTCGATGTAGCGTCAATGTGTGGGGGTGTATTTGCAAAGACGGCTTGGGTCTGCTTGTACGCCCGGACAGCCGCTTTGATGCCGCAGCATACTTAGACCTCCTCGACACTGTCCTTATGCCGTACGCCCTGGTTGGCCCATCTAAGGACGGCTTGTTTTACTTCCAGCACGACCGGAGCCCAGTTCACACCGCAGCATCCATGACTCGCCTGCTGGAAGACAAGTGTGTGATGGTGTTGAACTGGCCTCCGCAAGGTGCGGACACTAATATTATTGAGAATGTATGGGCTGAAATAAAGAAGGCCCTGTCTCGTCGGCCATTCCACAGGTGTTCTTCGGACAACCTGTACGCGGCTCTTCAAGAAGAATGGGAGAAGTTAGCGCCTTCTTCCTTGGGCGATAGCCTCTACGAAAGCTTGTCACGCAGAATTGCCGCCGTATTCGCTGCTAGCGGTGAACCAACAAATTACTGAGACTTCGTTTAAATGTTGCACGAGGACAGGCCTGTGACTGCTTTTTTTCTTTTTTGTCGTTACAAAACGGACGAAATCAACTTTCTTTTCTTTTGTGCAAGTGTTTATCATGTCAATGAAGGCACGTACGGCGCTATCACGTAGCTGAATCCTGTGTCTTAACTGCACAGCATGCGTGCCGTATCGCCAAAACGCGCAAGCAAGATCCGCAAGTAGACGCCGCCGCAAAACGGGCAATGCGCACCGCCGAACCATTTCGGTCGGCACACGAACGCGCAAGCCTTGCAGCGCCAAGCAGGCAGTGTGGTAAACCACAGGCCGGCCCGTTGGCGACCGGAAGGAGTAATTCTGCGCCATAGATGTTCTCCCCCTCGCGCTATACCACAATGCAGCACCTTGGTTCCATGAGCATCCACGGGGGGCGCTGCATGTAGCGACGGCCACGCGCTCCGAATGTCCTATTTCAATCCGTGAGTACTGTACATACATACATACATACATACATACATACATACATACATACATACATACATACATACATACATACATACATACATACATACATACATACATACATACATACATACATACATACATACATACATACATACATACATACATACATACATACATACATACATACATACAACGGCCCAATACGGCGCGCGCCTCGTTTGGTCTTGTAATGGATATCGCAATCATAAGGAAAGGCGAAGAAAAAGTGAACTCGAAAATACCTGTTACAAGAATATGGCTCCTGCGCAACATTGCTTCTATTCAGAGTAAGGTCGCTGTTCGACCAAGCATTGATCGATAACGCGGTTCATATTCTCCGCTATCAGTGACAGCCCTTGGTATGAGCACCCATACTCTCGCTAAATGCCTTTCTGCGTATACCGTATCACTGTTAGTTGCTGCATGGGCGCCGTGTTAACCAGTGCACTTCATTGGTTCCGTCCCGACAGTTCCCTATTTCGACACGCCACTCTACGACGCTGACAAACCCTGCAAACATCTTGAGGTCGAGAGCTGGAGAGACGGACGCCCTCCGAATAGCGGAGCCATCTCGGAGCCTAAAATTCCAACCGCCGCTGTATCACTCAGCGTGACAATTTCGCAAGAACGCGACCACGCTCCGAATTAACGACTACTTCGAAACGCTCATTTCTGGCACCCTACAGATCAGCCACGGGCACGTGCTTATCAGCATACACTGGGCTGGAGAACAACACGTCACCCAGCTATTGAGCAGGTAGCTGCACAATGTATTGATTTCGTGCCCTATACACCAGAACACCGTGAATTCAAAGGGCGCCGCCATATTGATGAGCGCCGGTCGCGCCATCTATCCCAAGCGCCGCGAAGTAAAAGTGGGCTGCCACGCCAGGAGATGCGACCCGGCGCGAAAGCGAAACTTGGGCTTTTTAGCTGCGCGGAAGGCGTGTTTCACGTTTTTTCTAACCTGTCATTTTCGCTGTCTGGATTCAATCAAATTTCAAGACCTCGTGCAAGTCCACAATGGACACACTGAGTGCTGTGCAGACTGCAGAAGCGAATACATCGGGTAGGTACGCTATTACGTTACGTTTGTACAAACCGCGCGCTATATGCTAGGACACCTGTGAGCTTTTTGGTACGTAACCTGTGAAGGAATTTACAGCACTGTGTTGGTGCCATATATTATTAAAGCACGCAGAACACTGTCATCTGCGCTTTCAGTTTGGTCTTGTTTGTAATGGTCTCTACTGGGTTGGCCGCGCTTGGCAACCAACTGGCGAGGTCGTTTGACTGCCTGGTTAGCAGACGCCTGCCCTTCACCACCTGCACACTGAAAACAAAATAGATGTTATAGTAAGAAGGGCTGTAGTTCTTTCCCATGCCATCACTTTTGCGAGGATATAAAGTCCTCTCAAAATGAAATAGAAAATACACCAGGCCAATTGTATCGTGCAACCACTTAAGAGTACAACATTCAGAACAAAAGCCTACAGCACTCGAACAAGCAGCATATGATGCTAAACCTGCACTCATTGGAAAATGAGGTACTACAGTAGTTATAATGTTCAACTACATGAGCAGTCAAAGCCCGTATAACAGGGCGAGCATGACAGATGCAGGTGTTGTACAGTTGCACAAACCATGACGGGGCACGTAAAATTACCATCCCTACTTAAAGCTGCATCATCAGGACCCCTTTGGTACAAGACAACAACCGCACCTGCATTCCAAGAAATTAGCCCCACCAACTGCAGCTACCTGGTACCAGACCTGTTTCGCTTGTGCGAGGCCATCGGATTGTTGGCGCTCCATTAGAAAAGAAAACAGTAAAAAAAAACTAGTGAGAACGATCAAAATTTTGTTACAAAATACAAGGATAATTAAGCACCTTATTTTCCTCGCCATATGAACGGAAATATTTTGCGCTTTGCCCCGCATAACAGCCCGCACGCAGTTTAGAGCTCAGGAGGCTCAAATGAATTCGTTACGAATGACACCTGCAACACCAGCTCGTAAAGGTAGGTGCGCTTCCAGAACACCTTCGACGACGAGTAGTCGTCGTTTACGTTTTTGTGGACGCATGCTACGTGACGAGCAGACTTCGGTTTACTTTCATTAGCAATAACGCTCACCAGCAAGGCCTACAACTTGTCGTTCACGCTTAATGGTCATTCCGTGCACCAGCTGCAAGTATCGCTAACCGCAAACTCAACTGTTCCACTTAACCGTCGGGAGCTCTGCCTGAATGAAAACACGAAAAGCCTTTTTGTGTTATAGCCAAGGCGAAGCACGGGCGCGGGATTCTGCTCTGTAGGCTTGTTGCCCAGAAAGTGCTCGGAGCAAACCTGCGTATTACGTTTGTAGTGCGCAAAGTTGAACGTGGCACCAAAATATACACAGATCGAATACTCACTCGTGCATTTTCACTGGGTCGGTAGTTCTTCCCATTCACTGCAGCTATCCACCGGTGACGCAGCTTGGCATTCTTCGTTGCGGATGGAAATCGGCGCAGGCTGAAAACACCGCACCGGCACGATTCCCTACGTGTGTTGTGCTCTTCGCAAACAGCGCTAAGCAACCTGCTCCTTTTCCGCTGGTTGTTTTGGCATCCAAACACGACGCAATGATGCCCAGATGACTTCTTCTACTTTGGATCCGTGTGAACGGGCACATTTCCGCACTTTGGAGCCCTAGAGCAGGCGTTTGCCATGTCTACTGGTCGCCGGCGAACACACTTTGGCAGCCCAGTACAAAATAGCGCCGGTCGACCGGGCAACCCGGGTGCGAGAGTATGCGTTCGGTTAGTCTGGGTGCGAGACTAGCGTGTTCTGGTCTATACTCCTATTCATGCGAAGTGATGACCACGTGGCTGAGTAATTGTGCCGTGCGAGGCGCAATGATTTGATCGCTCTGAGGTTAAACGAGCAGTGCCCCTAGTGTATCGAGTCTCAATTCGTAGCCTCGTAACTGCATTGTAATACGTAATTGTAATTCGTAACTGTATATTGCAAGGGAATGGGACGCTGGCCATTTGTCAATAGACAAATGGCGAGTCTCCCATTGCCTATCAAGGCAGTACCTCGGCAGTGCGCCCGACGATTCCAAGGTCGGATTAAAACCTTGATTCATGCGACGTTGGCTCATAGCTGGTTGGAACGCAGCGAAGTTGGGATGAAGACAGAAAACGCCCACACGCACGCACACACGTAGGACAAGCTCCGAGTTTAAAGTAAGGGTTCTAGGAGCTGCGGGTAACAGAGAGGTTTAGAATAGGATAGTCAAGCCACAACCAAGCGTTGGGGGACACATACTCTATTGTGGGCCCTTTGCGATTTTTTGTGCTCGCTTTGCTTTCTTCTTCACGGCCTGCGATTTGCGTCCTCACACGCTTGAGCACTTTGATCTATTACACTCTAATGTCTTTGTCTCATGATCGCGCTGGCTGGGGAGAGACTCATCTCAAACCCCATCTCCCTGCGCGGAGGCGGCAAGTGGCCTCCCAAGGGCTGCCTCGTGTCACTTAAGGGGAAATTTGCCTCCCTCTACATTTGTTTGGCAGTAAATGTTTACACCGCCACCCAACTTGCGCAGTGTCACTAGGCAACACCTTCCGGCTAATCTATCTATCTATCTATCTATCTATCTATCTATCTATCTATCTATCTATCTATCTATCTATCTATCTATCTATCTATCTATCTATCTATCTATCTATCTATCTATCTATCTATCTATCTATCTATCTATCTATCTATCTATCTATCTATCTATCTATCTATCTATCTATCTATCTATCTATCTATCTATCTATCTATCTATCTATCTATCTATCTATCTATCTATCTATCTATCTATCTAATCTCAACATGGTTATTCAATACATGCTGCACGCCTCAATGGGAGTCAAGCAGGACAGGCGCGTGTAATAAGAGGTAAATGTAATAATAAGAAAAGTGCGAAGTGTGCACTTGCTTCATTCTCCCGGTACTAATGTATATCTGGCACACGCAGGAAGATTTCGCCGGGAGAGATACGAAACTCTCCTGCCGGATATTTATGTGCGCCCAAGGCTGTCAGAATGATTAGATAGTTTTCAACTACGTATTTTGTCATCGCACGTCTACTTGGAGCTTCATTGTGGTCCTCTATAACTTTTTTAAGGCCCTAACAGTAAGGGTGTTGCCAGAGCGACAAGAAAACACCCTTAAGGGTGTAAACAGTTTTACAGTGTAGAGGCTGATAATTGATGATGATTAGTTGCAGAACGGGTGCCAAGTGAGAGAAGCTCAGTTGAGAACGGCAGAGAACCAGATCGTACGATGCAATTGCGAAATTTGTAAGCGTAAGGTGTGGTCAGCCGGTGTAATAAAGACGGAATTGGAGATCGCTGGGAGAGGCCTCCGTCCTGAGTCTAAAAATTAGGCTGATGATGGCGATTAGGTACAAAATCGCAATAGTACGCACAAAAGCATTGCACCTGTCACAATAATGTTCTTGTGGACATGCGATAAGTAAATGCCCGTTAGACAGGTTTCCAGTTAAACATCGCGCGTGCAAAAACAAGTAGGAAAAGAACTGGAAAGCATTATTTCTAACAAAACATAGAGCTAGAAAATGCAGCGAAATAATTCAGAAGATTTTTCTCAAGCAGCCATTTTTCTTTGTTCGCTTGCTTGTTTGTTTCTCTTCTATTTCATTCCCGTTTCTTCTCAAGGCGATGCCACTGCACGTCCCGGTCTGACACCCAGGGACACTTGGACAGCTGCCTAAAAAACGAACTGGTACGCCACTGCAGCCGCACGCTCCACTGGTTAACCTCCCTGCCTTTCCTCCTTTCTCTCTCTCCCTCCCCCCCTCTCTCTCTCCCTACGTACTGTTGACGCCCGCATAAAAGTGCAAGTCAAAGCAAAGGTCTAGTCTCCAAACACAGCCGTCCAAGCCAGGGTAAGAAGCGGGAGAGAGTGAGAAACGGTGAAACTCATGTCAGCGGTGGCAGGCAGCTTGGGAACCTAAAGATGGGGTCTCCAAGAAGTGAAAAGGGACGGAGGGGCGATTCGTGGGCTGTTTGCCTATGAGGTGACGTGGAACGGCCGCGGCCACTTCCAAAAAGAATTTCGCCGCTTCCTTGCGCGCGGTTCTAACAGCAACTGTTTGTACAAAGAGTGTCAGACGAGCCATTGTTGCGGCGTCACACTTGCTTTCTCGCGCATCCAACGCTGTTTTTGCAGGACGTGCAGATAAGACCGACAGGCGTGCAGGAAAGCCGAGACGGCGAGAAGGGATTTCAACAAAAAGATGGCTATGCCTCTTGGACGGCGCCGTGCTCTTCTTCTCTCTCTGTCTCTTCCATTCCTATAACTATCTCGGCTTGTTTAGGCGAGAGGCTGCAGCCGTGTTTGAAGAAGGCGGTGTCCTGTCAGCCTCGTTCGTTGCGCATTTCGGGGGCCCAATTTGCTTTTTCAAACGGATGCTTCCGAGGCATCCGCGTGTACTGACAGAGCCCCTCTCCCCCCTTCTCCCCGTTGGCGTCGTTAATTGGGTGCAGCTGCTGGGCATTTGGAAACCTGGGGAAGTGTCTTTCTGAATGACAGGTAATTCGGGGCCGCGAAGTGGGTTGCGTAATCTCATGTTTGGCACCGTCAGCGGAACGAGGCTTTTTTGTTTGTTTGTTGCCATTGTCCTTCCTTCTTGACTACCATAAAAGCAGATTTGATCGCTCTACATATAGGTGACGGCAGCTCCTCTGATTGTGAGAGTGAAGAAAGAAAGAATAATAATGTGAGATAGAAAACAATGCAACAAGTTCAGCGAAGCCATCACGACGATAGGTAAAGAACTATACGTGAGATGTTGATGTGGTTGGAGACGTTTGTGGGCTTGAAGTTTTGTTAGTTTTTTGTTGCTGCTGATATAGCTCATGCTGCTGCTGTTGTCGTCTTCGTCATTTTGTTGTTGTCATTGTCATCTTCTTCATCTAGATATCATATGTTTGCCACTTAGC
Organism: Dermacentor albipictus; assembly: GCF_038994185.2. Classification (NCBI taxonomy): domain Eukaryota; kingdom Metazoa; phylum Arthropoda; class Arachnida; order Ixodida; family Ixodidae; genus Dermacentor; species Dermacentor albipictus. Next base: position 160,351,112 of record NC_091822.1, read on the forward strand.
CAAAGCGATTGGCCCGTACTGTTTCATCCACAGGTGACAGCTCGAGGAGGAGGAAAGAACTTTATTGTTTGCCCTGCGAGTTCGTGGGTAGGGCCAAAGGGCCCGCCTAGGTGACGGCCAGGAGTTCTTGGGTCCTGGCGGCATCCTCGGCCCGCTGGACGGCCCATAATTGATCTTCGAGGGCGGGGCTGAGCAGCGCGGCTTCCCAGCGCGTGCGAAGGCTGCTGCTAGAGACCGCGTTTTCTTTATTGCTATTTAGCCCTCGGCATTCCCATAATATATGCTCCAGAGTGGCTCTGGATTCACATGTTCTGCATTTGTCCGTAGGATATACATCCGGATATATGATGTGCGAGAGCGCAGGATTCGGGTACGTCCTAGTTTGTAACTGCCGCCATGCGACAGACTGCTTTTTTGTCAATTTTGCGTGAGGTCGCGGGAATATGCACCTCTGTAACCTATAATGTTTCGTAATGTCATTATATGTTGTCATTCTGTCCTCCCACTCCCACTCATTTACCGCACCGTCACGTCCGGAGGGTGTCGGGGCGTCACTTGCGACTGCGGCTCGGTCCGTAAGCCCTCGAGCCGCGTCATGTGCCACCTCGTTGTTGCCGTCCTCCGCGAGGGTGTGAGCGGGTGTCCAGGTGATATATATCTTTCTTTTGTAATTTTGCCCACCTGAAAGAATTCGTAGTGCCTCCGGGGAGATTCGGCCGTTGGCAAAGTTTCTTATTGCCTTCTGAGAGTCGCTGACTATCACGGTTGCGTTAGTCTGAGCTGCTGCGAGCGCTATGGCTACTTCTTCAGCTATCTCGTTACTTGTGGTGCGTATCGTCGCGCATGTCTTGCACCGTTTATCCCTATCGATTACGGCTGCCGTAAATCCCCGTCTGCGACTGTATCGAGCCGCGTCTACGAACACTGCGTCCTTGTCGCTGCCGAATTTCTTGTGTATTTGCATCGCTCTGTTCTTTCTTCTGTCCTCATTGTGTTCTGGGTGCATGTTCTTTGGTAAGGGAGGTATTACCAATCTTTCCTTTGTATCTCTCGGGATGTCCACCTTGACACCATGCTGTGTGTGGTAACCTATGTCTAATCTCTCTAGGATGTGTCTGCCTGCTCTAGTCTTAGAGAGGCGTTCATATTGTGCCGTACATTGCGCTTCAATGAGCTCGTCTATAGTGTTGTGTAGGCCTAATTGCAGCAACTTGTCCGTGCTGGTGCTGATCGGTAGTCCTATGGCTAGTTTGTATATTTTCCGAATGAGGCATTCTAGTTTGATCTTTTCCGCGACCTGCCATTTTAAGTACGGCGCTACGTACACTATTCTACTTATTACGAAGGCCTGTATTAACCTGATCGTGTTTTCCTCTTTCATCCCGCTATGTTTATTTGTTATCCTTCTGATTAGCCTCATGATTTGCGCTACAGTTCCCTCCAGTCTTCTGAGGGTTTCTCCGTTGTTGCCCTTGGCTTCAATGAGGAGCCCCAATACCCTGATCCTATCGACCTTGGGTATGGGTTTCCCATCGGCCGTCTTTAACTGTATCTCCTCTCTATGAGTGAGCTCTTCCCTGTAGTTGCCTGGTTTGCGACCTCTGCGAGTCGGTCTGTACAGTAACAGCTCCGATTTCTCTGCCGAGCATGTTAGCCCTGTCCCCTCTAGATATTTTTCGATTGTTTCGACCGCTGTTTGAAGCGTTTGTTCTATCTGCCCGTCACTTCCGTTTCTCACCCATAGGGTAATATCGTCTGCGTATAAGGTATGATTTAGACCCTCGATTTCTTGTAGCTTGGCTGGCAGCCCGATAAGCGCCAGATTGAATAGCATCGGTGATAAGACCGAGCCCTGTGGCGTACCTGCGCTGCCTATCTCGATATCCTCCGAAACTAGGTCCGCTATCGTGATCTTTGCCTTTCTGCCCGTTAGAAAATTGCGTACATAATCGTACGTGCGTTTTCCCAGTCCTAGTTCGCCTACTCTATCCAGTATCGTTGCATGTGTTACGTTATCGAAGGCCTTTTTTAGGTCCAACCCGAGAATTGCCTTTGTCGATCTGCCCGAATCGTCTATGATCTGATGTTTTAGTTGTAACAGAGCGTCCTGCGCTGAGAGGTTTCTCCTGAATCCTATCATCGTGGGCGGGAGCGCGTCGCAGTCTTCGAGGTAGGTGGTCATCCTAGCTAGGACCACGTGTTCCATGAGTTTCCCCACGCAAGAAGTGAGAGATATGGGTCTCAAGTTCTCAATTTGCAGTCGCTTGCCCGGTTTAGGTATTAACACGATTTGTGCCGTCTTCCATTGCTGCGGAATTTGCCCTGCCTCCCAGCATTCGTTAATATATTCGGTTAACTTAGCTATAGACTCATCGTCCAAGTTCCTTAGCGTTTTATTCGTTACACCGTCTAGTCCGGGTGCCGACTTGGTATTGAGTTTCTGCAGTGCTGCCCTGACCTCTGACTCGCCGATTTTGCTGTCTAATTCGTCATTTACCTGCCCTGTGTAGTCAGGGTGTACGACGGGCAGCACTTGCGAGATGTATCTTTTCTCGATTTCCTTGAGGAAGTCCTGCTCTGTCCCTCGGTACGTTTGTATTAGCCGATTTATATTTTGCCTATGTGCCGACTTTGTCCCGTCCGGGTCTAACAAATATCGAAGGATGTTCCACGTTTTTGCCATTCCTATCTGACTGTCCATGTTGTTGCATTTTTCCTCCCACTGTTGTTTGCATAGCTGCTGGGCGTACTTTTCTATGTCCCTGTTCAATTTGGCTATCTTTCTACGAAGCGTCCGGTTGTGTTTTTGTTTTTTCCATCTCCGTTGCAACCCTGCCTTAGCTTCTCGAGGGAATAAAAAAAAAAACATTCACTTAGGCATAGAACTACGACACTTCTTATTGCAAACATTCTCATTTGTACAATCGAAGAGACTGAAGACATAGGCTTAGTCTTTCTGAACGCCGAAGCATCCTTTGAGTGAACGTAACTCACCGCACGGTGAACTCTGGGATAAAAAATCAGCCCCTCACCCTCTATATGTTTTAACGTGCGCGTGTTGCGCTTTTCTTCGTGTGCCTCAACCGACGCGCTTGACGGCTCGTGTTGATGTGAATGTGTAGAGCTTTACTACACTCAGAGAAATAAACGTTTAATTTCATTGCTGCCTTAGAGACCATTGCGCCTTTTCGTCATTATAAATCAACTGTACTTTAAGGAAACCGTACCAACCGCCAACTATGCGCCGGGCGGCAACGACTTCAGCGGGTGTGCTATGTATAGGCCACTGCTGCGAATTCCTCCATGTTGGCGATTTCAGCCAATTAGAGGCGGCGTAGCCGGCGCGTTAGCCAATCAGATCTGACAAGGGAACAATCCTACGATATGGTGCTGGTGTTACAGCACGCCGGGCGTACTTCACGGGAACTTGTTCCACCTGAGCATGTACCTCAGTCAGGCGAGTTTATTATTATTATTTTTCATGACGCTTCTTTCAGGGGCGTTACAAAATGTACGGGGTACAAGTATAGGGAACATGTGCGCTCTAACATAAGAACATTGGTATAACATTGGTAGTACATTGGTAAAACCTGTCATGCGGTTTATTAGGCTACTAGGCACTTTCAGAAGTGTGGGGGATCCAAAGTTAGTGGCCGCTGTAGGCCAGACTCACAAAAGAATGCAAAGGGGGTACGAAAGGACGCGAAAGCCTCACGAAGGACATTGAGTTTTTGAGTACGCAATGCCACTTGGGAACGCTATATTTCTAAAACTGCCGATTAGCACGCTTGTTTTTTATGAAACGTTCGTAAACGCGGTGTTTCGGAGAAAGGCAGCCAGCAGGCGTAAAAACAAAAACTATTTTTTTCTGATTGCGACGGGCCGTTCCGGGAGCACTACGTCTTGAAAGCCCGCATGCATAAGACCTCTCTCCTGTAAACCGATAAGTAATGTATTTCTTTCTTTCCTTCTTTCTTTCCTTATTTATTTATTTATTTATTTATTTATTTATTTATTTATTTATTTATTTATTTATTTATTTATTTATTTATTTATTTATTTCTTTCTTTCTTTCTTTCTTTCTTTCTTTCTTTCTTTCTTTCTTCCAACGGCGGGTGCAACCAGACAGTCTTCCACATCGTTGCAATCTCACCACGCAAGGCACAAAGGCTCCTAAAGTTTGTCGATTCCCACCGTGGGGCGTCTCCCCATGCGGAAGAATGACGACTCGCAGCGTTGCACAGAACTGCAGCCACACATCGCACGTCCACGCATGCAGTGAAGAGTCGGGGAAGGGGGGAAGGGGGGGGGGTGAGGCCAGCTTCGGCCGGCATGTCCAGCGAACGTCGGCGCGGTTCCTCCTCCCTATATAGGGCTGATGCTGCCCGGGTCGGGCAAACAAACAAAAAGGAAAAAGAAATTTCGCCCAATTCTGTCGGGACAAGCCGCGAAATTCTTCGCCTCAGCTCGGCCAGCAACAACGACAACTGCCGGGCGAGGAGCGCGAATGATAAACGCGCATCGTATAAGAATTTTAGCTTACAGCAGGAGGGGCTCGTAATGAAGACAGAGCGGGCGAAACGGGTACACACTGTTGCGAAACTGTCCTGGTCTCGCTTGCCCGAAGAGAGAGACAGATTGAACGGGATGAATGAACATGGTGCCTTTTGCCATTTTGTAAGCTCTAGGAGCCGAATACTGCCCTCCCAAAAGCTATGGCATATACCAGACCTCTGAAGTGACAAGGAAATCTATTTTATTCTTCGAATTGTAGAGGGAACGACCTGGTCATGACGCCGAGCATGCCAGAACATTCGCAGAAGCATGTCGTCAGAGCACGGAAGTAAGCTTTTAATTACTTGCAAAAGAAGGAAGCAACAATCAACCGAGCTCGGGTCTGCAGTCAGCACTCTGCGATCAGTCTACAACGGTTCAAGGAAATATACCGAGGCGCACAAGCGGTACCGACGGCAATTCATGTCAAGATCTAAGGATCATCGAAACCTTTGAGAAAGCTATACAAACTGCGTGAATAAGTGTTTAAGCATATACAGTGCGTGTACTCTGTACGAGGTCTAGCCAGAGGTAATTCATACTCCAAGATCTCATTTTGAACCTGTCAATAAATAAAAAAGAGGGGGGGGGGGGGGCAGAGAAGCGAATCTGTCCTTTTATTGAAGTTCAGTGCTCTTTAAAGCGTTTACCGAGGCACCAACCAGTGTACCACACACTGTACCACAGTTCGTTTTAGTTCCGTTGACAGACATGTGCAGTTTCGTATAGGCACAGGGCGCGGGATAAGTTCGGGCCGGTGGCGCCTTAATGCGGCGGCTCCACGAATGTAATGGCATGTGACGGCCGGACAGAGCTCAGCAGGCGCTGCTGCCAGCTACGTTGGTTTAATATGTTCCATCGTTTTATCTATTTTGCATTACTTAAGTACCACGTAAAACCAAATCTGATAAACATGTTGCGTTTTTAGGTGCGCGAACAGTTACTGAAACATGACTGAAGCTGATTAGGCCATTCGCTTCAATCGTTTTTCATCGCGGCTTCACCAGATGGAACGGCGGAAACTGGATACGCCCGTTCTGTGGGCAACAGTACGTACAGTGCTCAGCAATTGAAACGCGATAACGGTATACTGTGACAGCGGGAACCTTTCTGACGCATTGTGACAGCATAATTAAGGCCCCGCGGCGATCACGTACAGCTCACCTGTGGCGTAAAAAAAGAAAGAGAGAGAGAGAGACGGTGGCATCTGCGCCCCCAGTATTCGGTTTCAATCGCTGACCATGGCACATTTTTGACGCTACTTTGCTATATGGTATAGTAGTTCTGGTATTAATAATGCGGCCGTTCATACGTAACACCTTCGTGGCCCATGGGAATTACCCGTCTGCGCCTACGCAGCTGTGACGGCTCCGAAGCTTGGGCTACGAAGGCGAACACTAACATTTGTATTCGCCATTTTGCCGTGTTATCAGTACATCAGTCTTACTTTTAGGGCATATGTTCCCTCGTCGCGCTTCCAAACTCTAGTTGCGTCCAGCACATGCCTGCCTGCTGTGCGTCGACGGCGAACGGGAACAGACCGGCGTGTTCACACTTGCCGCCACTGACGACTCTCGTCGCACTAAGCTGTGTGGAATGGACCATTACTGAATGCCGGGCTAGTTTCTAACACATTAATGGCGAAGCATTGCAAAGATAAAAATAATTACAACGAACAGAGAACGGGAACTTACCGACACATGTGCGATCGCCGAAGCAGCTCAAGAAACAAAAAAAAGGGGGAGAAGTACGTCTCGTTTCTTTGTTCATAACTTTAGCGCGCAGTTCTTAGGCGCCCGTTCCTGCGTTTAGCGGTGGCGTAACTGAGCGTACGAGCACAGCTACGGATAAAAGAGTGAACCCGAAGCGTAGTGGAGCACGAAATACGGTGATAGCGACGAGAGCGCGGGGAACCCGCCGTGGTTGCTCAGTGGCTATGGTGTTGGGCTGCTGAGCACGAGGTCGCGGGATCGAATCCCGGCCACGGCGGCCGCATTTCGATGGGGGCCAAATGCGAAAACACCCGTGTGCTTAGATTTAAGTGCACGTTAAAGAACCCCAGGTGGTCGAAATTTCCGGAGTCCTCCACTACGGCGTGCCTCATAATCAGAAAGTGGTTTTGGCACGTAAAACCCCATAATTTAATTTTTTAGAGCGCGGGGAGGTAAGCGGAGGAGGAGGGTAGGACGAAAGAGTGAGATGAAAAGCGTAGTGCCGCGCAAGACGGGCTCCGCGCAGACGACCGCTACCAGACGGCGCCAGAGTAGCACGCCGTCGTCTGTTCCCCGATGGCCTGCGGAGAGCGCGTCCACCGATACCGTATACGGAAACAAAGCGCTGCATGAGCGCAGGTCTGTCTGCGGCGACTGCTGTGAATTGTGCACGTGCAATCCAAGCGATGCCTTTCGCGATCTCCCGATTAACGGAGCAGCCGCGCTACACTTCCCTCCGTTAGCAATTTGCCGCGCGAGACAGATTGTCCGCGCCAGCCAGTATATCGTGAGATGAAAACACGCATAGGTTTTGCATTAGAGAGTACTTTAATCGTCCGTGAATTTTTTTTTTTTAACTCCAGAAAGAGACCAGTCCTATGAGCAACCAGTTACGTATATGGGCCAGTGCTGGGAGGCAGAGGGTACTATCCTTCGCCGATGCTTCAAGGAAGTCCAGGTTGACCGCAACGTTTAGGGGGCGCACAACTACTCCAGAAAGAAAGGCTACAACCGGGGCCGAACCCGAAGGTGGTACAATGTCTCGCAGCGGCTTCGTGGCGTTCTGGTACGAGTGAATTACTGGGGAATGAGAGCCGACCCCGAAGGCTGGGTTGCAGTTTAACACAGAGTCTCAAAGCGTTCGCTGCCACCATTCGAGAACGGGACAAACTGAAGCGATCCCGCTCGTGTGACGCAAGGAAGAAAGCCATTTATTCTAGTGGCCGAATGGAAGCCAGAGTGCACACAAGAGCGCTCCAGCTAGTGCTATGTGGGACGTGTACATACGTGCCGGTCGTGTCAAAGAATTGTAATGCACTCGAACGCCTTTATAACGGAGTGCTTATCCTTCCTTATACAAGTCACTTCATTGTAAAGGCCGCGCAGAGCACAGCTCACACATGAACATGAGCAGTCATCCCATTCTAGAGACGTTTGTTGTAGAGGTGCTCGACTGTAGTTAGCTAGCGTCGATATGAGAGAAGCATGCCTACGGTTCGTGTGTTTAGAAAAAGTCCATTTCGACAAGAGACGATACGAACACTGAGTCATAATCACGACACAATTCCACCGGGACGATAACATGTAAGAAACGAAACACAGCATGTTTTCAACGTAAGTAACGTCCGAGTCCTCACGCACCAACATATAAACACATTTACCCACGGAAAGGCACAGTTACACATAAACTAAATGCCACATGTGCAAAATGATTTTCAATATATACAGTGTACACAATGGTTATGTACGAACCGTTGTCAGATGAGAAGAGGACTTGGCACCTTTGAAGGCACCGCGTCCATGAGCGTTCATGCACTCATCAACCCAGCATCATCCGATACATTGACCCCGGTTCTCCCCCACAACCCGGGCTGACTGGGTGGGGGGACTTGTTTCGGGCCAACGGTCCTTCCCGGACAAGGGGGCTGTGACGTGTAGTGCAGTAGCCACGATGCCCAGGTCGGGAATTCCGAGTCCTCCCTTATCCCTGGGCAGCTTGAGCACCCGCCTAGCTACACAACCATTTGTACCCTTCCACGGGTACAACCATTTGTACCCTTCCACGGAGGAAGGAGGAAGACGAAGTGCTTCTATTGTGGAACACATCTCGCCCGTCTCTGTGCTTTTCTGGACTTCTCATTGCACCTGTGGGGTCTACAGCCCCCTCCGTTACGGTGATGGATGTGCAACACCCCGATGATCCTCTCGGTTCCCGTTCACCCGCGGACATCGGTTCGAGGAAGCGAGGGAATACGTCGAGTGGTAGCGAGGACACAGAGCTGTACTCCGCATCAGGTGACGAGTCCTCGGAAGACAGCTTTCGACTTGTCCAATACCGCAAGGCCAAGCGAAGAATTATCAACTCATCTTCGGCGTCCAGCTCGAACACTGTGAAAACAGCGCCTCAACGATGGCCTCACTCCATCTTATTTGTGCCACAGAACGCTACCGACAACCTGCGCGTCCTCAACAGGCAAGCCCTCTCTGTGTATCTCGAAAACACTGTGCCAAACGAGATCAAGGATGTCAGGATAAACACTAGGCGAAACATCCTGGCAATCGATGTGATGAACCCGAGCGCGCTGACCATACTACAACATGTAACGCAGCTGGAAAACATCAAGGTCCGACCCATTATGCCAACGAATGGTGCCACAATAACAGGAGTGATCTATGACATTGACAACGAAATTCCTAATGCAGACCTCCCAGTTCTCATAAAACCAGCAAGTGAACACAATATGATTGTGCATGTTGGTCGCCTCGGCAACACACGTTGTGTAAAGATAACCTTCAAAGGCGACTGCCTTCCACCCTACGTGAAGGTCGGCCACTTTCGCCACCAGGTTCGACCATTTATCCCAAGACCAATGCAATGCTACAATTGTCAGAAGATTGGCCATGTGAAGGGTGTCTGCAGAAATTCGGCCGTGTGCCCTCGATGTGCCGAACCCCACTCAGAAGACAACTGCAGCGCAACCACATTGAAGTGTCCAAACTGTCAGGGTGATCACTGCGCCTCTTCCAAAGACTCCCCAGATCAAGAAAGAGATCACCATTCTTAAACAAATGGTGAGAGACAATTCTACCCACAAAGAGGCCGCTGTGAAAGTACGGCGAAGACGACGTCACCGTCGAAGGTCTTCACGACGGAAAACGTCAAGCTTCCAGGAAAAGTCAATGCGTCAAGCATCATCCTCAGCGGAAGTTTCCAGCACTCCGAACACCGATGTTGGAAGGGAGAATACTGCCAGATCTCTCTCCACAAAGGAATGGCCGCCACTTCCGCGTACACGACCGCCAGAAGAGCCGCAGAAGAAGCCGCCCCCTGTACAGCAAGGTGCTGTATCCGAGGAGTCGCGGAAAACAGATGAGTAAGTGATAGCACTTATTAGGCCTTTAATGAATGCCATTCGCGTGTTGCTAAGCAACATGCACACACCGTCTGCCAGAAGTGCGCTTCAAGTACTGGACGCTCTGAGTCCGGTGCTGGCAACCCTTGAGTAGATCATGGCTCCACAGCCACGGTCTTTTAGGGAAGAGGTCCGACAAGCAGCTGTTTTCCAGTGGAATGCGCGCGGACTCAGAGCGCGCCTTTCGCATTTCCGTCGCTTCGTGTACGCCAATATGTTTCCCATTATCGTCGATCATTTGCGAGCCGAACTTATCGAGCACAATCAGGCTTTCTGGATATGAATTATTCATGTCGTCAACTGTTTCTGAAAACAGTAAGGTTTTGGTGTGTATTCGCCGTGACCTCACCTACACTCATCAGCCTGTCCCACCTAATGACAATAACCAATACATATGCCTAAACGTAAGGAAAAAGAACTTGGCCTTTACTTTTGTGGGCCCATACCTATCTCCGTCAAGTCGATTTGATTACAAAAGACTACAAGACATCCTTTCCTCAACCTCCCATCCCTGGGTCATCATTGGAGATTTCAATGCCCACCATACACTCTGGGGAAGTCCGATGATCAACGGAAGAGGCAGATCTCTGGTATCTTTCGCCTCCAGTAATGAACTTTGGCTGCTGAATGATGGAAGTCCTACGTTCTTACGTGGCTCCACGTACAGCAGCTGTCTTGACTTGGCTTTCGTCTCACGAAGCCTAGTCAGACGCGCAGGGTGGTTTGCGGACATAGAGACGCACGGAAGTGACCATATCCCCACGTACATCAAGATCAGAGGATTGTCCCCTTCCAAAATAAGGGATACGATCCAAAGAGTGGACTGGCCTAAATTTCAATCTATTATGGAAGAACACTGCGACGCCAATCCATCTTTCGACTTGGAAGAGGCAATCAAGAGCGCGGTGCAAGACACTATGCGTACTCTCACATGCTCTTCGAGACTGAATGACTTTGATGTGGAACTAGAACGACTTCGAGCAATCCGACGACGTGCTGAACGAAGATACCGACGTACGAAGACAATGGACGATCTACGGACCGCCAGGCGCACGCAAAAGAAGATACAGCGCCGCCTAGACAAGCTCGATTCGCAACGTTGGGCTGCCTTCTGTGAGTCGCTAGATCCACCCAAGCCTTTATCTCAACTATGGAGAACGGTGCGTGGTCTCCGGACACTTCCCGTACAGCGATTCCCATTCAAAGCGCTTGCCCTCTCTCAAAAGAGATCGGAGATTGACGTGGCAGAGGATTTCTGCGCCAGACTATCCGGCCAACTCACAGCTATACCAACATTCTATCACCTTCGAGCAGCTGTCCGCCACCACGTGATCACCGGTTGGATCTACCATTCTCAGTCCATGAACTTAAGGCAGCATTAGCTTTGTGTAGCCGCACATCAGCGCCAGGACCTGACGGAATTTCCTACCGAGCTCTGTGTCACCTGGGGGAGCGAGCGAGAGGACTTCTCCTCGAGGTGTACAATGAATCTTGGAGAAATGGCACGCTACCAACAACCTGGAAGACAAGTCGCCTTGTTCCACTGCTGAAGCCTGGCAAATCGCCGTTGGAGCTCTCATCCTATCGCCCGATCGCTTTGGCGAGCTGTGTGGGCAAAGTAATGGAGAGGATGGTCCTAGAACGTCTGGAGTGGTACCTGGAGTACCACAACACCTACCCAGATGCCATGGCGGGCTTCCGACGCGGTCGATCATCGATCGATAACGTCATCGACCTGGTCACCTACATTCAACATGAGAAATGCCGTAAGCGTCTCTGCGCTTCTTTATTCCTCGACGTTAAAGGGGCGTATGACAACGTTACGCATGAAGCCGTCCTCTCTGCTCTCGCAGAGGTAGGAGTGGGTGGTCGGATGTTTCAATGGATACGGAGCTATCTATCCATGCGATCCTTCTTTGTAAGCACCGAGGGAGGCCATACTTCTCTACATTACAGCTACCGCGGCGTTCCCCAGGGCGGTGTACTTAGCCCTGTGTTATTTAACCTAACACTAATTGCTCTCCTTGAGCACGTGCCAACCACAGTCAGGCTTTCAATGTACGCCGATGACATTTGCATATGGACGTCTGCAGTAACACGCCTACAGTTGAGAGCGAGAATTCAGAGAGCCGCCACAAAAACTGTTATCTACCTCCGTAATCGAGGCCTGGAAATTTCCTCAGAGAAATGCGCACTAGTGCCATTTACGCGCAAACCCATGGCCAATTACAGTGTAATGATAAATGGCCAAATAATACGACGTGTCCGATCGCACAAGTTCCTAGGTGTCATAATCGACAGGGACTTGTCATGGAGCCCACACGTATCATACGTGAAAAAAAGGGTGACAGGCATCTGTCACCTGCTCAAGTTTTTCGCTGGCAAGACCTGGGGAATGTCGCCCAGTGCCATGTTGCAACTGTACAGGGTGCTTTTTCTAGGATTTCTGCGATACAGCTTGCCAGCAATAAGCAGCACAGGTAAAACAAATGTACGCACAATACAAAGTCTTCAGGGTCAAGTGCTCCGGATCTGTCTAGGCCTGCCTCAGAGTGCTTCGACAGTGGCTACAATAGCCATCGCTGGAGACCACCTTGTCAGGACCCACACTGAAATTGAAGTACTCAGGACACATATAAGGCATCTGGCCAGGACTCCCCGTCACCACCTGGCTTCCCTAACAACGGACAGACCACACACATCTTTCAGCCAGACGATAACCGCATATAATGAGTCATTGCCAGCTTGTTTCACCCCGGCTGCGAGACCTTCGATTCCTCCATGGTGCCTCGCTCAGCCAAAAATCAACCTCGCTATACCTGGTATCTCGAAAAAAGCTGATCTATTATCGCCAGCCCTTAGACAGCTCACGCTACTACATTTGTACGAGAACTACCGTGATTCTACGCATATTTACACTGATGGATCTGTTCTTCCAAGCAGCTCCGCGGCGGCAATCGTCATACCAGCGAAAGATATACAACAATCAAATTTAAGACGACTCACGCCACAATATCGACGGCAGCAGAGCTCGCAGCGCTCTTTACTGCCCTTCAACACATTGGTGATGAACCACCACACAAATGGACAATATTCTGCGATTCGAAGGCGGCACTGCAGTCTCTACTGTCACCTTTACGACGCGGACCGCACAAACAGCTAATATTCCATATTACAGAAATGTTACAACATACAAGTGATGCAGGCCACGAAATAACCTTTCAGTGGCTTCCAAGTCATTGCGGGATTATCGGCAATGAACGGGCGGATCACGCTGCCCGCTCAGCCCATACTGAGGAGCGCCACGTCCCAATTCCTCTTTCTAGAACTGACGCAGCACGGAAGCTCCGCCTACTTGCTCGGCAGTGCACCGCGTCGCAATGGAATGAGCCACATTTAAGAAACACGCGACTGTACTCACTTGATCCCACACTAAGTCTTCGAGCGCCATCACAGCTTCGCCGTAGAGACGCCACGCTTTTATATCGACTTTGGTTGGGCGTTGCCTTTACTAAAGCCTATGCATTCCGCATAGGGATGACCGACAGCCCAACCTGTGACCACTGCGGCCTTGAAGAATCAATTGGCCATATCTTGTGTGCCTGCCCGCAGTACAGTTCCCAGAGGGCATGCCTTCGCCACGCACTTGACCAACTGGATGACCAACCGCTATCCGAAAAATTAATTCTACAACATCGAAAGTACCTATCGTCACAGAAGAAGGCCGTGCAAGCGCTATTGCGCTTTTTACGATCTACCGGCCTGTGTGAACGACTTTAACTGGAACGCCATTTGTGTGTGCGCCTCCATGTGTGCGTGTCTTTTTTTTCCCCCTTTTTTAGCGTTTTCCTCTGCCATCTTTCTAACCCCTACCCCCATCCCCAGTGCAGGGTAGCAAACCGGAGACTCATATCTGGTTAACCTCCCTGCCTTTCCTTTTCATTCTCTCTCTCTCTCTCTGTACCCTTCCAAAGGAAGCGAAAGAGTACCCTCTCCAAGATATGCTTGGTTCGGGTCGGAACAGGAGACACACACGCCACATACGTCAGGAACGAAAACAGAAGTGAGCGCAGGATTGTCGCTCGAGCAGTCAATGAGCATGACAACGCGCTGTACTCTTGAATTCTGGTTTCAAGCTTCTCCTTAGCCTGTTGCCAGTTTTCAGGAGACAGACCATCTGGTTCGAATTGGAAGCCTAGAATGCGCAGCCGCGTTTTCACGGGGAGACCATGAACGGGCTGCGGACTGGACGGAGTGGAGTTCAAGTACATGGCTGCACTTTTCGACCTATTCAACCTTGCACCACTCGCCCTGCAGTAACTGTCCATGACCTCCAAGACGTCGCAAGCTGATCCTTCGTCCGGGACGACAATGGACAAGTCATCCGCGTAGGCAAATAGTGCAACCGGAGGGGAACCTGGTGGAAGTAGGAACCTGCCAATTCTGCTGTCACAGGACAACCTATGCAGAAGCGGTTCAAAAGCGAGTACGTAGATGGCAGGTGAGAGGAGGTCCCCCTGCCGTACACCACGTCCCACAATGAACGCCTCCGAGACGCGGTCCCGTGTGACAACAGCAGAAGTCGGTCAAGAATACAAAGCTTGGACCATCTGCCGAAAACCCACACTAAAACCAGCCTCTTCCAAATCACGGAAATGGTACCTATGGCTAATAATGTCGAAAGCCTTCTCCTGATCAAAGGAGCAAAGAATACCTGGAAGTTTCCTGGTGTATGTCCACAGGAGAAGGTCCCTCACTGCTATACCGTGAAACTGAGTAGAGCGCCCCTGGACACTATAAGCCTGGTATGGACCCAAAACAGTGCCGAGAGCTGGTGTGAGTCGCGTACACAGGCACTTTGCTATGAGCTTATAATCGTAGTGCGGAAGCGTGATGGGACGCCATGCTCTCGGATAGGATTAGGGTCAATTGCATCTGCTATAACACCTAATAATAGGCGCACAAGTCTACGTGTTATCGCTCATGACCACTGCAATCACTCTGGCAATTTTTCACAGTCTTCTGAAAAATACTTCGTCATTATATGATTAATGAGAAAATGAGAACAGTGTTCTTGAACCACTTCGGTAGCAGCGAAACCCTCTTAGCTCAAGATCTCCTGCGTAAAGCCCCTGAAGAGCACAACCGCGATGTTGAAGCTCATATTTGGCAAGAACGCGCTTTTTGAGAGCCGAGAAAAAGAAAAAAAAAACGACGTCGACGCTTACCCTCACTTGCAAGAAAAATCGCATTACGTGAATGTCACCGTGTAAGTATGATAGTATGATGTTGTGATACTTGCCGTGTCAGTATTGACGTCAAAAAAAAAAAAAACGTTGATTGAAGCGTGGCAGATACCCGTTCGCCCCTGGGGCACGTATAGCCAGCGGCGTGCACCCACCCAACAGTCCCATGTATACATACATATCCAGTGGAATGTGCCTTACATATTTTTGACACATCGTCGGTGACATATTTTTGTGCCCTTCCCCTATTTACATGATTAAGTACGCGGCAATGTTTCCGTGCATGCGCAGCAAAATACCATGTAGAATATAAATGCTGGTGCTCCACGGCTTAGCTTGCCGCTCTGAGCTCTGTTGGCGGGGTGCATTTGCGTCGTATCTTCTGCTTTATGTGTTACTTGGTGCCATGAGTGTGGCCTGTCTCGTACAAGTGGCGACCTCTCTCAAAATCAGGCACGCGCAAGTGCGTTTTCCGGTACGTCAGGCCCTAAAAGCCGCAGTGCGAGATCACTCGAAGCACCGTGATTCCCCGTCTTCGTCCCGTCGAGAGAGAGAGAGAGAGATGCAAATCAGAGAAAGGCAGGGAGGTTAACCAGACTTAAAACGTCCTGTTTGCTACCCTGCACTAGGGGAAGGGAAAAGGGGAAGTAAAGACGGACAGAAGAGCGTGACAAAAATAAAAGCGTGAGAAAAAAAAATGGCTGTGGCTTAGGTAAGGTTAAGCCCAGGATGCGAAGCATACTAGCCTTTATTTTAGTTGTTGAACCACTGTTTAGCCTGGTGAACTGCTGTTGCTTGGCTATATTTGGTTCGGCTAGACGAAGAAACAACTCATGCATTACTTCTTCGCCTTCAAGAGTGGAACGCGACAGCGTTCCCGTCGACCCGCCAAGGGGTGTAAGACAATGGGCTACAGGGCAGCGACTACGCGCCCCGCATTGGACGCGGTGAGCGTCGAGCAAAGCAGCGTTCGGCGCGGCAACGAAATGTGCGCCTGAGCAAGAGACGCACGCCTTAGAAACAGCGCGTTTCTAAGGCAACACCGCATTCACTAGAGGCGCTTTTGTACCGCTTTGAAGCGTTGTACTCGTGGCTCAGTGGTAGCGTCTCCGTCCCACACTCCGGAGACCCTGGTTCGATTCCCACCCAGCCCGTCTTGCAAGAGTTGAGCCAAAGCCACTTCTCCTCTGTCGTGACGTCACGGTGTCACGTGATTTCATGGTCACCGCCGCGCCTGAGGAGCTGGGTTGAGCCCTCGTAATATGCTTCGCATAAAAATATGGAACGTCCCGTCGTCTGCTTCGCATGCCAGTGCACTGACTCCTGCCGTTCGTGGCGCTGTTTGCCAGCCCGTTATAGCTGGCGCCTTACGACGGCCGCCCGGTGCTGTCGTCTGCTTCCGCTACCCTCCGCCATCTTGGGGAACCTTATCAACAGGCGCGCGCATAGGCCTATAGGTTCCCCAACATGGCGCCGCCGTAAACCGGAAGTCGCGGAGTATCCTTGAATGACGTAGTGCATGCTATGTATTGATTTTACGGTTACGCAAGTTTCCTTATCTCGAGCAGGGACTTCATTTGTCGGGCGCTCGTATCGCGTCTCTTCATTGTGTCTTTGCCTGCACTGCTTCAGCGCTCGATTTTCAACGCGAACACTCGACAGCTTGCTCAGTTCACTCTTTTCTAATTACCCCGAGCGTATATACTGTTGCACACACTAACACGTCGTCAAAGACGCATCCGCGTCAGCTTTTTTTCCCATTAGACGCCTCCTCCGTCTTCGCAGGGAGCATATAGTGACAGCTCACAGAGGCGTGAAATTCTCCCCTCGTCTTTTCCGGGTGACCTGCGCGATCCATCTCCACAGCCAAGTCGCCCCCGGCTCGGGAAACCTGGCAGCGTGATGGAGAAGTGGTCTGCAGGCGCCTCAGAACGCCGCCGCAATGTCTTCAGCCACCTGAACCTAGAACAACGCAAAAAAAGAATAATAATAAAATAGAAATGTACAAAAAGAAATTATAAGGCAGCTAGCAAAAGGGGGGCAACGGCAAGGCTCCTTCCATAAATCAGGGTGCCTGTCCGCTAGTGATAAATGAAGGACGATAAGGACAAAACAAAAGAAAAGAGCATGCTCCACTCACTGAACATACGAAGCATACGAAGGCGTCCAAACGTTTTTTTTTTTTTTTTCGGGACAATACAGCATCTATCCCCCAGCCCACAATTTCTGGCATGTTTCCAAGGTTACGGCTTAATAAACCCCGTCGCCTCATGTTACGAGGTTCAAATAGCACACCGTGCGTTCACCTCCACGCTTCTGGTTAGAGAAAGAGGGCGTATAACTTAACGAGCAACAAACGCGCGTTGTTTGGGCGAAACCCTCATCCAAGTCAAAACATGTACGCGCACAGAAAAGCTGGTCTAATCCACGTCATCACCTGGGCGCACGCACCAGACAAGAAGTAGCTGCAGGCTCAAACGCCAACGTGTCATCTGGCACCCTGTAGATTAAGACAATAAACCCCGAAAGGAGAGCACGCGGCCGATCAAGCGACGTGTAGGCCTTCCAGTGATGGGCGTGGATGCGGCGACGTTCATCGTTAACATTTACATCGTCCGGCGATTAGCGACGGCGCGTCATGGAAGCCGCAACAGCTCTGTTCATCACGACGCTGCTTTGAACGTTCCGGTGGACCGGAGTCTGCCAAAGAGAAAAACAAGAAAGAAAAAAAGGTGATCAGTCACTACACCTCCATCTCGCATGGCTTGCCACTTCAGTGCCCCACCTCTCCCCTTCGTTGCGATCAAGAAGCTTCAGCTTCCTTTTTTTTCACTTGCCGTCTGGCCAACCCGCAGACGACAACCGAGGCGTGTACGACGAAGCATCACCATGTGCGCGCACATACAGTAAAGGCACAGGTGAAGGACGAAAAGAAAAGAAAAAATGTAATTAAGAAGAAGAAAGGCGCTTTCTGCCATAATAGCTTCACGCATAAGGAGTGTCTCGCGTTAAAAAGCCATCCATAACGAAAGCGCTTGTGCCCTGAGCGTTGTGTATACACGGAACGCCGCGTAACGTCTGGCTACCTGGCGTGTGTTGTTTGGGCTGCCGGTCCCACCGCTGCTGCGCTGCTTCTGATGTTCTATGTGAGGCAACGTCGTGTACATAAATACATTCTCGGGGGCAAGGTTGTATCGTATTACGCGACGGCACTTGAGGCTATAGAAAGCAGGCTTCTGATGGAACAGACGTCTCAGGGGCGCCTTGCTTGAGATTCTTGTGGAGATTATTCCTGCTCCTTGAAGCTTTAGGGACCCTTGCAGAGCATGCCGTAATTTGTGATACGTCATGATTTGTAGCGCGCGAGATATAGCTGTATAATGCATATGCCTTTCAGAATGCTTGCTGAGGCGAGACCAACACTTAACACGGTTTGAATCTGGGTTAATTGGTGCATGTCGACTAGCTTTGTCAGCACGACTTCCAACAAGAACATTGCATAAAGGCGACAACCACACCGCAGCCATATTTTCCCCATTTCTTTTGTATGCACGAGTAGTTTGTCTGAAGTTACGCAGGCTAGAACTATAGCCGAGAGCAATGAAACCTGTGCTGTCCTCGCGAGGCCATTCATTTCTTGTGCGCATCATTTAAAGCATTGATCTCTTACGCACGTACGCAGATCGTACCGGGCACAGATCCTTTCCATCTCTTAACTTCGCCATCTCGACAACTGAGCCTTTCTTCTGAAGTACTATAGGAAAATCTGCAAAGAAAGACACACGCACAGTTTTCTCTTGCAAGTTGGTCGTCGAAAGCCCAAACGTCTGCCCCTGACCAAGAAGCTCATGCAAATAGCGCCCACCATGTCAGGTTGAAAGCATGCCCTCGCTCTGCGCGCACAGAGGGACCCCACGAAACACCTGCAGTTCGTGAAATGCTAAACACGTATGCACCGCGCTGATTACAAGAACAGAACTGCGGCTAGCTTGATCATACAGTACGGTCACTACCTCTATTCGTCTCCCTGATGATCTTTGTGTTGTGTGTCCCGACTTGCAAACGCGTTCAGCGTTATCTCACGCGTCGCGTGAATACGCTATTGTATGCATACGACGCAGCGTGCGTTAATGTTGGGCACAACAAAGAATGGTTTCCGAGAGGAGCAGCTCGTGCGCGGAGGGATCAAAGGTCAAGCGGCGCGCAGTTCAATCCGTGGTGGCACCATCGCGGCACCATCGGGGGGGCGACGGAGGAAATTGGCGGTTCGCCGGCGAGGCCCAGCCGAGATGCGCTCCTCTAAGGTTGCCCACAGGGCGGACAGCGGCTGCGGCCTGGAAGACAACGGAACGCTGCAGCGGCTGGCGGCGACCTTGCCGCGTACGCACCGTGCAATGTGGCTAAGGGAGCCGCCTCCGCGAGGTGATCCATCAGCTTTGAAGAGCCGACCATTTATCTTGCCCTTGAGCCGAGGAGACGCGGCCGGAGCAAACGTCGATCTGCTATATGGACGCACGCTGTCGCTGGCATGCCTTCGGCGAATATCCCCTGCGTATACGCGCCCGGCCGGCCGTCGCAGGTTCGGCTGCGCTCTCGGACAGGTGTATCTCGTGAGCGCGTTTGCTTGGACGCCCGTGCTTCTTGCGTGTGTTCGCGTGTTCGTGTATGTGTGTGTTTGTGCGCGTGCGCGGACGAGTGCACTCGCCCACCAGATTCACGGCTGAGGAGGAGCGTGCGCAGGGCAGCTGGTGTCTACGTCGGATCGGCACACTCTTTAAGAACAGTACGGAGCGCTGGAAACCCCATTCTGGTATAGAGGGATTCCGATTCTCTCTCATTTAACTCCTTTTCTACAGTCGTGCACTTCCAGATGTAGTAATTTCTAGAATGAAAAGCACTATACATTATTTAACAAAAAATTACATTCTTAGGGCGCTTACCTTATCTCCAAGCAATAATCGTCCCCTATCTTGCGGCCATTCTCTTTAATGCTTTGCGCTCTCTAGAGTTTCCTCCGATTCTTCCCTCATGCCGGCTGCAGAAAACCCGGATCCTGTCGACCTCGAGTATTCAGACATCGCGAACTACCACAGGGGGAGTCGTTTGCGGTATCCACCACCCCATCGAAATCTGAAGACAGAGGATGCCGCTACCTGGCGTAAGGCTCCAGACAGGCACTTAGACGAGCCTACACGTATTACATCGGGCACACCCCACAGCCTACAGGGACGAATGCAGGTGGTGCGGGGTAACACCAACCCTATACCACTTTACGTGGGAGTTCACGTTACACAACACGGAACATCAATACCCGAACAACACGAGGGAGCATTGGGAGGCACTGCTGTCCAACACGGCCCTCGACGACCAGCTCAAGCTGATCCAGCCGAAGAGCTGAGAAGATGGCAAGAGCCAGCGGAGGCCTGGACTAGGGGCCCCGACCATCAGCGATTATTCTGATTGTTCTTTTAATAAAGTTTATCTATCTATGTATAGTTTCCTGTCAGGAATGGTCACGCTGATAACGCGCATTCCTCCTCGTGGCTTGAAAATACCGGGAGCTCAGCGTTAAAGAAAGGAAAGACACGCTATGTAGATTGCGATTGTGAGTTTCGTGGACAAGGTAAGTTGCAAAAGATGCAAAATTTTCTTGTCGCATATTAAGAAAACTTCGCGCTATTTGGAATTTACCTAGTCCCCCCAAAATAATCCTCATATGTATATATTGCCCCCATTGCCTTTCTTTAACGCTATAAGCGCCCAGCACTTCCTTGTCGCTAACGGCATGTGCGTTATCAGACTGACATAGCATTCTTGACAAGAATGTAGTGAGCGCAAGAGATTTCAAGAAAGAAAACGCACGTAAGACGGATGGCAATTATTGTCTGAAACAAGAAACACACACACCAAAAGGCAAATCCATTCTCTTATTGGGTAGTGGCGTCAAAACTATCGAATTCGTCGGAAGGTGGTAATTGCGTTAGAAATATGCGTAGTCCGACGGTTGGGAATTGGCGTATACTTGTCTGTAAGGATTCAAATATAGTCGTATGTAGGCGTACGTCGAAGGTTAATCTGAGTCCCAGGGAGGTATTCTGTAAGGGTACACGTACTGGACATATCTATTTCGTCTGCAGTGTGAACTACTGATTTGCTGTGATGCCACGCCCAGTCAATCAGAACTTCAACAGCAGACGAAGTGGACATGTCCACTAGGTGTACTCTTACGGAATACCTCCCCTGCAAGGCTTTTCAGCGCATCGTGGTTTCGATTTCCAGCCCGAAAATGTGGTTGAATCCCAGTGCTCGTGCTATATACGATAAGTCAATGTGCTCGCGCAGGTTTACTGGTATAGTTGGTCTACACTGAGGAGGAGGAAAGGAGCCAATCTTGTATGTAAGACAGGATCTGACGTTCCCGTTGTGTATGGGTCGAGAACTATAGGACCATTCGATTGGCCTGCACTTCGCTGTTCGTTTCACCAGTTCAACATGGCGGCGTCTGCATGTCGCCATTCTTTTCACTCAGTGCAGGCCTCGTGTAGGAAGACTTGGCAGGTTACCTGCACTCGTCACGAAGGTGGTGCAGCGTTCGTGCAGCAGCTGATGTGCCAGATCCGCAGCATCGAGCGAGAACTAGCCATCACCGAGCTGGCGGGAACTAGTCTGTAAAGTGCAGGGTGAATCGAATGGGCCCTGTACCGTCATTCACTCTGAGCTGCTATAAATGTGTCGCCCACGTCGTTAAACCTAAAAGATAGGATCGCGAATTTCTGCCTTATCTCGCGTCGCTTTTCGTCTCCGCCAGTGCGCTGTAATGCTCGCGATAATGACGCAACTATAGGTGCGAACAACGCGCGTCATCTGATTCAAGCTATCGGCCGCATCATATCCCTCTTTTTTAGAACAGCAATCCATCGCGATCTGTTCCTTAGTCTGCGAGCAGCTTTCATGGGGTGAGCCAACCGAACTCAGTCCCGTCTTTGAACCTCAGAACGACGACAGCGAACGCCAAAAGCATAAGAGATCGCGTAGTAGACACATCTCTTGCAAATGATCTCGGAAGTCATTTGTCGCATCCTTTACTGTCCCGCGCACGAAACTGAGTAGCAGCAAAAGCAGAAGCTAAATAATAAGACAGGCGGGGTAACGGAAAGCGTCGATTCGCATGGTCACCGCGCGGCCAATCAAGTTGGGGCGCACCAAAGGACAACACCGCACTGCGCGCGTTTGCGCCAGCGGGATACTGCCGGCCGTACAGACTGTATCAGCCAGCGGTCCGAGTGTGTGTATACCAGCCCGCCCAGCCCGCAGGCACGATACGAGCAGGCTAATCTCGTCTCGCCATCCTAGCATCCCAGCGCGCGCGCTCGCGCGAGCCTGCATATACGCATGCAGCAGCAAGCGCCCTTGCGTAGGAAAGGGACGCGCGTCAGTGACGGAGTACCACGCGCCACAGAGAAGATGAGCGCACGGCGCATAGCGCCTTCTTTCGCGCGCTCAGAAGTTGGCGAGGGGTGTTCGTATGTAAAGCTAGACTGTTATAGCGCGTTTGGGAAAGGAGTGAGGGGGGGGGGACGCATTGCGCGTAAAGTGAGGAAGAGGCGAACGCAGGGAAGAAGACGGAGAGGCTCGGTGACGCGGAACCATTACTCAAGTCGACGCGAGCGGCGCATCGAGACGCCTCCGACGGAGACGACGCCGGGTCCGGGCTTGATTAATGGAATCGCGCCGCCGAGACCCGGCTCGTCGACACCGGGGGTCAGCGTGCCGCCCGCATCCGAGCCAGGTTCGCATACGTACGCACGTATAGAAGACGAGGAGGGAGGGAAGCCGCGTAGCAACGCGTCGGCGCGCTTCCGCAGGCACGCGAAGCCGCCAGGTGAGCGTTGTAGTGTGGAGAGAGAGAGAGAGAGAGAGAGAGAGAGAGAGAGAGAGAGAGGCAAAGGAAAGACAGGGAAGTTGACCAGAGATTATCTCCAGTTGGCTACCCTATACTGAGGGAAGGGCGAAGGGATGCGACAGGTGAGAGACAGAAGAAGAAGAACAAGAAGAAGAACAAGAAGAAGAAGAAGAAGAAGAAGAAGAAGAAGAAGAAACTTTAATAAAGAATAGTCCGGCAGTTCTTGCTGTGGTGGCCTCAGGTGACGGCTCGAAGTCCTTGGACTCGAGCGGCATCTTCGGCTTGCCGGACGGCCCAGAGCTGGTCTGCCAGCTCTGAACTTCTGATAGCCGCCTCCCAGCGGAGGCGGCGCCTACGGAGAAGGTCCCCGGCGGCTCCCGCATCCGGGGCAGACAGAATAGGATAAAAAAAAAAAAGAGGTAGTGTGTATAGTGGGCATCGTAAGTGAGCGGAGGCTCCAGGGCGTTCGTAAGAAGCGCGTAACAAGGCTGCAGCGTACAGGCAGATGCGCGCGTGCGGGCTTGTGTAATTTGTTTGGTTCACGCATGTAAACGAACTGGAGCAAACGGTGCAAGCGTAAAAAATCACTTCGAACCTCAGAACGCTGTGCGCTGTGTGTGTAAACCCAAGAAAACGGAAAGGACGGGTACACAAAACGCGGAAAAAAAATTATTGCCGCGCATTTTGCGAATGGTGCGCCGAACGAATTGCGCCCCATTCGTTTGTCAGTGTTTTCCGTACACGTCTTTTCGTCTTTTCGTTTCGCACATATAGCGCAAGAGGAAAGTATGACAACAATAAAAAGAAAAAGTGCTTGAACTGATGACGCAGAAAAAGATATGGAAATGGCTGTCTTTTGATAGTACTCGTTAATGAGTCAAATTCGTTCGGTCTGTTTGTAGCACATAGCGTTCTTATGACCTGTTGAGCGTTCACCATGGCAGCGCTAACTGAAGAGAACGCAGGGACAGATAAGATAAGATAAAGAAATGAGGCGAAGTGGACAGAACGAGAGCTGCACATCAACTGAGCTGCGTCACACACTTGCTGAAATTCGCGCAGCCGCAATCACCGCTCACTAAGGGTAAATACCACACGTGGTTGCTCTGTGCACATCACTTCCTTTTTCATCCTATCCATCTGGAGTTGCATGCTGGGTATGACACCTGGCAAACACCTCTGCAGGATCCACTAAAGAGTATATTTCTCTCTCTCTCTCTTACTCTCTCTCTCTCTCTCTATAGGTACAAGGTAGAACAATGTTTGAAAAGAATGCAAGTATACCGATGCCACAAGGAGATCCTTGACAAAAGAACCATGACAAAGCAACTTTACCAAAGGGCATATACACACAATCTGCAAATTCTGTATATCCTTCTTGCGCTTCAGCCATGCGAGTGCGAAGCATTCAATCAAGCACAACTCCTTCTCGGTTTGCTTGCTCGGACGTTGCAGAAAGTAGTCCGCAGAGCGTTCTACAAAACTTGCGTGAGCGAACTCTCTGGCACTATAGTGTCTACCGGAAACGCAGGCACGGCTGTTCAGCCGTCATGAGAATGATGGTTATTAGGCACATACACGTGATTCGCCTGAACAATTCTTCCTTCTGACTTCAAACAACTTCGCAAACTGATCGCTTTCAGCAAAATAATCCGCTATAAGTGCATCAACTCCCAACAATTACGGAAGTGCGCGGAAGCTCGTTGCCTTACTGCTTTTAGAAAAAAATATGATTGCTTGGAAATTTAGAAAGATAAAGCATAATAAGTCAGCATCAAGAATGTGTGAAGTCGCAAGGGCGAAGGTTGCCAAATGGAATGTACTACGCACTATTCCAAAGGCCGTAATGAACGATCGCTGTCCTGTAGCTCTCTCGTAATTTTTGTTAGAATCTCCGTGCAGTAGTAGAGCTAAATTCGGCGGCACTAAGTTCACGCGCTGTCTATAAATAATTTGTGGACTTGACAGTTGGAATGCCTAAATAGTTTTTACAGCCTTTACCAATTCATTGCAAGAGCATTTTTCGAAGGTTTCTTTTTCTTTATTTTCTTTTTTTTCCTGACCGTCAATGAAATAAAACATTCGGTTGAGGTAATGTGGAACTTGGCAGTCTAGTCCGAACGCCGTCCTGCTGTGTCTATGCCGGAGGAACGTGACATGCAAACACAGCCGCCTTGCCGGATCAAAGCCTGTGCGCCAAAGACGTCTGTAATCCGTCGAACGAGATAAGGTGCGGACCCCAGAGCGCTGTCGCTAAAATGCAAAGACCGCGCAATCCGTTTTCTCCCTAGGGAATGCGATGATCGATAGGTCTGAAGAAGCTAAAGAAAAAAAAAAGCGACGCGTGTAATTGCTTACTCACCGTGAACGTGGCCGCGGAGGTAATGTCATTCACATTTAGCCTTATTCATATGTATCGACCACGAGAGGCTATCCACTCGCACATCCTTCGATTCGCTCTAGGTTATTTGGTTCTTGAAATTCTCGAAGATTAGTGTCATCCCGATCTTTCCCAGTTTCGAGGTTACTGCGTTGGATAGATTGCTGCTTATAGATGGGCTGTTGGACTTCAGCGTGTACCAGTCCGTCGACAGGCTGTATTTCACTAAAGCCACTGTATAAAACTATAGTTACATTCAGACTTGTCCCTATTATTATTATTATTATTATTATTATTATTATTATTATTATTATTATTATTATTATTATTATTATTAGTTTCTTAACTTCGTCTGCTTTATTTACTGTCATTATTTTTATTTTTCATGGTTAGAGATTGCAGGCAGGGCGTACCAACACTTAAGATCCTACTGAGTGTGTTAAACGCGTCTACTGGGCAGAGAAAGCTCTCGTCTATGCGACGTGCGCAGGATTTCGTTAGCGACAACGTAAGGAACGAAAATGCCACTCCTCTTCGTACTAATTTGGAACGACCCGAATTGAATGGAGGAAGGAAGGAAGGAAGGAAGGAAGGAAGGAAGGAAGGAAGGAAGGAAGGAAGGAAGGAAGGAAGGAAGGAAGGAAGGAAGGAAGGAAGGAAGGAAGGAAAAAGTGGAGAAGGAAAGTTAGGGAGGTTAACCAGTTTAGCTTAACCGGTTTGCTACCCTACACATGGGAGAGGGATGGGGGAGATTAAAGATGGGGGGGGGGAGAAGGAGAGAGAGCACATAGCACAGCACACACTCATCGTCCGTTGGAGTCCATCAATCTGGCATGGTACGTGACATCACTCTCACAGCCGCTTGTCCAATCCCGTCTCTTTCAAAAACCGAAGTAGTCCCTTTGTCGCCTTCACCTGCGATGTCTTCTGTCGGCGGCATGTGAAAATCGTGTCGAGGGACAATGGTCTACTGTCAAGGTGCGCTAGAACAGATCACAGGGACTGTCGCTGAACATTATATTCAGGAACATTTTACTCAGAAATGGAGGAAGAGGCACGTTTCGAAACTTGGGTGATGTGCCCAGCAGGTATGATTGCGCTGCAACTTCTGGTGAAGACCTGAAAACCCGATTTCACTATCTACGGGTATCGAATGCGTAAACTGAACATCCCTCTTCCTTCTTGCCTAAAACTGTCCTAAGCCATTTCACTGCCTTAGAAGAATATCGGCGGTACTCGTCGCTATCAAGTAATCAACCACGTAATTGGAAATGGGGTGCGCCATGCCGCTGGCTATGGCTTCCAGCAATACGGTTGACGTTTGCAAAAATAATAAAGAGACAAAATAAAATAAAAATAAACATTGTCGCTCATGGGAAGTACCGCTCTGCGCCCGACATATAAATATCCAGAAGCTTTTCATGTACACTCCCGCATTCTGTAGGCAAGCATTCTATTTACAAAACGTGAAGGCAGAATTGAAATATACAACGCCAGTAATTCAATGAAAGAATGACGCAATTTTTCCCCATTTTTGAGTAATTCTGCACTCTGAATTGAATAATAAATGTCCATGACATCGATACTAAACGCAGAGTATAGCCGACAGAGCTGTGGTTCGCAAAGTACTATACAGCTGACGCTTCGAATTATTGTACTTTCTTTTTTTACACTCGCCACGTTGCTAGCTCTTTCCTAGACTATGTCTAATTTTCGAAACCTTCAATAACAAGGCATCGCCACTACTTGAACATTTCAGCATTTCATTTTCAAACAGACTTCCTTGAATTGATGGATGGATGGATGCGAAACTTTAATAAGGTCCTGAGGTACGCGACTCAGTGCTCTGCGGGCCGCTCCCACGTTGGGACAGTCAGGCCTTGCCCGACCGCCGCATGGTGGGCCCTCTGGACAGCCCATAGTTGCGCCCCGGCATCAGGGCTCTTGATAGCGGAGAGCCACTTGTTTTCATTGATTTCTTCTGTGCCTCGTAACGAGGGGCAACGCCAGAGCATATGATCTAGGCTAGCGATGTCACTGCAATGCCTGCAAGAACTAGTGGCATAGGTGTCGGGATAAATTTTGTGGAATAATAATCAAATATAATCAAGTCATAATCAATAATCAAATACCAACGCTCAGCCCAGGCGTGTCCAAGCAATATCAAAACCGAGTGCGTCAGGAGAGCAGGAAAGGCAGCCCCTCTATCATATCCTACGGAAGTGCCCTACGAATAGCGGGGAAAAGTTTGAAAATGAATGTCGCGACAGATAACGACAACTAGGGTTGAGGATTGGGCGAGTTGGTCTTGCGTTCTAAAACTGGCACAGCGCAACATAGAAAGGAAGAAACAAGCCAAGAAACAAGCCAACCGAACCGTTATAAGATTCGGCCCCTGTACACACAGCGCTCTGTTCCTTTATCTGGCCGGCTTGGCTTGTTTCTTCCTTTCTATGTTGCGCTGTACCAGCTTTAGATACCGATACACTCTTAAAACGGTTGCACCCTTTGGGGTGCATATTTGTCCCACAACAATAATCGTCATCTGCCTTGCTTGCGTTTCCTTTCCTGAAAACTCGGCGCTCGCTTCTTTCCTGTCGAGAATGCTGCGTCACACTGATAAGGCGCATGCCGTTCGTGACTGGAAAGTACCGGGCTCGCAGCGTTAAAGAAAGGAAACGCGGGCAGCACGGATGACGATTATTGTTCACTCTTAGAAACATTTACACCCTTTGGGGCTTATCTTGTCCCACAACAATAATCGTCATCCGTGTTGCCCGCGTTTCCTTTCTTTCACGCTGCGAGCCCGGTACTTTCCAGCCACGAACGACATGCGCCTTATCAGTGTGACGCAGCATTCTCGACAGGAAAGTAGCGAGCGCCGAGTTTTCAGGAAAGGAAACGCAAGCAAGGCAGATGACGATTATTGTTGTGGGACAAATATACACCCCAAAGGGTGCAATCGTTTTAAGAGTGTTGTGGGAAAAGATACGCCCCAAGGGGTGTAAATTTTTCCAAGAGTGTATGGGGCGTTTTGCCTGCGTGGAAGGCATCTACCGCGACCGCCGCGGCGTGCCGCGTCAGCATTTTCCGCGACGTACCATCATTCGAATCACGTCACGCATTTCGTCACGGGGCGTTTCCATATTGCGTAATACGGTGGCTGCCTTTCCTGCGCTTCGGGTGGGGGGCCGGAAGTGAGGGTAGGGGGGGAGCACGATCTCAATATTGTCTGCGTTGAGCTTTGAAATTAGATTACGAATAACTCGAATTAGGCGTATTTCCATTGTTTATGTGGGTGCACCGTTGCTACGTCCAACATTGCCGTTTACACAACAGTCCTCAAGGTTCTAGTAAAAAGTTGTTGACTTTGTGTTAAATAGTCTCCTCAAACTTGCATGCTTCGAGGTAGAGTATGTCCACTTCGGCTAGGGACTGAGAAAAAAAAAAATAATATATATATATATATATATATATATATATATATATATATATATATATATATATATATATATATATATATATCACCCTTACGTAGGGAGATTTGTATATGAGCGCTGTCCTGTGTATGCCGCTATTGAGCAAGAGATCTGCAGCAGCCCCCACGGTCATCGAAGTCCCGGGGCGGTTCGCAAAAAAAAAAAAACAGACAAAAAAAGAAAGAAAGAAAGAAAGGAAGAAAGAGGAGAAGGAAGAGCTTGGCTTTAAACAGCCGTCGTCGCGAAGAAAACTACAAACCACGAGGGTGATATGCGCACGTATAAACACCTCGCACATGTGCGCGTGCATAGTCCATTGCGGGGAAAAAGAAGCGCACCGTGGCCAGAGGAGATAGAAGGAAAGCCGTGACGCCGCGTTCGATCATCGGATAACTGTCTCTCGCTTCGAGTCTCAGTTCTTTTTTAAAAAGAGAACCTCTGGGCCACCCCACCGCGGGGAGAGATGCCCGCTCGCCAGCTTTGTCCTTCGGACAACACCGCACGGTCTACGGGGTTGGATGGCGGCGCGCCGTATGCGAAGTCTGCCAGTGTCTGCGTGCCGGTCCGCTCCAGCGAGCTCGGACCAGACGTGAGGGCTTCCTTTGCGCGGACCGCGGAGTAGCCGGTCTCAACCGCGCGATGACGTCCGCTGAGGTTGACGCACGCGCGAGGCGATGCTTTTATCGTGTCGCCTCCTCTGCTACCTGAATATGTCTCGCCAAGCTTTGGCTCCACAGCCACCTCCGCCACCCCCCCTCCCTGCATCATGGTCCTTAAGAGCTAGAGCGCACACTATAGCGTTAGGACATTCGCTACGACTAAAGCTTTGTTTATGAGTGTTATAGCAAACCGACGGGTAATGCTCAGACGTGGTGTGTGCGGGGTTGCTCTGCGAGATACAAAAGTATATCGAAATCTAAGCTTGCCCACAAAAGAGCGATGGGGGGAGGGGGGGGAGCAGTCGATCCACAGCGTACCAATGGGCAATTGCGTATACCGAAACTAATACTCTGAAGTAATAAATGTTTGTAATAGTGAACGGTCGAAGCCCAAATCCTGGAACTGATCAAGGGCTTCTGCGTTCTGTAGCAGCAGCCTGTACCTATTTCATATTACCGCTGCAGATCCGCGCTGTTGCTGCTGAAGATTGAGAACAACGCGCTCGGTTCTTCAATGCTTGCCTCACGTAGTGTAACGATACGCGTGTATTGCGCTTATCGCAGTGTGCATGCGTTGCTGCGCATGCCATATAACCTGGACCGTCGTGTGTGCATTGTATTTGTTCCTGTTAATTATAATTCGTTTGTCCCTCTCCTTTCTCACAAGTGCGTGAAGTAGTCGATGTTTATTCGTTTCTTTGGAGAGAGCGCATATACGCGCGCGTAACACGCAGACCTCTCACATCTTTCACACCGGATATGCGCGTACAATAACGCGCGGCAGAGCGGTACACCAAACCGCCGTACTCGTTACCCTGCATTCAGAAGTGCGTTCCATTTTCTTTTACTCGTCTCATAAAAATATGAAGAGCAAACCTTTTAGGAGCCGCTTTGAGGTAGTGCGGGAAGTGCTGGCTGTTAAAAAAAAAGGGGGGGGGCGGGGGCGGGTGAGAGAAAAGGCTCTCTCCTGGCTACTGAGTGAACACAGTGCCCGAGTGCATTAGTCTCGTCGAAATTGCAAGGTTAGTGTGTATTGCAACATTAGTGCCAACCGGGTTACTGCCTTCTTTGAGGCTATCTCTTTTTTTTCTCTCTCTCGTAGCTCATCCTCTTTTCTCTCACGGCCACTTTCATTTGCGTTTCTCTCCAGCGGTAAGAGTACAAATAAAGATAAATGGTCTATGGTGGGCCGGGTGGGCGAATGCTCTCTCTCTCTCTCTCTCTCTCTCTCTCTCTATATATATATATATATATATATATATATATATATATATATATATATATATATATATATATATATATATATATATATATATATATATATGTCCTTTTCTCTTTGTTTCCTAAAGGACGTTGTTGTTCTTTTCTGTGCGCTAGCTGTTCCCTTTTATCGTGTTTCTGTGTTTATCAAGTTAATGCAGACGTCGCATGCATTTTCTCCCTGTTCTTTCGTATTGTCGCATAGAAAGCTCGCTAAAAAAAGCAGGGATCGCCATATTTATTTATTTATTTATTTATTTATTTATTTATTTATTTATTTATTTATTTATTTATTTATTTATTTGTCAAACTACTGACAAGGCGCGAGACATAATACGAGATTTCACATCTGCAGTCGTTGCGGAGCGGTTTAAACTTCCCGCCTCACTTCCGAGATGTAGGAAGAGTTATCCGGCTGGACTATATGGCTTTTCCTTTCCCTCCAAACATTGTTCACATCTTCTTGCTTACTTGTTTTCCTTTCTTTCTTTCCTTTTTATTGTGTGCGTGTGTGCGTGCAGGTGTGCCACGCCTTGAGAAGAGCCAGACTTCGCCTCCGTTACAAGTACCGTAAGCAGGCAAGCCTTGGTTCCCTCTTCCACCTCCTCCTTTTTTCTATTCCCTCCCGCTTCCTTGCGCACCAACTTGTGCAAGAATGGCCTCATTACGGGCGCGAGATGGAAAAGTGAGGCTGGGGCTAGCTGCAGGCGGATTATGGGTACAGCTTCCTTTCGTGTGTCCATAGGAGAGAGGTGGGGAAAAGGGGAAAGCGCGGTTGCGTGTGTGCGTGTGTGTGTGCGTGTGTGCTGTACTTACTCAGAACAGGAGAGGAGAATCGCTTCGGTAAACCATAAACAGCGCTCCGGTGCGCCTCTTTGACGCAGTCGAAGAGAGAGACGATTAAAAAGCGAGCGCATATGCCTACCACCCCTCGGGCCATGGCAGCTCGAGAAGAAAGGAGCCTCTAGCACGGTATGTTGAGAACGCGTGCATCATCGACGAGGAGGACGACCCCACGAGAACCCTCGCCGAGGTTGAATACAAAGTAGACGCGCCTTACAGACGCTTGCACGTGCGCTTGGAACCGGTCTTCGTAAAAAAAAAAAAGAAAAGAAAGAAAAGCAGCTACTGAAGTGCGTCTAGGTATAGTTATCTTTTCTGTTAGCGTAGTCTGTTTTGTCTTGTGCTTCTTTCTTATTCGCTTGTGCCGCCCGAGTCGTAGAGAACGGAGGGAGGCTACGGAGGGGGCCAGGGGGGGGGGGGGGGGGGCGCAGTTCGAACCATGTCTGTCACACGCGTGCACACAAAGACGGGCAAAGCGCATTAGAATGCAATTCTCCACAGCGAAGATCCGCGTCGAAGGCGACTCCACGTGTGGCCAGATAACGGGACGGCTGTCTTAGAGCTGACGCCGAGTTTCGTAGTGACGTGTTGCCTAGCGGATCGGGTATAGTCCGCGTTCTTGTTCTCGGTAGCCTGTTGCTTTGTTGAGTACAACGGCTTTGTCCTCCGAGCCGCCTCGGTCTACGTTTTTTTCTTGGTACGTTCGGGCTTGACTGAGCAGCCAGTGTTGTTTACATTTCTTTTATTCATTGCGCTCTTTCGCAGGCGCTTTTCTTTCTTCTTCGACTGTGGAGAAGGCGGTGTTAAATATATGATTGTGCGGTCTCTTTTTCCCCTTTCGACTTGTTGCTGGCACTCTTTCATTCGCAAGTGCTTCGTGGTAACGGTAGCAATTGCGCTAACCGTACCAGAGGTGCATCTGTGAATACGTGCACTGCACTTGCACATAATTTGTGTCTCCGCGCCGACTATAGTCGGTACTGGGTGCTTGCGTGACTGCGTAGTGACTTCCCCACGACGTCAGCTCATGCGTTGGCGTGAAAGAAGTTAGATCCACAAGAGACCGCAAACTGCGTGAAGTATCGTAAGAATGGCGATCGCGTCAAGTACCGATGACAAGCGCGTTTTCGCCTAATATGACATTCAACATCGCGTTTGTGCTCTTGTAGGGCTTTGCACGGGATATATTGAGATAAGAGACTTTTGCTGCTACCGAAGCAGTTTGCGAGGACTGCTCTAATTTTCTCGGTAGTCATACAACGACGAAGTGTTTGTTGCAAGACTACAAGTATAGCCAGAGTAACTGCGGTGGTTATGAGCGATAACACTTAGGCGCGAGACTGTGCATTTTCGGCTTCACTTGGCGTGATTTTTTGGACAGGCATTCACCGCCTCCCGAGGCAGCTTTTCTACAGCCATAATAATGCTGAATTCTCATTGCATGAGTTGGTCTCGGGTGTCTTTCATAAATTCGAGGCTGACGGTAATGCTTATGGGTGGACGCTGCAATGATGCGTTGCTCTTGTGTGGGGCAAAGCCAGTGTCAAGCAAACATTTACTAATTCATATGCTGAATTCTATTGTTTCCATCAAGTATGATGTGTTACATGTGCTATACCTTATGTTGTACTTTACGTTCATGCCACAGTTGTAAGCGTGCCTACGGGCGAATACATTTCCTTGTCACCTATCGAACATCTCACGCAGCAGGCACACCAGCCCGAGGTTTAAACCGTACGCATGCAGGTCTCATGCCGGCGCAAACTACAGTCGAGCATCTCTAGAACGAACGCCTCTGGAGCGGTATAACCTGTATAACGAATGAATAACTCTGTACCGGCTCTTGTGTGAACTGCACGGTGTTAATGAAGGATATGGGAGGCCCCTAGCACTACGTTTATGAAGGCGGAGAGCCGCAAGGGGTTGCCCAGCAGCGCAGTACTGATCAGGATGCCTTAGAACACGTACCTATAAAGCGATAGGTAAGAAGGAAGAAGAAGCATGTGCTTGGGGCTGCGGTAAAGTAAGGGAATCGATGGAGCATGTTCTATTAGAATGTGAAGAAATCTGCCCAGCGGTCGATTTAGGAATCACCGGACTCCTTGAAGCCCCTGGGTTCAGCGAGAGCAGGAGAAAAGTAAACGTGTCCGCAATAGAGATTATTAAGAGGCGATTGGAAGATTGATGGAAGAAAAGCATGGAAACGACAACGACAGAGGCGCGTGCAAAAACCAAGTTCACTACAGGGGTTCCGAAAGTTTGGTTATGGGAATTCATCGCGATTTTTTTTTCTTTTTTAACATAGGTAGGACTTTAGGCAATATGGTAACAAGAGCTTGGTGGCGCCACCCACGGCCCCATTCCAAAGGAGACGCTCATAGCATCCATACATCCATCCATTTGTACCC
Source organism: Dermacentor albipictus (assembly GCF_038994185.2). NCBI lineage: Eukaryota > Metazoa > Arthropoda > Arachnida > Ixodida > Ixodidae > Dermacentor > Dermacentor albipictus. Next base: position 160,384,969 of record NC_091822.1, read on the forward strand.
CGGAGAAAATGAACGCCGCATCGGCGGTCTGAGCAAACTACTAAGAGGGATCATACAAGTGGCTTTAGCAGACTACGTGAACAACCTTATATTTTAGTGCACCTTTAACGTTGTCGCTATTAGACATCCCGTTTAACGTCATTATCTGTAGTCGTGCGGTGGGAATATGGCCGACACTTCCCGCAACTGTACAAATGCCAAGATATGGGACAGCCAAGAGCACGTGATTGTCGTAGCGGTTTCCCCGGCTCGGAGTTCCCTCTCGTCACGTGCTTGCGAGACAGAGAGCCTCCTTTCGTGGCTCGGCCTGCCCCCCCCCCCCCCCGCGAGCGGTGGCTCTTTTTCGTCCCCGGCTCGCCTCCGCTCTCGCTCGGCGGGGTGCTCTCGGCGCCGTGAATGCGCGTGGGTGACTAAGACCCCAGGTGGAGCGCCGTCTCCTCCGAATGCCTGCCTGCCTGCCCGCCTCTCTGCTGCGAGGGCAGAAAGAAAGCGCTGGACTCCTCCGCTTTTCGTTGCGTGAAATTTTTTCGTTCTTTTTTTTTTGCGCGACGTTGGCCTCCTCGATATCATCTCGCGAACTGCGCTGAGCCACCGACCTCTCAAAAGCGAGGCTTACAGAAAGGAAGGGAGGGGCGAAACTTGTGCGTTGTTTCCTCGGTAGTTAAAGCCGCCCTCGTTTCTTTTTTCTTTTCTTTCTTTCGGTGCGGCTTGTCACCGCTGTGCCTATACGTGGCACATTTCGAAAGAGAACGCGTAACGCACCTAGCGTTTCTCCTTTTCTTTTGTTTCGTGCAACACAATGTGGCTTCTTTAAAGCTGCGTAACGGTAGCTGTATTCTATAGTGGCAGCATCGAAAGCTAAAGTACGTAGCTAAAAATTAAACTATGGGGTTTTACATGCCAAAACCACTTTCTGATTATGAGGCACGCCGTATTGGAGGACTCCGGAAATTTTGACCACATGGGGTTCTTTAACGTGCACCTACATCTAAGTACACGGGTGTTTTCGCATTTCGCCCCCATCGAAATGCGGCCGCCGTGGCCGGGATTCCATCCCGCGACCTCGTGCTCAGCAGCCCAACACCATAGCCACTGAGCAACCACGGCGGGTAAAAAATACGTAGCTGTAGTATGTAGCCATGGCCACGGGATTTCCTTTTCGATAACGGTCCGATCACTCGCCCGTTCTCCGCGCCCGTCGTGGTGGCCCAGTTGCCATGGCGTTTCTGCTGCGTACCGCGCACGAGGTCGCGGGTGCGATTGCTGACCGCCGCTGCCGCCACGCATGTGGGGGCGCAATGCAAGAACCCTGGTGTACGTAGGCGCACCTTAAAGGACCGCGAGTGGTCGCAACTACTCCGGAGTCCCCCACTTCCGCGTCTACCTTGCAGCCACGCTTGCATGGTGCAGCTTCGGTATACGCAAAGCCCCCTAAATCACACAGAAGCCTTTCACGCACAAAACGTGCGCGATGATAGCATATTGGAGCCGTCTACACCTCTTTGTTAGATTGTGAGGCGCAAATGCTTGGTGATCTATTTCGTGTGACCTAATGACACGCGCCCACAGGTGGTGTCTTCTTCATTTTTCCTTAATGAACCTCAATTGTTAGAGCGCTCGGCCTGGGTCCTTCCTTTTTCTACTGCCGTCGTTTTCAGCGCTGATTCCTAGAATGCATAAATCAACTTTCTCCTTTGCTGTTATCTACAACGTGTGGCATAGCACGAAAGGAAATGCTACGTCAAATATGTCGTCACGAGTCGATTATATCACCCACTGGATTGTACTCAGTGCAAGATGGAGAAGCTGCAGCGCAGCCATGGCTTAGAACATCCGTGCAGAAGTGTATAGGCCGTCCCTGTTCTTAATCTGCGTAGCAGGCTGGCTACCGAGCGGTGAAGTCCCTTCACAACGCGAGTGCTTATGCGGCGGTCTCCCAAGCGAACGAAAATTGGCAGCGAATTTGTCTCTTTGGGGAGCACGAAATTCAAATTTTCTCTTTTTGTTTAATTTCAAGTTTATTTCCCAGACACTATGCTGTCACCACCGGAGCTGTCGCTCTTAGCATCCTTGGAAGTGCTTCATAGGCGAGGCCGTCTTCTCTTTCGTTCCCAGGGGCACCGACATGTGGAGATATCCACGGAACCGTTACCTCAATCCCTCATTTGGCGATTTCTTAAGGTGAAGCCAGCGACAGGGCAAGGAACTTGTTTGGAGGAACGCCAACGAGATAGGTGCCGAATCGCAGACTTCCAGTCTGAAAGTATGACACTCAGGAGACGCAGCGGCCGGCCAAGTCTGCCAGGCTAACCGCGCATGTATAGCAACGCCATCACCAACCGCCAGAAACAAAAATTTCGGCTAGTTGCCGATTGATTCAACATTATGTATTTGATCGCGCTACAGACACGACACAATACGAAAGAACACGAAAAGCGCTTCCTCTGTCTGTTACTTTCGACTTGTATCACCCGTGGGCTCCAGGCTCCGTCCAGGCTCCCTCCTCCAGGCTCCAGGCTCCAGGCTCCGTCTTCCAGGCTCCAGCACGGCACTGTAGTGAGGTGTGATTGTTTGCAATAACGTCGTGCGATCGCGTAATGTTTGGTCTAAACCCTAAGAACAATGCATCGCTGACTTTGGGCGGGGAGTCAGTGCTCGTCCCATACAGCACCTAAATCTATTTCTGAAATCCCACGCACTCTCGGAGGAAGAGTGAGACAAAAAAAACTTTAGTGAGAGTTGGAGAAGACCAAAATACTGGTCTAATACTAGACCAAAACACTGGCATTCTGCTCGATCTGATAGTGCCGTAAATGCGGCGGCCGTGTAATGGCGTTTTTCTGGCTGCTGCAATGCCTTGCGGTTTCTCCAATGCACAAAAACATGGCATTTGTTACTCGGCAGGAGCAATTGCGCTGTAGGGATTTAGGCACCACATATAGAGTACGTTACCACTGTTTAGGCTCAATGAGTATGAATGTTGGAAGGGGGATGCTTATTATTATGACAATGATGATGACGATGATGATGATGATGATGATCCGCCACTTTGTTTCATGGAATCACCACGACGGTAAGCTCAAGCCTTGTCATTCACGCACCCACACGTTTAGACAGTTTCTTTCCTTAGGCAATCGAAAGATCAAATTATTTAACTGTTATGTACGTTTATTACCCGCTGCTGTTTTTTTTCAAGCGAACCTTGTATTGGCTCACAAATTTCGATGGCCATGTAGTCAGGCAAAAACGCAGTTGCTCCCTGAGGAGAGCAGCTGCTGGTAAGGGAGGTTTGATAAGTCGAAAGTCGAGTGTGAGTCATTAGCGAGGATTCTAGCTGCATAGGCGCGCGCGCGCGCCACGCGCGCAACCAATCAGAGTCGTTTCGCTTCCGCCGGGGAGGGGAAGGGCAGGAAAGGGTTCCGGGCGCGCAGCGCCGGCTTCGTTTAAGTTCAGTTCATTCTCAGAAAACGGATGGGATGGCCACGCGTTATGTGTTCCCCCGAGGAACCGGCAGTCTTCGACGAGCGGCGTCGACAACTCGCCCGTGAACGGGCTCGCCGTCGGCGCGCCGATCCCGCCGTCCAGGGCTAAATATAGTCCGACGTAGCTTGAGCGCTCCCACGCGTTACGTCACGTTGGCGAGAACAGCGTCTATAGTTAGACCGATGGTTCGATGCAGTGGCACCGCTAACGTAACTCGACGCGGCTAACGCACTCCGACGCGCCCAGTGTCTAACGACGCTCGCCCACCCGCCGATAACATCGGGCTATCAACGCGCCTTTGGAGCCGCCCGAGCCCAGGCAATCCGACAGCGACGAGAAGATCCCGAGCTGAGGGCGCGGGTGGCCGAAGCACTCCAGCACCGTTACCTGTGGGTTAATTAACCATGACGAAGGTCAGGCGTGCACAGGACAAGCATCGCTTACCTCCATTTTCCGGTAGGCCTGTGAAGCGTTGGTCATTTTTATGCGAAGCATATTACTAGAGCTCAACCCAGCTCCTCAGGCGCGGTGGTGTCGCCTTCAATACCACGTGACATCGTGACGTCACGACAGAGGAGAAACGGGGCTCCAACTCGCGCCGTCGCTCGCGGCGTCGCCTTCAAGGCTGACCACGTGACACCGTGACGTCACGACAGAGGAAAAACGGGGCTCCATCTCGCACCGTCGCTCGCGGCGTCGCGGCGGTATATATGCAGCTGCGCTTGCCTCTGCTAGACACTCACGAGGTGAGATGCCTCCTGGAGACAGAGCTGCTCGTTGGAATGAGAAGCGAAGGTTGCGGCGTGCTACAGAGACTGTTTCTAGGTGGCTTCGCTACGGCGCAGCGACTACGCGCCCCGCATCGGACGCGGTGAGCGTCGAGCAACGCAGCGTTCGGCGCGACAACGAAATGTGCGCCTGAGCAAGCGCCGCACGCCTGAGCCGACGCCGACGACACCGGCTTTTCTGCGACACGAGCTCCTTAACGCTGTCGCGTTAAAATAAAGGCTAGTATGCTTCGCATCCTGGGCTAATTAACCTTAGCTAAGCCACATCCATTTTTTTTTTCTTGGCTCTAACAAAACATTTGACATTTATTTTTGCGCGTGTATGTATACCGGTGAATTTACAGCTATGTTGTCCATAACTTGCTGGGCGTCGCTCTAAATTCAGTTTGGATTTCATGCCTTCCGATTCTTCATTAATTTGCCTTTGCTCTAGTTTTTTATTCACTACGACACTTGTTTCCTTTGCTCACAGCTGCCTCCTTTCGGTTTGTAATTTCCTTGTGCCTTTAATTGCAATAGCTGCTTATTGTTTTATAGTAAAGCTGTGTACGCATATACCCCCAATGCATTTGTTGTGTTCGTGGGCCGATACCGGAGGTAGTGCAATACCGAGCCAACCAGCAGCGGAGTTGAAGCACGCTTCAAGTACTCCGCTCCTAACAATAACAATAACAATAACAATAATAAATAAATAAATAAATAAATAAAGATGCATAAATGAACATGGCAAGATCGATGAATCTCTTCTCATGAATACGCCGCCAGCTTGGAAGGAGAGAGAAAGAGAGAGAGACAATGTTATTCGTAGAACCACTACAGAAAAGAAATCGGTAGAAAATGCGCTCACAAAGCGCTGTTCATTGTATTATCCTTCTATTTTACATACCATAAGGAGAAATATTCAGCGCAAGCACCCAGCACAGCGCACAAAGAGGAGGAGGAGGAGGAGGAGGAGGAGGAGGAGGAGGAAATGAAGAGACAAGGCAGGGATGTTAACTAGAAATGCGTCTGGTTGACTATCTTACTCGGGGGACGGGAAAGAGGGAATAGAAAGGTAAGATAGAGAGAGGGAGGGAAAAGAGAAGAGACAAGCACATCGCCATTGCTTGTCTCGTCGCTTCTCTGCGGTTTGTCTTGGTTGTTTGCGGTAAATATTTCACCTTATAATGCGATGTCCCAACTAGCCCCAACCGAAGTTTTATTTTACATATGTTGTCTACCACCGGAACGCAGTCAGGATTAAGTAAAACGAAAGAAGCTTAATGTTGAACTTGTTAGGTATTCAAATTGAGCTTTAACAATCGTCACAAATGTTATGTGAAACATTGATCGAAATAGAAAGTATTAGTGAGAGCAGGTGAGATGGTTCTTATAGCTTCGAAACGGTGTGGATATTGAAAATTCGGCTCCGAATCAATATAGTGGCGGTGGTACAAGTCTTCATCAGGCTGGTTCTCGTATAGCTTTGATGTCGCCTATGATGGCATAGCAGACTCTGTGGCTTTCGATGTAAGGCGGAATAGTCAGGATGTTCAGTGATATGATTTGTTCTTATGATGAGGAAGTTTTTTAGCGCAGTCTGTATTTTGCAGCAGTGTGTGGTAGGTTTGTCACGTTGTAGAGCCACCAGTACGGGTTACTAGGTCACTACAGTGCCTTCTTGGTTCCTTCTTCTGGTCGGGCAGTACAGAACTGCTCTGTCGAAGGCGGTTACCGCGGTGCTGACGGGTTCAGTGGGGTGGTGTGCTGCCTTTGCAAGGGCCTCAGCCTCGTCGTTGCCCTAGACGCCGACGTGATAGGAGTGGCAGGGGAGCTAACGGAGCGACAGCTTCAAGCAATGTCATGTTACTGTTAACAGAGTGTTATAAACATGGCAAGAGCGACGATTCTCTTATAAAGCGTACGCCACCAGTTTGGAAGGAGAACCAGTACAGAAAAAAAAAATCGAAAGAAAATGTCGCTTTTTCAGAAACGAAACACTATTCAAAATATTATGCTACTATTTTGCATATCTTATCTTCAACAAGAACGCAGTCATGGTTAAGTAAAAAGAAACATGCTTCGTGTTGAACTTGTTAGTAACGTTACTCAAACTTAATAATTGTCGAAGCGCTAAAGAAAACGTTGATCGAAATAAAAAATATTACCTAGACGAAGTGAGGGGGTTCCTCGTTATGGCTTCCAAGCAATGTTGCGTATGTTAACTCGGCTCCAAAGCAGTCCAAAGGTTACTTCGGCGGTGTACAACTGTGAATGTAAGCAATTATATGAACATTCCAGGCGCATTTCTGCCGCCGCTTCTCTATGAGGGAAAGCGTGTGAGGGGGAGCCTGCGAACGCGGTTCAGTCTTGCATGCGCAGCGAGGAACTCGGCACGGATGCGTCTCCGATCATGTGACGCGCGAGACAAGAGGGGGGTGAGGCGAGGATGGAGTGGCGTTCTCGGCGGCTGCTACAATGCCCGTCGATGTCCCCCTCGCCCGCCGCTACGTACAGAGTAGAGACAACCACGGCGTATACTGAGGCGTTGGCCGCGCGAATCGCTGACGCCGTAGGGACGCGTTGCCGGCGCTCGTGTGTCTTGAAATCGACTTGCGATCTTTGCAGAGTGTGCATAGTGCCGGTATAGCGTCGTGTGCGCTGTGATTTCGACGTTTCGTAAGCGTTGAAGTGACACATGCACGGAGGTCAATTGGCTCGAGGCTACTGCCGCGATTCCTGGCTCCAGCGTTTTCGCAAACAGTTTCCGCTGTCATCGAGCGATCTGCGTTCATGTTTACCTGTGCGCGCGTGACACCGTGCTGTTTAATTTAGTTAAAACACGTTGACGGGCTAGTTGGTTTGGATCCATGACAGAATGTGTTAACGCGATTGAACAAAAACGTAGAAAGAAGCACACACAACGACAGCGCAGTCTCCGTGTGTCTGTTTCTTTCTACGTACTCATTGAGTCACGCTCAGACATTCTATGATTGTTAATTTAGTTAGTTAGCGAATGTTTAAAAGTTTATACCGGTGTTGGGTTGCTAATTAAGCAAGAGGTCGCGGGATTGAATCCCGGCCAAGACGGCTACATTTCGATGGGAGCGAAATGCGAAAACATCCGTAGACTTAGATTTAGGTGCACGTTAAAGAACCCCAGGAGGTCCAAATTTCCGGAGTCCGCCACTGCGGTGGGATTCATAATCAGACCGTAGCTTTGGCAGGTAAAACCCCATAATTTACAAGTTTATACGGCCGATAAAACTACTATGCTTACTTCGTACAGCTGGCTAATAATTTGCTATCGCAGTCGGTGCTTCCCCATTCGCGTGGAACTGCGATTTCCTTTTTTTCTTTTTGTTTTGTGACGTGGACGTTGTTTTCTGCATGCTCATCATATGGTGCTTGTTGGGGATTTTAGTTGTGTTTTAGACACGGAAGCAAATATGCAGGACCCGGGCTATGGTCGCCCTTATGGGAACGCGCGGGAATCTCGTCGCCTCGTCCAGCACTTTTCGCTTCTGGATACATATATAAACTTCTACAGCGAAGCTGTATGCCTCTACCATCCAAGGAAATTTTTATGTCGTTGTAAGCAAAAAAACTCCCAATACGTGGACCGATGCCGGAGATGGTGCAATGCCGGGCTGACCCGGGGCGAAGGTGAAGCGGGCATTAAGCACTCCCCATACGTGGGCCGATCCAAAAGACAGTGCAATGCCGGGCCGACCCGCTGCGGAAGTGAAGCGGGCGTTAAGCACTCTCCATACATGGGCCGATCCCGAAGATAGTGCAATGCTGGGCCGACCCGCGACGGAGGTACACTTCGCCACTAAGGGGCCCACGTGCACAGCTTCGCTGGTCATCTTTCTTCACAGAGTGGAAGGGCACTGAGATCTTTTTCTTGGTTCTTGATTTGTCTGGACGTGGCGACGCGGTCCCTCGTCAAGTAGCTTAGAACGTACCTATCTTCCAAGCAATTTAGCTCAGTATGTCACCCGGTCTGACTTGATAACTTTACCTTCATCTCCTGTTTATCTTTCCGATCACAGGCCACTTATACTTGAAATTCGCTTCCCTGCTTCCTCATCAGTAAAACCTTGGCGTCTAGACATCCGCGTTCTACATGACGCGCGCTCGCGCTCTTGTTTGTCAAAAATCTTGCGCACCTCTGTTTCTAGGCCTAACCCAGAGTCATGGGACGCTCTCCAGGTGCAGTGGCGTCTGCAATGTTAAATTGAAGGACGTGCACTCAGACGACGCATGTAAGGATAACTGGCGGATACTGCCACGAAGCCCCGTATTGCCTTTGAGGTCAGAGAACTGACTTCGCTGATGCGGTCATGGCAGTGTGACCTATGAAGGCGTTTCCGAAGCTTCATCGCAGCGTCGTCTTTTTCAGCCTGCTGCTTGGCGATACAGACGTAATCCTTGTGCACACCCTGAAGTTCAGCACTTTGCAAGAAACTGGCTTTTTACACAGCCTATTGCATTCGGTTCTGTGGCCCCAAGAGCACTTCCTGTTACGTTGCCTCCCGCGCGTGATTATTCGCTCTCTGTGTCGCATTTGGAAAACATGGCACGTAAGAATATGCGAGTGGATCATGGCAACGTTGAAATGCTTAGTGGCCTGCCTCAGGTTTCATCTGAGGTCGCTGGACGTCTTTGTGCACGACCGTCAGCTGACGAAGTGAAAAGCAGCGTTATCTTCGAGGAAGCATGGCGAGGCCTCAGGGCCGGACGGGTTATCCATTAAGTTTTATCTAACATTATTGGGAAGATATTAGTGCCACTTTCGTATCGGTTATCAGCCAATGCTTTGAGAACTTTGATTTCCCGTTTAGTTTTCGGGACGGTCGTATTGTGCTGATACCTAAGCACGATCCGTCATCAGTTCGGCCAGAGGAATGGAGGCCAATCACGCTTCTCAACGGTGACTACAAAACCTTCACAGCTGTTCTCACCCGGCGCTTGAGAAGCCTGATTCCTTCCCTAATAGGACACCATCAGGCATGCTCAGTCCCTGGCAGAGAGCTACACAGTCTCTAGTTCGTTACGCGTGACATAATGACGCACACGCTGACCAGGTCAGCACGAGGTCTCTTAGTTTCACTAGATCAGGAAAAGCGTTCGATCGCCTTGAACATAGCTACATATTCAATGTACTGACCTCATCGTTGGACTTTTCATCAAATTTTGTTGAACTTACTAGGAATGCCTATTCAAATATCTGAAGTATATTGTTTCTTGATGGTCGTGAAAGTGCACCATTTCCCGTCACTCGTGGTGTTCGTCATGGGTGCCCTCTATCCCCAGTACTCTTTGTGCTCAGCCTTAAACCATTTCTGCGCTCAATACTGAGAGACCCTTACGTGTGCGGTCTCCCACTTCCTGGTAGCGGTGTTGTGTAGGTGACAGCCTTCGCCGATGACATCACATTATATCTCAAGAAACAAGAAAGCTTAACCGGTAGCTTTCGAATTTTCACTGAGTATGGAAATATTTCAGGTGCTGCGCTAAATTTTTTTTTCAAAATGTCGTTATTTATTCATTGGCTCGCCACATACAAGCCTAAGTCCCCTTTTACATCTTCAAAAGATTCGCATTTTAGGCCTTGATTACAACTACGATGGCATATCAGAGTCTGCGTGGCTCTCAATTCTTCAAGATGTAAGGCGAAATATTCCGCATTTTACAACCCTATATTAGAAAGAGGGTGCTTAGCACCGTCTGTATTTTGCGACCGTGTCAGGGTGGTACGTTATGGGTACGCCATGGTACGGGGGTACGCCACCATTACGGGTTACTAGCTCATTGTAGTTCTTCTGGTCGGGCAGTACAGAACTGGTTTGTCGCGCGGCGCTTAGGCAACCACGCATTCAAATATCAACCACGCTCTCGTGGGGGATTCACGTTCTCATCCGTGTCTGTCCGCTGCCGGCTGCTTGCTCTGCGATTTCTGCTCCAATTGTTTCAGCGTGATCAGTGTTCCGGTCGGGAATTCGCCTGCTACTTCCTTGGCACAAAAATTTGTTACATGTTACCGGGCGTGCACTTAAATCGCGGACCAGAAGTGTTAAGCGCACCTGCATTTTACTCTACGTCCATTTCATTTTATTGCCGCGTACAACAGTTATGTCCTGATGTAGACGTCCTTGAAAACCGTGTTGTAGATACAATGTCAGCCTTACTGCTTCCTCTAGCTTCCACAGTTCGCCGCGCACGTTCCGATAATGTGTCGTGGGGTGCGATAACGTCATCACTTCCGCCTGGCCACATACGCGACTTCAGGAGGCGTCTGGGGCGGCAAGTGTCCCAACAAGTGATAGAGTAGAGCGGTGGGGCGCAGTTCCATCTTCGCTGTGTCCCAGTTGCCCCGTTCAAGAATCCAACAATCATGTGCTGCTGCAATGCGCCCTTGCTACGGTATTTCGCAGGGCCGTGCAGTTAATTTGTTACGAAAACTTCGTTTCATGCGCTGAAGCCCACAACTGGAACGCCAATGCATTTCTCCGCAAACTTCCGGAATGTTTATCTCGAAACTGCTGTGATCTTGAGAATTCGTTCCGAGTGGATCCGCCTTGCGATCTCCACGGCTATAATTTGTACATTGTAATATGAGTCATAAGATGGTTAGCTAAAACGTTCATTAGTGAATTCTTGTTAATTAGTCGACTTCGCATTTCAGTTTTTTCTGCAAGTAGTGTCCACCACTTCGAGTAGACCGGTTCATAAACTAGAATTGAGCTATCTGACACGAGCATCCTTTAAAAAATTTTGAAAGTGTTCGTTGAAACACCCTGTATATATGTTGGCTGTAGGCGGATTCAACCTTTCAAGACTTGCCAACGACTGGTCCATCCCATCGTCGCCTTTGGTTAGATTCATGATAATGGAAGCGCGAAGGGACAGAAGACGGCTGAAGGAAACGGGACGAGCGCTTCTTAATACTGTCTCATCGCGCTTTCCTGACGACGAATCTAAACACCAACTCGCGCCCATTTCGTCCATTTCGTTCCATCAATTCTATTTCTCAAGTACGATCTTGTAAGCTTATGCGAGACTATTCAATGTGATGGCTACGTTTCGTATAAGTTCTCTTCGAGGGCGGAGAGATAATGGAAATGACGATAGCCGTAACACATTATTGGCAGCGAGAACGCGGCAGTCTCGAGATTTCGCGCGAACGAGTGAGCGAGACATTTCGTCACGCCACCCTTACGGGGGCCCCTTTCGTCTGCCCAGACCCGTTCCTCGAAAACCGTTTAGAAGACAACTCCTTCCGACCTCCACCCTCCCCCGCCACTTCCTTCCTCCCCTTTAGGCCTCGTTGTTCTTTATTCGTGGACAACACGTCCACGCCCGTGTGCGTTTGCACGCACACGCCTCGCACGAGTTTCCTCGAGCGTTGAGCGCTACGCGTACGCCGTATACACAGCTTCGCCGTCGAGAAGACCCGAAAATTGCAGCCTTCGTCCGGTGTCAGTTAGGCGATCCATCGCCGCCTCTCCTGCGTGTACATATGTACATAGCGAGATGGGTTCATGGAAACCGTCGCTCCCTCGCAAGCTGTGCATGTACACACCGTTGCTCTCAGAGCCGGAAAGATGCCGTGAGAACGGGAGCTAGATCATCTTCGACCGCTAGAGAGAAAAGCTCGCTCGACCAGAAGTGAACAAGTGGGCCGAAAGAAAGAAAGAAAGAAGGGGGTTGGAGGAAGAGTGCGAGTGGGGAGGTGGGGGAGGGGGAATAGAGAGAGTGAGAGGAGGTGGAGCTGTCGAGGTCCTCCGGCCCGCATGCTGCAGCGAAGTCTCCTCTTTCTCTCATCCTCCTCCTCTTTCTCTCATCGTCGCGTTGGCCCATTTATTATGATTATCAAGAATAATTGTCGTGTGCGCGGACACGCACACGTCGGCGGCGGTGGTGCGCCGAAGGAGCTGCGCGCGGGGAGGAAGGATTAGGCGGTATGGAGTCGGCGGCTGCACGTATATAAGCCGGCCCCATTAGACATTCCGAGAGAGAGAGAGAGAGAGAGAGACAGAGAGAGAGAGAGAGCAAGAGAGTCGTTGTCGTCAAGATACTGGAATTTGTACGGAGAGGACTTTGCGCACGAGGGCGGGGACGGCCTTCCAGCGAGGCGATGCGCACGAATTTGCTCCGCCTGCCACGCGCGCACTCGGGGTGATGCATTTCGCTTGTTTTCCCCGGGTTCCGTTCACTCGCCGATTGCAATGTTCGCTGAGAGAAGACAGAGAGGGAAGTAAGATGAAAAGGGGTGATATAGAATTGCAGCTGCCGCTCCACGCTGCACTGCCGGACAGCTATCGCGGTACGGTGTACGGCGTGCGGAGCAGCGCGGAATGCGCTTTAAGACTTAAGGCGCACCGGGAGATCGTTAATCCAGAGCGAAGTATTTAAAAGACCCACGCGTTCGCGTAGGAAAAATCGAAGCTATACGACTACGCACGCCCAGCTGGAAGTGGTGTCTTCGGAGGCCAATAAGCGCAGCATTTAGCCGTCCCTATCTTCCGGTTCGAGTGCCTGCTTTGATAGCGGACGCTGGCCGTAAGCATTGCTGCGGTCGTCCGGAAAAGGTGGTGCGCTATCTGGGTGACCGATCCACACCCCCCCCCCCTCCCCCCTCTCCCCGCTCGCCCGGGCGAACGTCTACGGAGCCACGTGGTGTGCGCGCCTTTATGCTCGCTCAGAATGCCTTCGCTATTCTAGCCACCATACCTTCGCGGCTCACGCAATTGCGGGGTTTCCTCCTGAGGCACGCAGGGGTCGATGCGATTGTAGAGACTCTGCCTAGCAGAAGATCTCGTATACGTGTGAACGGACACTGAAAACAAACGAAGTGGCAATTTAGTGGTAAATGCGACGATGAAAACGCATCCAAAGGTTATGGCGGATAGCACAATTTCGCCGCATCCTGGGCTATATTTGCAGATGCACACATTACTTGGACGGCAAATCGCAGTATGGTACGAGCTAATTAAGAAAAATTGTGATAATGAAGAGAGAGAAGGGAAGAAGGAAAGGCAGGGAGGTTAACCAGACTGCGTCCAGTTTGCTGCCCTACACGTGAGGAGGGGAATGGGGAGTGAAAGAGAGAGAGGATGTCTATAGTCGGGCACTCAAGCCTGTCGCCTTCAGGTAGTGAAAAAGCGCTCGAACTGCTTTCTGGCCTAATGAACTGTGAGGCCAGGCTCTCAAGATCTTCGCTTCCGTAAATGGCCTGTCACCCAGTCTATACAAGGCACACTGGTGAGTCTGACATTGATTATCGAAGCGAGAAGAGTGGCACAGAAGATGACTGATGGTCTCTTCACACTTGCACTTAGCGCGCATTGATGAGTCCGCCATTCCAATAGCATAGCTGTAGGAATTGGTGAATGCTACTCCAACCCACAGCCGACACAGTAGTGTTGGGTCACGTCGTGAGAGGTTCGCTGGTAATTTGAGTTTCAGTGATGGGTCGAGGCTGTGTAAACGACACTTAGAGTTCTGTGGTGTATGCCAGTAACCTAACGTGATGGTACGAGCGAGACTGCGAAGCTCTCTTGCAGCGTCTACTCTCGATAAAGGTATAAGGAGTGTCGGTGCGCCAGCCTGGGCACGTGGGGCAGCGTCATCGGCGAGGTGATTACCAACGATGCCACAGTGTTCCGGCAGCCACTGAAAGATGATATCATGTCCTCGTTCAGAAGCGCAATGGCAAGTTTCGTCTATTTGCGACCCCAGCTGTTCATAATTGCCACATCGTAAACTTCGCAAGCTCTGGAGGGATGCTTTCGAATCACAAGATATTGCCCATTTGTTGGACGGTTCTTTTTCAATGTATTCGACAGCAGTGCAATGAGTGCCCAGTTAGGAACCTGTAGATGTCATTAAGTGTGAAGTCTTAAACTTGATGACGACCGATTGAGTTCGTATAACAATGGCACCCGTCGAGTTTTCGGAGATGGAACCATCCGTGTAAACATGTATTCGGTTAGCGTATGAACAATGCAAAAGTCCCAATGTGATCTGCTTGAGAGCCGCGGTGGTCAGGCTAGCTTTCCTCACTATTCCTGGAACAGCAAGGTACACAGGAGGCTTTTTCCAGCACCACAGAGGGGATGGCGGTCTTGTTGCGGGTGAGTGCCTCAAAGACAAAGAGTGTCGGTCAGCCGCAATTGATCTGGAGAACGCTGCCTTGGGTCTTTTCTTAGGCAAGCGAGCGAGATGGCGGTCAGGGACTCTGGATGTATGGAGAGGGAACATGCGCCCGGCGTGCATCGATAGCTATATAGGTCATTATTGGGTGGTCCCTCGCGGTCGCAATTGTTGCTACCGTTGAGGTAGCAATAATTGAGGCAGCAACAATTTCGAGGTAGCCCCAGACATGTTCGAAGGGCTTGGCCTTGAATGCTCTGTAAGACATGGATGTTAGTTTTGTTAGCATTGGACAGCACTGGTGTGCTATACCGCAAGTATCCTAGGAAGAGCGTCCTGTATAGTTGAAGCGTAGATGCTACGGATGTGCCCCACGTTTTACCGGCAAGGAACCTTAGTATATGGGAGATAGAAGTAAGCCTCTTCTTCGAGTATGAGATGTTGGGGCTCCACGAAAGGTCTCTGTCGATAATAACGCCTAGGAATTAGTGAGTTTTTTGCGTAGAAAATTGGTTGGTGGTCAATAGAAATGGGGTACCAGGTCCTGGGCTTGTGGATAAAAGCGACTAAGGCGCACTTCTCGGTCAAAATGCTGAGGCCTTGAGCACGCAGGTCCGATGATGTTAGGGTCGCTTCTTTTTGGAGCCGTGCACGCACCTGGAGACGTGTAACTGCCGAGGCCGATATGCATATGTCGTCAGCATATGTGGAAATGTTTACTGTATGTGGTAGAACGTCGGCAAGTCCAAGGATTGCAAAGTTGAACAAAGTGGGGCTAAGAACCCCACCCTGAAGGACGCCACGGCAAGTGTAATGGTCAGCAGTTCGGCCATCTGTACTGTGCACAAAGAAGGATCTTTTGAATAGATAGCTCTGAATCCACCGAAACATGCGTCCACCAATTCCATTATTTTCCACGGCATCAAGGATGGCTTCATGCGTTACATTATCATAGGCGCTTTTCGCATCGAGGAATAGTGCAACCGATATGCGCTTGTGGTGTTTTTCTTGTTGTGCAGACGTGACGAGGTCGATGACGTTGTCAGTAGAGGAACGGCCTCTTCTAAACCCAGCCATGGCCTCGGGGTCTCAAGATACCTCAAGATACCAAGATGGCCTCAAGATACCATTCTAGGCGTGTGAGAATCATTCTTTCCATGACCTTCCCAACACAGCTGGACAGCGAAATCAAGTGAAATCAAGCGAAATCAGGACGCTAGGTCAAGTGGCGACTTTCCAGACTTCACGAGTGATATCAAACGGCTGGACTTCCACCGCTCAGGAACGACGCCATCATTCCATGACTGGTTATAACATTCCAGAAGTCTACTTCGGCCATCTTCAGCTAGGTGGCGTAAAGCAGCGTAGTTGATGCCGTCTGGTCCTGGCGACGATGAGCGCCTGCATGTGGCCAGAGCAGTGTCCAATTCCTCAAGTGAGAAGGACGCGTTCAATTCTGGGAAGCGTGTCGCAGGAACCTCACCCAGAATTTCGCTATTTATGGTGACCACACTGCCCGCAATCTTCACACAGACATCTTCGACTATATCGACCTGCGAGCGGCCTTGATGGAGGGCTAGGGCTAAGAATGGGTGTCGTTGCTGTGGAGACTAGCCAAGGCCGCGCACCGTCCTCCATATCATAGACAGTGGCTTACCGGGGTCAAGTGATTCGCAGAACGTCTTCCACCGTTGTTCCTCCAGCCTTCCCATGGATTTTCTTCCGTATACGTCGAGCAACTCTAAGGTCATGGATTGACTTGGTGCGCCTGTATCACCTCTCCGCCCTTCTGCGAATCGTTCGAGGTCGCTCAAGTTGGCTGCAGCGAGACGACAGGAGAGAACGCAGAATTAAGCGTGTATCTACTTTTTCGCCCTCCAGATAAGCCCGGAACGCAATCCAGCCGTGGACCACTGTGACCTGCGACTACGCTGAACTTCACAACGTGCTACCGTCGTTGCCTTGGCGGGGGGCGTGTGCCTTTACTCAACGCTTCTGCGTCTGCGCCGGGAGCCACTTGAGGCTACAAAAGCCGTAGTCGTCGTTGGAAGTCGTCGTTGGAACTTTTTCGCCCTCCAGGTTAGTTGGTTTTCATAGTTCAAAGCTTGTCCGAATCTGTTTCTTTCCCTGTCGTACTCGCTGCTGCCAATAATTTCTATCGTGTTTGGCCGGTGCTGTATGTGAAACACCATGACTTCGCGTTTTGAAGAAATAAGAGAGGAGTACCGAAGCGAAATGAAGGAATTCAAGAGTAAGCTTGAACGCGATGTACGAAAAGAACTTCGCGAATTTGAGAAAAGCCTTGACATTTTCAACGCGAGGTTTGAAGAGGTCATGAAAAAGAATGAAACCCTTCAAAAAGAAAACCAGGAGTTAAAGAAAGCCAATGACACTCTCATGACCGAATGCACTAAAATTAAAAAGGAACTAGAGGAGCAAGAGCTCAGGATTACAGCTAATGAGCAATACTCCCGGAACTGCAACGTCGAAATAAAGGGAGTGCAGGAGAGCAAAAGTGAAGACCTTGTACAGGCAGTGTGCCAGATTGGAACATCGCTTCAGCATAAGGTTGAACCGGATGATATTGAAGTCGTGCACAGGGTGAAAACTCGCAACGATCACGCGCCATCTAACATTGTCGTGCGGTTTAAGAGCCGCTGCAAGCGTGACGCATTTCTTCAAAAGACGAAAAAGACTAGGCTTACCATGCATGACCTTGGCCACTCCTCAAATGAACCCATTTTTGTGAACGAACATTTGTGTCCACCATTGAAGCGGCTCCTGGGCATGGCCATTGAGAAAAAAAGATTGTCAAACTGGAAGTTCGTGTGGGTCAAAAATGGTCATATTTTCGCGCGTAAAGATGAAGACTCCCGAGCTGTCCGAGTGACATGTGCACGGGACATTGATAAGATTCAGTAAGCCTACATAACTGCATTTCTTTGCTCGGGTCACAAAGGAATGGCCGTTACACCCGATGACGTAAATAAAATATTTGTATTAGAAAATATTAAAGGATTCACATGTTTCCATTTGAATGTAAGGTCGCTACGGAACAAAGAAGATCAGTTAGGTATTCTGTTAAACTCTTTCAATTTTAAGTTTGACTTCATATTACTAACCGAAACATGTCTTACTTCAGAAAGTGACACTCCAAAACATGAAAATTACAGCAGTTTTTCGAAAAACAGAAGTAACCGAAATAGTGGTGGGTTGCTTATGTATGTGAAAAGTGTCAGATGCGATTTAATGGAAAACTATTCGTTAATGACGAATGACGTAGAGAGTCTTGTTGTCCGATCCAATGATCATATATTTGCTGTGATGTACCGCCCGCCTGATGGGAATTTACTCAATTTATTTGCCTACCTTGAAGATCTGTTCATGTATGTAAACCAAAATGAACTGACACCTGTCGTTAGCGGAGATTTTAATATTAATATGTTGGACGCATCCACCCCGCGGCACACGTTCCAGACACTTTTAGATTCGAATGGTTTTCACTGCACGGTTAACACGGCAACACGCATTACATCGGCCACAAGCACATTAATCGATCTATTCATCACCAATTTAGCACCGCATGATAATATAGGTGGTGTTCTCGCCTCCCATATTAGCGATCACGTACCTATATTTCTTCTTATTAGGTCGCCGCACCATAAGATTGCCACACAACATTCAGATAATCGGAAAATTCAAAACATTAATCGAATAACGCTTGAAACATTTCGCTCTAAGTTAAAAAGGATAGATTGGGACCCTATATATCACGCAGATACAGTTAATGAAGCGTATGATACATTCTTACGTTTGTTTAAAGAAGCCTATCATGAGTCTTTTCCGTTAATTACTATAAAAATCCAGCCGATCGCGGAAACCTTGGATTTAGAACTTCTGCCTTAAATTGATAAAAAAGAAAGACAAACTTTATAGAAAGTTCTTGTCCACGAGAAACCTTGATGACTGGGAACAATTTAGGCAACATATAAACAATACAGCCGCCTTTCTTCGTAATGCGAAAAGGGAATACCTATTTACATCTTTCAATTTGGACCGTAATGCAAAGGCAGATGTAGTATGGAAAAGGATAAATGAATTATTGAATCGTTCACCTGCGGCTCAAAGTGCTCAAGAGATAAGCGTAAATGGTCTGGTTTTAAAGGGCGGCCAAGTGGTTGAAACATTCAATGATTTTTTTTGTCAATCTAGTGAACACGTCCCACTATCCTGAGGCTGTTAATCAAATCCAGAGTAATAAAAATAGTATATATCTGAACCCTACGAGTGTGCATGAGGTTGTAATGACATTTAACCTGCTCAAAATAGTAATGTCTACGATATGGATAACCTACAATTAAAATCTGTTAAGTACACCATTGATATAATTGCAGCACCACTCGCACATATTTATAACCAAGCGATTAGTACTGGAAATTTCCCCGAGCGGATGAAGCTCTCTAAAGTAATTGTTATTCACAAAGGAGGTGATAAAAACCAGTTTTCTAACTATCGCCCTATTTCCATTCTTCCAGTGTTCTCAAAAGCACTAGAAAAAATAATACATGGTAGAATCGAAAATTTCGCCTCTAACTTTAACTTAATAACTAACGCTCAATACGGCTTTCGTAAGGGCAGATCAGCAGAACTCGCTTTATTAAACCAAAAGGAAATAATTTTAAAAGCTTTTGAAGAGAAGGAATTTATAGCTGGTATTTATATAGATTTTTCAAAGGCCTTCGATCGCCTGAACCACATAACGTTGCTAAAAAAACTCGAGCTGTATGGTATACGAGGCACACCCCTACGACTTCTAACCTCTTACCTAAAATTTCGTAAGCAAGCCGTAGTGATAGGTGATTCTCTTTCCTCATTTAAAAATGTGAATGCTGGTGTTCACCAAAGGAGCATCCTTGGTCCCCTTCTATTTAACTTTTACATTAACGACATAATTAAGATAAGCGCGAAACCGACATTTGTTATTTATGCGGATGACACGACACTACTGTTCCGAAACTCTAACACTACGACACTTCACCTCGATATAAACGATTGCCTTGACTAATTGAACTCCTGGAGCAAGCTAAATTCATTGGAGATAAACGTTAATAAAAGAAAGGCAATCCTGTTTTCACCCAAACAATCACGTGCTGTGCTAGAAGGTAAGCTTCTCCTCGGTAATGACATTGTAGAAGTTGTCGACTCTGTTAAGGCACTTGGTGTCCATTTTCATAAAAACATGTCCTGGGATCTGCACATAAATCACGTTATTACCCGTATTGCAAAGTCTGTTGGTATTTTAGCAAAGTTTCGATTCTTTTTACCACAAGAGGTTAAACTAAAAATTTACAATGCTCTGTTCCTTTCTCATCTTAATTACTGTATCCTTGTCTGGGGGAAAACCACAACAACGAACTTAAATCGCATATTCGTACTCCAAAAGAAAGCTCTTCGACATATAGCCAATGCAGATTACCACGCTCATACTAAACCACTTTTTCATCGTTTTAATTTAGTTTCTACTCACAATCTTTACTCGTATCATCTGGCGATAAGATATAAACAAAGCATCAACAATCCTGGAAATTTATTAGCTTCCCTTGCAGACCTGACAATTCGAACGCCGATACATGAAACTCGTAGCACGGAACCCTGGCAAATACCATTTTCGAGAACATCCTATGGGGAGCAAATGCTTCGCTGTTCTCTTCCTATGCTAATAAATTATCTACACAAACAGACATTAACGATAAAAAATAGCAATAGAACAAGGCTCCGCAACTTTTTTGTACATGTCGAATAACAACTTTATAAGAAAATGTAAAATTCACTTATATGTTGATAAGATTGTTTTCTTCTCATTTGTACGCCTGTGCTATTGTAAACAAGTTATTATCTTGTTATGTATAATTGATTCTATTGTTTATTTGTCGACTTGTCACCTTCGCTGTGCCTTGTAGAAGGGGGCCCGAACCCCCGTCAAGTGGACTAGCTTCCACTTTTTGTTCGGGCCTCCTTCCAAAGTTCTTTGAAAAAATAAACATGATTTTGATTTTGATGTCGAAATCCGTACGTTTTTAGCTGATGTAAAGGTGCACTTAGACCGATTCCAGTACACTTGTAATAAGGTTCTCAATGGTGCCGGTAAATACTTCTTTGCATGCCTCTTCCGCCTTTGTCTTATATGTTGACCACCTTACTTGTAGGGAAGTAGAAAAGGAGAAGCTTCCAAATCCAGTGATTCTTAAGTGGGTGGGAATATGGTCACTGCCATGAATCTCGGTGTCAGAGAACCATCGAACATTTTGACCAAGTTGCCGGGACACCAAAGTCAAATCTAAGCAACTGCTATAGTTCGAACCACGCAAGTACGTCGGACTGCCAGCGTTCATAATGCTTAGTTCGTGGTCGGAAGCAAATTCCACAAGTTTCCAGCCCCTGGATCTATTCTGGAGCTTCCCCAAGCCAAGTGATGAGCATTAAAGTCTCCCGTGATAATACAGGGTCCAGAAGTCGCCGTCAGGATGTCTCGCAGTCGATCGCCGTCGAAACGACTATAGGGGGAGATGTAGGCGCCGATAAGGGTGAAGGCCACTTTATTCTTTGTAATACGGAGACACACGTATTGGTTTCCATCATGAGGCTGCACCGAGCGTGGAATGTAAGTTATTTCTGTACGGATGTAAACAATTACTTTGCTGGATTGCCCGCACGTCGACGCCATAAAGGCTTCGTATCCAGAGAGTCTTAGTGCTTTTGACACTTTCGGTTCACATATTACCACTACAGGAAATCGGTTCGTAAAAGCGCATTGGCGGAAACATGAAATCCGTGATTTAAGTCATCTGGCATTCCACTGGAAAATCGTCACACTATACGCACTTCATCACGGAGTGAAGGCAGTGAAAGAGCCATTATGCTTACGCAAGATTTGCAAGCACTGGGCTCAGTGCATCCAACACTTGCGCTGCGCTTGGAGATGTTGGCGTATTCGAGTTACCCGCAAGCACGCGAATCGCATTTATCAAAGACTTGAGCATTGTTACAATTCGGCGGGCATGCTGTCAGCTCATCTGGGTTACGTGTGGAGCATTCTGGTGCCTCTCCTTGTTGGGGTTTTTCCACAGGGCTTATCCTTGGCAGTGGTGGCCATTCTTCGTCCGCAGCGTTCTTTTCAGCTGCTCCGTTATCTATACGCGGTTTGGGCACATTCTGCACTGGGGTTGGAGCGGATTCAACAGCAAGAGGCTTTGCGGCACGCTTATTCTTTGTGCGGAGAGCAGAATTCCATGATGAGCATCTTCGACGAGAACGACGTCGCCTGACGTCAGCAGCTGCTTCACGATGAGTCGACCGGTCCCTCACCATTTTTATCAAGATGGAGAGTTCTCTCTTGACTCTTGGACATTCCTTTGATGAGGCATCGTGGTGCCCTTGACAGTTCGCACACTTATAAGTTTTTGCCTGGCAGTTGCCTGCAGAGTGTTGTGCTGCACAGCGGGAACATATAGCAGACTTTCCACAGACGGCGCTCACGGGACCAAATTTCCGGCAGTTTCTGCACTGAAGCGGCTTGGGAACAAAGAGCCGGACAGCATGTCGGAAATGACCTACCTTCACATGCGACGGAAGGCAGTCACCTTTAAGGACAATTTTTACGCATCTAGAATTTCCGAGACGAGCCACTTGCAGTATGTGGGTCCCATGATTTGCAGGCTTTATCAAAAGTGGTTAATTCTCGCCTGAGATGGCCGCATCAATGTCATATATGACGCCTGTAGTAGCCTCTTTTCCCATCGGGATGATGGTACGAACGTTCATGCCACCGAGGACAGTGACAGCTCGCAGAGAATCTAACGCCCACGCTTGGGCGACGTCTACCGCGACAACATTCTTCCGAGGGTTGACTCGGACGTCGTCAATGCCATTTGGCAACAGTATCTCGAGTTCAACCGATGCAACTTGCCTGTTGAGGAACCTCATGTTGTCGGAGGGTAGCACAGGTAAGAAAAGGATGGTGTACTTCGGCGAACTCTGCGGACTCCTCATAGTAGATGTGTCCACAGATACCCTAAGCATCCACCGATTTGCTTTCTGATTCAGGACAGTCACGTAGTCGTCGT
Organism: Dermacentor albipictus; assembly: GCF_038994185.2. Taxonomy (NCBI): domain Eukaryota; kingdom Metazoa; phylum Arthropoda; class Arachnida; order Ixodida; family Ixodidae; genus Dermacentor; species Dermacentor albipictus. Next base: position 160,407,503 of record NC_091822.1, read on the forward strand.
CGATGCTGTCGTCGCTCTCGGTCGAGTTTATCAGGGTAGCCTCGCTGTCGCTCGAGAAGGTGTTCCGCTTCCTTGAGGCTGCCCACGTGGGAGCCGCTACATCACGTTGGAGTGCGGGTGGCTCCACTAACATTCCCGTCGAGCAGGGAACAGTGTTCCCCGGAAGAAAGCGAGAATTACCAGAACCTTTTGAAGCAATTCAAAAACAAAAGCTGTGATTCAAGCCGGCTTTTTCTTTTTTATTTTATCCCGTTTCGCGGCGAAATCCTGCGCTAGAACCTTGGATTCGTACTTGTAGTCCCTCCATCACTTATGCCCCCTCCATCACTTATGCTGCTAAAGGTGTGTCAGTACTTGTCTCTGCTGCAGAAGAATTGCCTAAATCTCTGATACTGTGGAGCCGGCTACATATGGCAGCCCATAACTCACGGTCTCCCGTTGGCCTCACCACGCCGCACATAGAAAGCTCGTCGTTTCTCGGTGGCAATGGCAGAGGCCAAGTGACTGCAATGGCGGCTCCCTTTTGGCACGAGCGAACTCGGAAGTCCTCCCGTTCATCGCTCTTCCTTTGCGTTTACATCACCGAAATAGAGTTGCTCCGCGTATATCGATCGGGCCGATATCGCGCACGGCGCATTTTTCACGCAACAATGACGTCCTCAGAGAGCTTCCGAAATCCACGCGACATGCTCATTCCTCATGTTTTATCATCTTAATCACCTCTCAATACGCAGTGGTTCGCGTTGTTTCTGCTACACGGAGTAATACTCTGTCGTTGTTTGTGTGTGTGCCGACCTCCCCCCCTCCCACTGTTCCATTCTTTCTCGTCCTTTGGCAGATGTTACGCAACTATATCCGAGCTCTATCTCACTCGGTTTTAAAAGGAGCCGCCACGCTATCGACAACTCCGGTGCCTTATTCAATCGCGACGCGAGAGGCAAGTATATTTTTCGGTTTGGCCCGGCTCCTGTGATGAGATCGTGCGGTCTCTCCGCTTCGTTCTTCGTGCATGTGGGACAGAGGACGTGAAGGACTTAATCCGCTTTGAGAGCGTGCGTGCGATGGCGGGACCCTAAAGTTGTACGTTTCAGATGGGCCCATATACAAGTTTGAGTGAGTCATATACCAAGTGTTTCAGTGGCTCTAACAAGCTGCAGACGCTGTTTAAAAATAATTTAACAGAAACGTGAGAAAAGCCACCTTATAAAGTGGATTTCGAATGCCGTACAGTGAGATAGTGTGTATACCGTTTACGTTAGTCAGCTTTCATACGACTCGTTTTGCGTTGACCAGACCTGTCGTTCTAATAATGACCGTGTATTGCGCGGTACTTTCCAAAAAAACTGAAGTACAAAAACTGCTCTATTACGGGTGAAATTGTGCCGGGGAACTAAAGGTTAAAAAAATTAAATTCTGAGGTTTTACGTGCCAAAACCAGGCTGTGATTGTGAGCCACGCCGTAGTGAGCGACTCCGCATTAATTTTGACCACCTGGGGTCCTTTAACGTGCACCCAGTGCACGGTATACACAGGCGTTCTTGCTTTTGATTCTCCCCCTTCGAAATGCGGACGCCGCGACGGAGATTCGATCCCGCTATCTCGTCGTTATCCGGACGCCAAAGCCACTAATCAACCACGGCGAGTAGAAAACAAGTATCGTTAGCGCGACTCCTCGAAATTCCGTGTTGAAATCCTGCCCATATTTCATTGATCAAGGGCTTCGGCACCGATCGGCTTGTTTGTCGAAATGCAGGCATCATAGGCGCCGACTATGGGGGGGTGAGGGGGGGAGGGAGCCCGAGCCCCCTCCAGAGTTTCGCGGGGGGGGCAGAGCCCCCCCCCCCCTGCGATTCCCAAGCCTCCCTACCCCCCCCCCCCGCCGCACACACCTAAAGTGTAATGACTAGAGCTTTTTCACCCACATCATTAGAGGTTTCTTTTGACTTGCCTCGACCCTTTCACTTAAAATTTTGTTGTGGCTAATACCTTAGTGGACGGGCCAGTAAGCTATTACCGGGCCAGAACAGCCTTTAATACCCTCTTGCGGTATTGTGGTTGTCGCTGTATTCTTAGGGAGCCTGGGGAAGTATTATTGCTTTCGTCAGGTTCTGCCGTCGACGACCTCCTGCCCTTCGGTTTGTCTTCTCTTCGTCCTTCTCTTTGTGTCAGCTCAGGGAATGAAAGGGGTGACGCTGTTTCGGAGAAGAGGGCAATTACGAAGAAATGGGGACGCCCACTTGAACTTTTCTCACACATGACAGGTCGATGTCCAGGCTTATCGTAACAGCCTTTTCTGGGACGAGGCAAATCATCTTGTCATGGAAGCGTACGCCTGAGTGTCTCTCACACTTGACAGGTCGAACATAACAGTCCTCACAAAAGCCGGTGCGTCACCGGACTTCTTGAGCAACATCATGTGCACAGATGGAGCCAACTTTGCAGAAACGCCCAGGTAAATTAGTTTAATGCACACTATTGAAGTGGCTGCAATCCAGACTGGATAAAGCGCAATCTGCACCAGTACCAATGGTCGTTCAATGTGTGGTGCGGAATTTACGCTCGATCTATAATAGGTCCCATCTTCGAGCACGTACTAATTGGGACAGCGTTACGTGGACGAAATCCTTGAAGGAGTACTTGGTGGGTTGCTCAGCGAAGTCCCGCTGTCAAGTCTTCCACTTCGGTGGCATCAGCAAGATGGGGGGCACGAAACTGGCTTGATGCGACTTTTAATGCGCAATATATTGGAAGGTACGGGCCTGTAAATTTGGCCGGCTAGGTCATCTGACCTCTCTCCGCTTGATTGCTTTTTTCAGGGTTATGTGAAAGATCCTGCTACACATGATCAGGACGGACGTCAGGTTAGCTCAAGGCAAGGATAATGGAGGCCGGCCTGCTGTAGAATCCAGTGCCGGTCATCAAGAAAGCCAATGAAGATGTGATAAAGCGGACTCAGTGCTGCGTATAGCTGCAGAAGGAGACCTATTCGAACATGTCCACTAGGCAGCAGCTGGTGTTCAAAGGGGCTTACGAATTCATGGATAATAAGGGCACACTGAAATCTGGTGTTTCTTCTTGCTTTCCTTTTTGTGCATGCATCCCGATTGCCAATCCGGCTAATTTAGAAGTGGTATATTTTCTTTCTTGAACGCATAGGTTTTGGCTTTTTCTCTACACGTGGATCGCTTCTCGGTCTGTTTGTGTCGCTCTTATTTTTTTGCCTCGAACCTGTTTTTGCAGGACGCACACACTTTCATGAAAAATAAAACCGTCACTTTAATTTGGCTTTGGTCCGAAACAAGTTTCTGGCGCGAAATATAGCTGTGGGCGCACTCTTTCGATGCGGTGCGAGCAGAGCAGGGATTTTGAAACATTCCATGCCTATTCCATTGCTTTTCGCGTTTCGTGCATGGTCAGAGCTGCGCTTCGGCCGCGTTATCAAAGGGCTCTTATGATTAATGTAATCAGTCGATCTTGAGAGACGGATCATAAGTGTGCCGTAGAAATGAGAGGAAGGAATAACTACGAAACGCGAAACCTGCTGTTGGTGCTCCTTCCATATGCCATTATTACGCTGATGCGACGTGTCTTCTGGTTTGCGACAGGCAGTGCAGTTGCTTCCAATCAGCTCACTTGAGGACGCTTTCTTATGTGTGGGTGTGAGCGTACTCACGTGGTATGTTTCATACTTCGCGAGGTTTCTTTTCCAGTCGGGGAAAAAAAAATGTACGCAATTAGTTCGTCGTTGAAAACACCACAGTCAGATGCCATTTTGGGATGCCTGCAAATGAACCATTGAAACCTTGATAATTAAGACAATACTTTTGGAGTTAGATAATTGATTGCAATTACCGAAATAAATCTCAGTAACACAAGAAAATTACTGGCGGCTGGAGTAACGCTACTGCTCTTTTTTTAAGTCTTGGTGTATGGTAAATGGATCACCCTGTATAATTCACTCAGTAACCGAAATAAGGCCGAGCTGGATTCACTCGAAATCAGACTCAACAGCTGTTATGCGCAGCAGCGCTTGTACTCAGACTCACAGCAAAAATAAAAGTAAGAGAGATAGAGAGAGGCTTCAGTTTCGCTCTAAAGGCGCAGCGGTATTAGCGATAGCCAGGTACACGACAATTACACGAAGGAAGATTACACCACCGAGAGATGCCAGATTATTGGTGGTGCGAGAGGACTCAGGCTGTGAAATTGAACTGTCTCCTACTATGAGGTCTTGTATATCCTCATATTCTCCAACAGGTGACTTATATATATATGCATAATTCGGAAAACTGGTCGGGCCCCCAGACACACTCCTCGCCCCTCGAAAAATTTATTTTTTTCCGCCTATGATGGGCATCCCATTAATGTGCAATTCACTGTTGTGAAAAGTTTGATCACTTCGGAAGCTAGATGCCCTCGTTAATGAGCGCACCGACGTGACAGGTAATTTAGGCCGAGTTTTATGCATTTGCAAGATTTCTCTATAACCTAAAGAATATAACAGGCTAGCACCCAGGTATCTAGTTCTCTCTGCTCCTAACGTACCAGTCAGCCTGTGCAAGTGAAGTACGCCTATAGAAAAGCGATGTTACAAGGGTTGCTCCGACAAGCACAAATATAGGTATACCTTGAGATCGTGTCGGTCATGTCGTACATCGTATCTCTTCGAGCTGCAGCAAGAGTGAGAGAAACGGAAGAGAGGAAAGGAGGGAAGGTTAACCAGACGCAGGTCCGCTTTGCTACCCTGCGCTGGGGAGAAGGGGATATAGAGACGAAACGCGCGAGAGCTCAAGATCTGTGTGCTCTTGAGCTGCAGAAAATCGGGAAGTTCGCTAGATGCTTAGGTGATTACTTCAGGAAACACAAATGGAAGAACAGTCTTCTTGCTACTCAGTACTGCACGTGCCCACGTCAGCCACAACTTCAAGGAGCGATGTAATTTATAAATACAGGCTAGTAAGCGAGGTTATGGAGGCCGTAATGATAGTCAGGGTTGGGCACACATGTTCGTAAGCTCACCGTCTGTTGGGGCGATCGGAAAGGAAACTGACGTTCCGTCGAATCGATTTCAGATAGGCATAATGAAGTCATGGATGTGATACACGCGTGTTCCCTGTTGTGTCATGCACATAGATATTCCCTGTCGAATTTTCAATAAGCATGAGTTGGACGTTAGCGCTCGTATGTGTCGCCTTCTCTGTCAGTGTCTTGGTTTGCGCTTTTACCCTTATGACGTACAATATCGACAGTAAAGCCATAGAATAACTATTTTTTTCAATAGTACAGATATACATGTTGCCTCAACGCACTGATACAACAGCGCTTTCATTTAAATGAAGTTTGTGAAAAGCAATTGAACGGGCGAATACGAGTCCACAAGACACGTACGCGCATGACCCCAAGTATGCCGGAATTTCCACGTGCCTGCCACAGCGGCGTCTCTATCTTTGTATTTTATTTTGTATTTTATTTTTTCGACACCATCGATAACGGTCCGCAGCCCGCACGCAAGACACATACACTAGGCTCGAGCCACGCATGCGTAGAAGCCGAGAGCAAAGATTAGAAAAGGAAGACGGAGGGCGTATACAGGATAGCACAAGATGTAATCTCGAGAAACAGATTAGAAAGCAAACACTGCGAGCCATCGCCCGCTTACACATAACAAGTTTGTATACGCGCGCAACGCCCCGCTTTGCTGCTCTGGCCGTGATCCTTGACAAATGCCAACATAGCGGCGGGGACAAAAAAAAAATGTCCCCCCGCGCTACGTTGGCGCTTCGGCTGCTGCATGCAGGCGAAGCGCGAGGCGTAATCCGCCCTACGTGGATTGAAACTGCGCAGACGTAATCCCGCGGTCTCGCCAATCAGCTCGCTTCTTCTTCTTGGACAAATCCGCCTCCCTCCCTCCTCGCTTAACGTTCTCTCTCGCTTCGCCTTTGGTTCTTCTCGAAAGACCTTGCACCGCCGTGCGCGGTCGTATTAGAGCACGGTGCCTTTTGCGCGGCCGCGTCATTGCGACACCGGGCATAGCTAATCAACAACTGGTTCCCTCCTCGCCGCCTGAGAGAATCCCCTCACTGCCCCGTTGCCGCGACCGCAGCGGTTGGCTCGTATACGCAGCGGACCAAGGCCGAGCTTCGCGCGGCAACAACCGTCTTATCGCGATCGCAGCAGTGTGGGAAGGATTCCGTACGCTGGTTATAAGTCACCCTGACTGTGCACGGACGGCGCACTGTGGTCCGAAGCGAGTGAGAGAGAATCGGCTTTGATGAGAAAGGCACGTAGGTTTGCCGGAGAAGTTTTGTCTTCTGCCGGCTGCTGCGCGTTAAGGGGCTCGCGAGATATAAGCCCGAGAGTGAGGAATTTGGCAGTTTAACCCGAAGGGCGTATAGCACTGAAAGCGATTGCAAATTTGAGCGTTGCGCTCAAGGCGTCAAGGGGAACAACGTCACCGGCGTTGCAGTCATCGCACCAGAATGGAACTCGAAATGAGACCGAAGGAAAACCGTGAGCGTTCGTCAGGGATACAATGTCTCTATAGACGGTCAAAGCATACCTTATGTCAGGCTATACAGCTACCTCATACCTTATGCATACCTTATGTCAGGCTATACAGCTCCAGCGAGAGTTCCGTTACGCCACGGTGCTTGGCCCAAGAACTATGTGGTGTGTGTGCCAACATCATACAGAAAGCTATGCTTGTAGAAAGGCAACTCGGCAAACCATGTATTTCGTGACACAAAAGGCTACTTATACTCTCGGCAAACCATGTCACATGGTTTGCCGAGTGTATAAGTGGCCTTTTGTGTCACGAAATAAACCATCAGTTGCAAGTTAGCGCTCACTCTGTTTTCCGTTCCCTTTGATTACCCCTACCTCCTTCCTTTTCTTGCTCTTTCTGAGCTGCGCTACAAGCCTAAAACAGTCATGCCATATATCCTACTCGCCCAAACTGCCACGCTTTTGAAACTATACGTACATGTACGTAGCCACATGTCGGTCACAGGAGGGACATACGCTTATGTGTATTTGGGTGTTCCTCAGCCAGCGTTAACTGACACAGTTCTGCATGAGGCCCAATCTCTCCCGCTTCGTCCTTTGACCTCTCAAGCACTGTTGACCCACGTACCTTCTTCGAATCAGCGAATCTACCCCTGGCAAAGCCTCTCTCCGGAGGATAATCAATAAGCCTCATTGTCACTTTTATGTGGTACTATATACGCACACTACGGCGCCATCGGCATCAACCATTTGTAAGAGAGGCAGTAGACAGATCCTTCTTGGCTGCTAGGCTAGTTGATGGGCATTATTTGTAATCTCAGCATCAATGTGTTGCGCTACAAGCACTTCACACCGTATTCAGCGGCACGCTCTTTAGTGTCGCTGAATACTTATAGCCACAAGTTACCAAGATCACCTGCGTCTATATATATACACGGAGGGGTCAGTCAGCGTGGTAGAAGGCGCTTGCACTGCTGCACTTGGAATTCCTTCCCTTGCTATCGCATGATCGGGCCGGTTAGACCATATGGTTAGGTCAGTTAAACCGCCTGGTCTATTTGACAGTTACAGACTGCGCTGATAAGACAGCTGCGCTACGCAGGATCTAACGGTGCCCTGCACGGAACACCGTCTTTTCATCGGAGTCAAGATTTGCACTCCCAACAACTCTCCCGCGGCGCTCCTCTTAACATGTTTTGCCGAAATCACTGGATTTAATCCAAAGATTTGGAGCAGCAAGGGATGTAATCTTGTCTTCCAGTGGATAAAAGAATTTAGTAATTTCATTGTGCGTGATAGGAGCGTCTCTGTGTATGGCAAGAGAGAGGCCCGATCAGAAGGCAGCGCGGTTGGTAAAGCCACGCGCAGCCTCGTGGGCAGACTCGTTGAGGTTCAGAGGAACTCCCTCAATCGCCCCGACGTGGGCAGGGAACCAAAGGATGGAGTGTGTGGAGCTGTCACCGTGTTTGGCACCTCTCATAGTTTGAACTATCTGCCGGGCTACCCGGCCTTGCTCGAATGCCCTGGCGGCCGATTTCGAATCGCTATACATCCTGTCTCTCCGACCGTCTTGCATGGCGAGTGCAATGGCCACTTGCTCGGCCACCTCGGGATCCGTCGTCCGGACCGAGGCACAGTTGATGACTTTGCCCAGCGTGTCCACGACGGAAACCGCGAAAGCCTATAGCATGCTCGGTACGTAGCGGTGTCCACGAAGTTTGCTTCGATCTTGTCCTTGCCTTGCGACGACCTGCGTTGTGCGCGGTATGAACGTTGGGGTGCAAAGGGGTGACGACGAGCTTCTCCCCTATTTCTATGGGGATTTGGGTGTTGTTAGTCAGGTTCTTGGTGGCGGCGAGTCCGACCTCCTCCAGGATCCGCCTGCCGGCCGGCGTGGTGGACAGCCGAATTAGCTGGGCTCATTCCTGAGCCTCAGATATCTCCTCCATGGTTATGTGTATGCCGGGTCGGAGGAGGCCCACGTATGCTTACAGGCAGCCCAAGGGCTCCCTTACGAATTTTCTAATGAGGGCGTTGAGCCAGTCCCGCTCTGATCTGAGCCAGTAGTGCATGGCCACCGTGTAGGTGTAGGGGCACAGAGGCTCGATGCAGTGCCACTGCTGCCGCCGCCGCTGCTGCTGCTGCTGCTGATGATGATGAAGAAGATTCATTGGCATCCACTTTAAACGGAGTGGTGACGAACCACTTAGCCTGCTTGAGTTAATGAGGTATGCTATAAACATGGTTTTCATTCGAGCATTTTTGTATACATATCCTTAATCGACTTTTTCTTCCTCAACAGTTCTCTATCTACCTTGTACCGCTACCTATGCAACTGCAATGCAAAGTGTGTGCCCGTATCGACGCTACGCGGCGCGCATCTCAAGTCACGTGACTACTCGCGCGCAATATAAGACACGTGTATAGGCAACTAGCGCTGAAGCTTCACGCGCTATCAGCAGCGCCGTAACACACACCCTAGAGAGCGGTAGACACAGTTTCCAGTAGCACATGCATTTATTTCGTGTCAGCAAATTCACCGATCGTCTTGGGACACACTTTTCACGGCTCCTCATATGACAGGCAATCGACGTGCCAGGACGTAGCAGCGCATGCACTCGATGTAACGCGCCTATCCATGGACAGAACTTGGCTGGGCGCATCGGGCTAAGCAAACTTTGATACAGACGCGCGTCTCTTGTCGTTAAATATGTCGTGCCATCTTCGTAGCCTCCCTACCGGACGACGTCAGCATATCTTAGTCACACATCAACACTGTCGTAGCACCTCTTGGCCATCGCTGGTTCCCCATAGGACATGTTCCCGTTGCAAGCTAGCAAGCGTTAGCGTGGCCAAGTGGTTGAGCAGCGTACTCCTACGCAGAGTGCTCGGGATAGATATCTGTAGAAACTGGATATTTTTCTTCCGATCCGTGGCGATAGCTGCCACGTACACCCGTGGCGGCGGCCAACATCGCCAACCGCAAAGGCTGTTCGAATGAGCCTATAACAGCTTACGCGGTGAAATTGTCTAGAAACTATGTTGTCTGTTTGTTGACTTTTTGATGTCTTTAGTAGAGTTTCTGCTGGTATGCAACTAGATATCGCTAATTTCTGTGCGGGCTGTCAACAGCGACATCTGTAGGGTGTACAGAAAGTCAACGGCGACATCTGTAGGACATTGCAGGGGCAGTCATCAGGTGGTGATCAAAAGTCTATAGGACTATACCCAACGCATTTTCTCTTCTTTTTTCATCCGCCTAATGACTGCTGCATGTTAGCAAGAATTCATTCATTATCTTAGTATTGCTTCCCCACAAGCAATGTTATCACATTTATTTATTTATTTATTTATTTATTTATTTGTTTGTTTATTTAGGTACAGCAAACATATCATAATGTTTCAACATATGATATGCATAGACAACTTAACCATATCAATGAACGGGGCGGCCCTCTGTCAGGCGAAAGACGCCATAGAAACGCGTCTTGCCTCATATTCTCTCAATGTCAACACAACGTCTAAATAACGTAGACATCGTGTCTACATAAGGTGACACAGTATCTACATTAATGAAACACCCACATAACTTCAACGCATTAAGCATTAACTAAAGCACCTCCATCAAGGACGCTTCGCGTACGCAGATTCACACAATGCGTGGGATCTAAATAATTTGGCTAACGGTATAACGTTTACGGGTGGACCTTATACATTTCCCGTAGGTGCCTATAGTAAGCGATCCTCTATAGAGGTGCCGCCACATTACGCGGTCTGCAAGTCATCGGAGGAAGAGGTGACGTACCTGCGGGGGATCAAACGTGATTCGGAGATGCACTTAGCTATCGCACTACAGATCAACCAAACGAATGCCATGCCGGCTTTATGACGCTATCCCAAATTACGTTTCACTCACAGGTATGTGTGCGCGTCGTAAGGTTTTAAGGAAGCTCCACAAAGGAACCGCACACGACGGCATATACAAACAAGGCACATAAACCACAGCCTCCCCGCACATGCAACGGATCCATGAAGATCAAGAGCAAACGTTGAGAGATAAGACGCGTGCCTTCGAGCGCCACAACCGGCTGGATTTCATTTCGTTTCTTCCTTTCCTTCCTCATCCTCCTTCTAAGCTGGGCTCCTCTGCGGCAGTATTTACTGGCGCAAACACTCGTGAGTCGATTCTATGCTGATACATGGCCTTTCCTATATTCCGCGGTAACGAACAACGAACCCCCTTGCTGAGACAACCTCTCTCTCGCAGGCGCTTCCGGCGAATGATAGCGTTGCAGCATGATTCCTTTTTTTTTTTCAAGATCTTGGAAGCGGAGGTTGCCCAACGTTGGCACTTAGCAGACGACACTCTGCCTACTGGTGGCTGTCGGTGCGAAAGAGCGCAGCGCTTTCCAAAGAATTTGCCGAGATCTCCCTACATACATATTGTGTTTCCTTCGCAACACACTCTTCCGGGGATCAGCCTTCTTGGTGCCCGTTTTTCGTTCACTCCTCCCATCCCCGTGTGCGCCGTCAAGCCCCTTCTCCCCTCCAACGTCTTTGCGTAATTCCGTTATTGCAGCGCCGCAGTTGAAGAGGGAGACGCTCGCCTCGATATATATACGTGGCGGACGACGAAGGTGATTCCGAGCGCGTCGTCGAGCAAACAAGCTCGCCTTCGACGCGGCGCATTTGCGCCCGGTTCTTGCGAGTCGGCGCCGTCTGAAGCTATAATAGTGGACTGCCCGCGCCGTGTTCAGCCGTACGCTAGAAAAGAAAAAAATAAACTTTTAAATAACTGCACTCTCCACCGCGGCCGCTTGAGACGAAGGGACGTGCTCGGACTGTCAGAAGATGGAATCGGACGCTGGCTCCCCCCCCCCCCCATCTCTCGCGCCGACTTTGGGCAGAGTACTACCGCGAAGACCCGCGTGTAACACGTGAAGCCGACTATACGAGGGGCGATTTCGTAGCCGAAAGAAGAAACTTGGGAAGGGCGAGGGGGGGGGGGGGGGGGGCGCTCAAATATTCGCGAAAATGCGCTCGAGCCACTACAGCTGGATCCGTAATCGTGGAACCGGACTAAGAGAGTATACGTACGAGGTCTACCTATCGGTACGTCGGTCACTTTACGGGGTTGACGCCTTTCTTTATTCGTATTGTGCGCTGGATCTTACGGTACTCTGGGCTCTCGCCTCGGCTTCAGCGCATCCCCCCCCCCCCTCTTTTTTCTTTTTCGGAGCAGTATTCCCACGCTGAGTGTCCTGCGGGGTTCGCTCGGCGGTGCCCACCTCCCGCTTAATCGGTGCAGCAGGGAAGAAAGAAGGCACGGTTCATGTATGCGGACGCACATACAACAGCGTTGCAGCAGCTTGCGATGGTTTATGGCGCGCGCGTTCGCGGTCGACGCGTTCTCGAAGATTTAAGTGCCATTCGCGCGTCGAACAACCTTGACGAAATCCTCGCGGAAAACGAGAAGAAAAGAAATGCTGACAGCGTTCTTGCTCAATCCTTATTTCTTTCTTTTTCGCTTGATCTGCGCCTCTCTCTCTCCTTCGTCAATTTTTCTTAGCTTCAACTGTTTTTCGATTTCGGGGCCTCGCGTGCCTGTAGGCGTAATTCTTCGCACACCACTTTGTAGTACGTACAGAGCCGCGTCGGCGGGCTCTTTCTCCATCGGGCGCTTAAAAGGCGATGGATTTTAAGCACGGCATGCTTTTAAGACTCTCTCATGCCCGGAATTTCAACCGCGAGTGGTTTGGAATCTGCAGAACGAACGCGCGTCCTGTGTGTGCTATCTTCGCAACAAGTTTCCATCGCTTCTTGCGAGCGTAACGAAGTATAGGGGTAAGTTGAGGAGGTAAAAGGGTGAAGCGATTTCGTCGCTCGCGTCTGGTTGCGCGTAACCTTACGTAAGCGTTTCTTCGTCGTCGTGTCGTCTTTTCATCGTGTGTCCGTTCCTTTTTAGCGCTACCATCAGTTTTAAAGAACCGCAGCAGTATCCTAAGTCCCATTCCGAGTGGATCGGCGCCGAGTTGACTGAGCTGAGAAAAGAAGTTCCCCAGTGCAGACAGAGGACGAGCGGCGAACCTGGAGAGTTCGAAGCCTTCCACTTTGCAGGTTGATTGTATCGTTCCTGCTCCGTTTGTTGGTTGCATTTTTTTTCTCTCTCTCTCAATTTCGTCAATTCAGAAAGCAAGCGCCAACGCCATTAGGCGGTCGAACAGGCTACTTCTCGTCTCAGCGTAAATTATGCAAAATAATCATTGCAGGCGCATTTGGACGAACGCTTCAAAGCGCCACTAAAGAGGAATGTTAAGCCGCGTTAGTAAATCAGACTCCCGCAATCGCGAAATGGCCAGTCTTAGCGTGAAAAAAAATAACGAATGGTAAGACATTTAAAAAAGAAAAAAGGTCGAAAATTGTCGCAAGAACGAAAGACGGGTGACGATCGACGCGACGTGCTGAAAATTTCGCCCCCACTTGCTCCCTATGACGTCATCAATATTATTAGCGTCTGGCACTCCTTCCTCATTGAAACGGGCCGGCATCCGCCAGATGCGACCACTGCAACTGCGAGGAGGCCACTATAGGCACCTCCTCAGCCGCTGCACTCGCTTCGACGTCGAACGTCAGCCTCTCCTGAGTGCGTCTTTTGATCGGCGGCTCTATACGTGGTACACGAACTTTAGGCAGCTGAACACAGCCGATTGTACGGTCGACCCTTTACAGAGGCAAAGATTCTGGTTGCATGGCCTCATCCACCATCAACCTAGAAAGCTACGCGCGGTCAGGACTTTTCTAGAATCAACCAATCAGAGAAGACGCTCATAGACACCCTGGATCATTCACTTTGCACGTGTATTCTCTCTCTCTTTCAATTCAATTCAATTCAATTTCTTTCACCATACATTTTTCCAACCTTCCCCTTCTTTCTTTCAATCGCTTTTCCCCGTGAAGGATAGTCAAACGGGAGTCTATCGGTTAACCTTCATGCTTTTGTTTTCTATCTATCTATCTATCTATCTATCTATCTATCTATCTATCTATCTATCTATCTATCTATCTATCTATCTATCTATCTATCTATCTATCTATCTATCTATCTATCTATCTATCTATCTATCTATCTATCTATCTATCTATCTATCTATCTATCTATCTATCTATCTATCTATCTATCTATCTATCTATCTAATTTATCTAATATATCTAATCTATTTATCTATGTTTGCTTGTCTGTCTGAAACCATTTCGTGGTTTTCACTTAAACTCCCAGAATTTTCTAATACCAAGGTGGCGGGTTTCATAAGCAGCTAGAAGCTTCAACGAATTCGGGGAGTGCAGTGCAATCAGCCGTCTTGCTGCGGCCAAACTGAACAACTGAAGGCAAACAATAATTAAATGGGGAACACTAATCGAAAACGCAAAATGGCAAAGCGGGAGTTCGAGAAAAAAATTTTATGCAAAGAACTAATTCGGCGGTATGATAAGAAGGAAGCAATCAAGTTTCCTACCAGACGGTGAGAGGACATCATTCCTCAGTGTGTGCTACCTGTGTGTCTCCTCCCTCCCCCTTCGCTTTACCAGGGCGGAGGAAATTGTGCATAGGAGGCTTCGGGCCGGGTGTCCCTTACACCGGCTGCAATCTCAACGTGGAACTGGTCGCATTTACCACTGGGTGCTAGGTGTCCACACTACTCAGTCCCAGTGATGGATGCAAATGCGCACCATGTCCAGGCTTACAATCGGAGCAGTCGTGTCTCCTACTGCAAGCCGGCCTCCGCTACCGTGTCACAACCAGATATGGCCGCTGGATACATGATAACGGATTCCACAAGACACTGCTTCAAGTCATACACAACAAAGGCCTCATAGCACACTCATAATACATACTTACACATAAAGAATTAGGCCTTAATGGCGAGTCTTTATTGCAATTAAAAAAAGTGTTTCTTCTTCATTACAAAACAAGCAGATCTGATTGAAACCGAGAACCCGGACCACCGGTGGAGGTAAATGTTTACGGGTCGTATTCTCCAACTACTTTTCCCCCCTTCGATTTTCTTTATTTTCATATTCCCCACCCTTACACATTTCCGCAGTACATGGTACCTAACAGGACATTCACCGTTAAATTTTCGTCTGATCTGTTTCTTTTTCTTTCTCTCTGCTCTCTTTCTTTCCAACACTTTCATTGTCGCACTCGATACGAAAGAGAATACCGAATCCGTTTTTATGCAACAATAATAGTAACATAGCAGTATAGTAACGCAGGTCTAAAACCTTTTTTAGTTCCCACAGCTTCATCGCACCAAGAATCGATCGCCAATTAAACATAGTGTACTGAGGTGCTCAACTAAACAGTACGATACTTCCTTCCTGCCAGCAACCAGCCTGGAATGCAACAGCTCACGTCTTCCATCTTCCCTATCATAGACTCATCATTGTTCAGATCATCAACATGTGAACACTTTTTACTAGTTCTCCGTTTTTGTCTCCACCCACTCGTCATGGTAATGCCTAAAGGCATTGAGATAAAAATAAATAAAATAAAATAAGTGAATCATTGCTCATCATATGCGGATTCGTATTCTACATTTTATTATGTAACAAGGAGTCCTGTTGAACATCGTATGCTCGTCGAACTACATAAACATTGAGCTCACTGAATCGGTTTTATACAGGGCATGCGTGTTTAAATACTATGCTGTTTCTCGCAACCAATTCCACTCTTCCCTTTCATGTTGCTCGAGGGGGTGCAGATCTTGAACTGTCTTTACACTTTACATTGTCTTGTGGGCTGTGTGGCTGTGCTTGCCGAAAGAGCCGCGTGTGTGGCTCTTCACTGGTGTATAGACTTAGCCTGCTTCAGTTACTCAGGTATGCTATACATGCTTTTCATTGTAGCATTTTTGTATACATCTGGTTAATTTTTTTTCTCTTCCTTGAAACTTCACTACCTACCCTGTACGCTATACATATATGGTTGTAACGAATCCGGTCGTGTCAATTTCTCGCTTGCTTTTTTTCTTTTTCCCCACCAATACTCTAAACGTCCCTTGCTTATCTCGTATGCTGACGAGTTCATGCCTTCCTTCTACTTTAAATCCAAGCGCTTCTACAAGGTGTGCTTTACATACGAGTCTCATAGGCTGAATTCGTTCGCATTCCATGTTTGAATTCGGACATGCAGCGTGGCTGAGGCGAGTGCCAGAGGAAAATCTGTGTTCGCTGCTCGCCGCCACGTAGGGGTACGTGAGAACGGCCACTAGTTCCTGTGTACGCGGTGAAAAAAAAATCAACGTCGTTCCGCTGTTGCATGTATAGATTCCACAAGGGCTATAAGAACACCCGAGAACGGGCGAAGGTGGAATTTTATTGACTTCCGTGGTGATCGTATGACGCTGATTGCAGCCGTCCTGCGCGCGCGAGGTAAAGAAACGCGTGTGTTCTTCGCACGCTTTCTTCAGCTGGATCAACAAGATATTATTAAGACAGAGTCGTGGTTCCTTGTTTTCGTTTAATATTGTTGGTGAACCTGCAACTTACCGAAACTCGAGCCACTAGATTCCTTGCATATCATAAGAAGCCAACAAACACAAATTGACACAACACTGACACAAATTAGCGACTACATAGGGGAAATTACTTGTGCTTAATAAATGAAATACAGAAACGATAAATCAAAGGAAATGAAAGTGGATGAAAAAACAACTTGCCGCAGGTGGAGAACGATCCCACAACCTTCGCATGCGAAGGTTGGGGGATCGCTTCGTTTAAAAGTACATTTGTCAACGTTGCGTATTCTTACGTAGCCAACCAAACAAAAGGCGGGGCTTTGTGTCGCAATGCCACTACAACGCATGGGGACAGCAGCCGCACAACAGCATCGGGCAACGTGCCGGGCAGGGAAACACGCTGATTACGTTCGTCGTAGCCGCGGTGGCGCTGTCGTGTTCGGGAACGCTGGCGCCGCCATACGAGCGCACGACGCCTATACTTTGCATTCACCGCCCTTCCGCATGATGGCGTACACGTCCCACAAATATTTTAATTTATCGAACGTAGATGCACCCCCGACCTTTTTCCCTCCGAATCGCAGATGTCGCGCAACCTGTTCGAACTCGTGGCGGCCGCTTTCAATATTGCTTCAAGAGCCACGGCAAGAAAAACTGCTTCGTGTCCTCCCTTGTCTTTCTTTCCTTCCTTCCTTCTTTCTTTTTTTCTTTCTTTCACGGGTGTCCCCTTTGACTCCTTCCTGGCGAGACTTTCTCACGTTCCACTCGAGGTCTCTTTCCAGCGAAGCGCGGTTTCCGTCCTGATTAACGGTCCGAAGGGTCCACCAGCGCGCTTTGGATACCAACGAAACTGCGATGTCTCCCCGGCATACCCCGGGATGACCGGATGCGCCGGGTAATTTTTCAGACCTGTTACTTGTGTAACGCCTCGCGTGTACACAGTCATGCAGACGGCACTGCGGAGTGGAACCAGCGCCTGCAGCGCCAGCCGCGGAGGAGGGCGGAGATATAGAGACGTCTCGCGCACAACGTGCGACCGGCATGGTGACTGCGCATGCGCCGAGGGCGATTTGTCTCCGCCAGCGTTTGCTTCACACCTCCGGGTGCTTGTTTTCCTTTGGTAGCGGTAGATTAATGGACGCGATTCCCGCGCCAGGAGAGGAGGTCGAGAAAGCTTCGGCGTGGGCCGGCGAAAAGGTGCCGAACGTTGTTCGAGAAAGGATGGTGCCTGGGCCTGCTGTCGCCCATATAGTTCGTTGAACCGAACGCTCGCGACTGCCGAAGTGTCTCTTCTTTTTCGAGACGGTGTTAGCCCTTTGTGGCGGTGTTGCTTCAGGTGGCCTTAGTCTGAATTAGATTCTGGGGTTTTATGTTGCCAAAACCATGATTTGATTATGAGGCTCGCCGTAGTGGGGGACTCGAGATTAATTCTGACCACCGGGGGGATCTTTAACGTGCCCCAAAGCACGGGACACGGGCATTTTTTGTTGTTGTTTTTTTTTGCGTATCGCCCTCATCAAAATGCGGCCGCCGTGGCCGCGGTTTGATCCCGCGACCTCGTGCTTAGCAGCGCTACACCCTAGCCGCTAGGTGGTAAAGCCCAACCACTGGCATGCGTCGGTGCGCTTCGGTACGCGCCAACATGCGAACGCGTCGCTTCGCGTCGGCAGGAGGCAAAGGGCACGCAACCACTGGACACAAGCTCTGACGCGCGCCGACGCTCGCTCCTCGGCTGCGGCGCAGTGTTGCTGGACTATTTTCTCTTCAACCGTCAAGCTCCCACCTAAAAGAGCCTGCTCGATCTAACCAGAGCTTGAAACATGTTATTGATCTTGTACGCTCTTTCAGATATAAAAAACAGGTTTGAGTAGTGAATGCACGCCTGCAGCAACCGTTTATTTTTACCTTTGCCATCCCCATCCCCCCTTCCCCCGGGCAGGGTAGCAAACCGGACCTGCGTCTGGTTAACCTCCCTGCCTTTCCTACCTTCTATTTATCTCTCTCTCTCTCTCTATCTATCTATCTATCTATCTATCTATCTATCTATCTATCTATCTATCTATCTATCTATCTATCTATCTATCTATCTATCTACACTCTAAGAAAAAAGAGAGTAAAAAGTGAGTCACAGCAACTTGACTCTCTTTTTTCTTACGAAGACCCATTTTCGCGCGGGTAGAGTCACAAAACAAGAGTCAACATTTGTGTGTGGGTCGTTTGACTCTTAATAGGACGCGAAGAGTCGTCGTGCAAGATTGCGACTCCTCTGATATTCGAGATGAGTCTGGCGAGAGAAAGATTAAAATGCAGGAGAAGAAATACCAGATAACGTCTTCTGTTTTAGGCAGGCCCTCGGGTTCCTGTCCTGGTTGTAATCAGTTCAGTTCAGTTTCATTCCTTAAAGGCCCCCATTTCAGGGGGTGTTACATAAGGGGTGGAATTACATTTGTAGTGAGGAAAACAAACAGCGATGGTGATTTAACATTGAAGGTGATCTGTTACGCGTTCTTGAAAAGCAGGTGTTGAAGCGATGGCGACGATGTCATGGGGTAGGCCGTTCCAGTCCGTGGCTGCTCGAAGAAATAACAAGGCTGAAAACGTAGTAGTACGTGATAGTGGGCGGGCAACTTGAAGGGGATGACTGCTGCGGTGAGATATGCGTGATGCGGCGGCGATATGCGGTGCTTGATTGAGAGGAGAATAAAAGAATTTGTGATAAAGGGTGAGGCTAGCAATGCGACGACGAAAAGAGAGGGTTGACAGTCCGGATGTAGCTTTCAAGGATGAAACACTGACGTCATATGAGTATGAGGAATGAATGAATCGGGCAGCACGATTCTGCACAGCTTCCAATTCGGTGATTAGATATGCTTGAAGTGGGCTCCAGATGGGGCATGCATATTCTAATTTGGGTCTTATAAGTGATTTATACGCGAGCAATTTAACATGTGGTGGGGCAAGACGAAGGTGACGTTTTAGAAAACCGAGTGTTTTGTTTGATGCTGAAATGATGTTACCGACATGTTACCGACATGCGGTGTATCATTCTTTCGTCAAGCTTGTCATGTTCTGCAACTACATCGAACTCTAAATATCGATTTTCCTTGAACATGTTTGTTGATATATCACACGCTTAAGCGATAGCTAGCTTCCTATGCTAAGGAAGACCCGGATTTGTCACAATGGATTCTGACCATAAGTAAATCTAAAAAATATAGCATTGGCTACTAAAGAGAGCACAGCAACGAGATAACAAGTTCAGTAGGCGCACTCAACAGTGTCGATTGTAAATGTAATTGCACTACGTAAAGTTAAATTTTGAGGATTTAGGTTCCAAAATCAAGATCTTGTTATGAGGCGCACGGTAATGGAAAACTGCAGATTTATTTTCAGCAGCTCGGGTTATTTAACGTGCACGGAATGCACAATATACGCGCGTTTTCGCATTGTGCCCCCATTGGAATGCGACTGCTGCGGTTGTGATTGGACCTGTGACCTCGAGCTCAGCAGCGCAACACCAAGGCCACTGGGCTACCGCAGTGCGTTGCGTTCCGCGACCAGAAACAAACATTAGCGTACGCAGCACTGCTTTTGAACTCCCTAGAAATTTAAAAACAAAAATGTAGCATTTTCCCCCCAATGGTGCATGGACCGCTGCACAAATAACGGCACGAACCAAGGTTCGTAGCTTCATCGCCTGAATAAACTGCAGTAAACGATCGCTTACTCCGTAAATTAGCAAGCACGGGGTCACGCGCGCACGTGCAAACATGAACAGATTTCACTCAATAACCGCGAACACTCGCTGCCACAGCGTCCGCGTGATGAAGGGCGCGAACAGAGCGGACAGAACGCTTCTGCTGCCTCGTCTTTCAAAGCGTCCCCGAAACTTGAAATGGCGATATAGAAGCGCCTTTCCCCTCCCCCCCCCTCCCCACTTTGCACCCATCGGGAATTATCTCCAAGACAGAGCGAGAGTGGCGCCAGACCGGGCTAGAGCAACGGCCAGAGGAGAAGCGTGCTAAACCAGCGCCTCCTTTCCCCGGCTTGCGCGCGTTTTATCACGTGACCACCTATAGAAACTTGGGGCACCCATCCAGGCACTATACATCTCGGCTCGCCCTCGTACACTTCCTTTAACGCGCACAGCTAACGGCGCAGGATAGGATCTTATCGCACTTTATACGTAAGCTCACGGCAACACCGACAGATATATTTCGGCAGTTGTGTCCATATAATTGCTATCGCAAAATTCGCAATACATAGAAAATTTTACTAAGGACCAACCACGCTGCTGCCGTGTCGTGATAGAGCGGTGAACGATAGCTCTAGAAAATGTGTTGCTAAATCTCCGCCAAATGACTATACGCTCGCATTTGGTGAGAGCGGCACACAGTCGCAAGAACTTGTGAAGGAAATACCGGAGTTCTGGCAGCTTCAGGTGCACTAGATCATTCAGTAACATGGGCGGCTTTGTAGTTCTACCTTACATCAGAGCAAACTGCACTCGACAGAAATCAAGGGCAGCCGCACCGTTATAGCTAAGCAAATTAAGGACAATTACGCCGCGTCTTCAGACTTCGAGCACGCTCCGACAGCCCAGCTGTCGGAGCGTGCTTTAAAACACAACCACACTCGGACGAGAAAATTTTGCTTCTGCCAAGTGAACGTAGCGGGTATTTCAAGACGCGTGTTAAATTCATGGCTGTTTCATTCGTAAACATTACTTAAGTGACGTAAAATTATCAGTGAGCAAAACAGTTTTTATTTCAACGCAAGGAAACAAAACCGAAACTAGCGCAACTGTTTTGCCCAGTTGTGCAGATACAAAATGATCCAAAGCCGAAGCCGTCAATAGCACGACGCCATTTTGAACTTGTGCTGCCTCACGCGCGACTACGTTGTCGTTGAGTGGTACTGAAATCGCTGCGTTAAGGGCGACTGCAACCAAGCGCTGTGGCAAGTTACGGTGGGAGCTTCTGTCCGTGCTGTGTGATTGCGACGAGGGGACCGCCGCCAGCAGCAGCGTATCGCCGATAAGCGCCCGAAGTTACACTGCACTGCATCTGCATCTTTCATTGTGATATGGGAGATCGCAACGGACAGAGACGACGAGATGCATACGAACGACTACCAGCGGGGAGTGACCTGTGCCATATTTCTCTTAACGTCTCAGGTAAGCATATCAGCTTTTGTTCCGAGTTTACAAACGGCGCGTACTCGGCCCTTCCGGTACGGCTACATTTTGCGCCATATTTCTCTTGGCAGTTCACAGACGTTTCTTAGGCATGCGTGCGCGTATGTATGCGGAAATACTACTGGCAGACGGAAGCCTCAGGATAAACACCGTTCTTAACGACTCTAGTGACGAGTGGCCTGTCGCATCGAAAAATCCGTAGAATATCAAGTACTGCGTAACTTGAAGTGTAGATACAATACTAGCACCAGTGTGACTTTCGCATGGCGAAGACGGGTAATCGAAAGGGCAGCTTGTGCATTCTGAAGATTTACTAGCGCTTAGGTATATTGCCGCGAATAATAAAAGCGCTACAACGCTGTATGGCTGTGTCAGGCGATATGGCAGCACAGATATTTTAAGAGCGGTTAAGCGGCTGCATGCACAAGCGAACAGACACAGCGCTTTCAAAGCCCTGAAAGAGAACAAACTTTTTGTGCATTTGGCTGTAAGTAGAAAACACATTAGCTCACAATCTAAGCCTATATATAATGTATTATTTTTACGTAATCATTATTTTCACGGTTGTAAAAATTTAAAAGCATGAATATGCTGCAACATTTATATAGTAAATCCTACTACGCTTACAAAACCTGGCTGTGTTATGTGGTAAAATTGTAGTATTGCTACTGGATTTTTTATATTGAGTCCGGTGGTTTATGAAAAAAAAAGGTCCTTTTATGTGTAGTTTTATGTTAGTGCGTATATTTGCCCAGCAGAAATGAGTTGATTGCAAAGTTGTACCTTCCAGTGAGCTGCATATGAACCCAAGTTTATCCTGTCTTGGCTATTGCAATGTGCATACAACAATTTTAAGTATGTACAGCTGTAGTTGGCTTAGTCGCTGCAACATATTTTGTAAAAGTAGAAGGCCATTTATTATTTTGCTGCTTCCATGCAGAAATACCATTTTTCTTGTAGCAAGAAGCGCTTACAGTATTGAATGAAATGAAGTGTGTTGTATTTTTCTACTAACTTAATAAAGGAAATTTCGCCTGCCGTGTATCGGAGATTAGTTTACCTTCTTGTACTAAACAATGCATTATGTCCTTGGCTACTGCTGTTGTCCTGTGTATTTTTATAATTTTGAAATGTATTTTATTTTAGGTATTCAAGAAATGGCAACAGCCAGAAGTCACCATCTTGCCAGCACGTTATGGGTGAGACAAATCGTAGCAGGCACTTTTGCATATCTCATTAGCATATGATGCTATTTGTTGTAATTTTTGTGTCCACTTTCCTGCCTTTATGCATTTTAATATTATTGTGCAAAAGGTAACAGTTTTACATTAAGACAGAGTAATCACCCAAAGGGGAGACATGGCTGGAGGAGACAACACACACAAGCCTCCTTTGTTCGTATCTTTATGTTGCGCAGTTACTCTGTCGTTATCTACCAACAAGCCCAAGTTCCTCATCAGCTACATTTACTAATGATCCGTTATTACAGTTTCATTGACATAACATTGAAAGTACAGAGGTACACAGGAAGACAAGAGACTTGAACTGATGAAGAGCCGTAGAACAAGGACTGCTGGAGCCAATATTTCTACAAAGAGAAGGAGATTTTTCTTCTCAAAACGTTGGCTCCAATGAATTTTCTTGTTCTATCACTATTTACAGTTGAAAGAAAGCATTATTCCTCTTGCTGAAGTATTATGCATTATGGCATAAAAATTAGCAGGGTGATACATGAGGAATGTCAAAATTCTTGTATATTCCAGTGCTAAAGCGAAAGCCAGGAAAACAAAATGTAGAGAACCACATTGTTATTTTTCACTGCCCAGTTTAGCCAGCTTTATTCCGAGCTTGCACTTTGTTGCATTAACGACCACTGGAATTCGTTAATTGAATTAGCTTGGTGATTTACTTATATTAAGAGATTTTGAACTTGTATTAATGCAGCTTAACATAATGCATGTAAAAATAATTTACAATGACATATTTAGGTGGCAGGCTTGCAGTTGTCTAGCAGATCACTTGATGGTATGAGCTCAGGTTTCAACCGAGCTTCCATGCACAAACCGGTTACACATTTTTTGTTTCATTGTTTGGATTTTCATAAACATAAGTACCGTTTCTTTTTTGTTGGGCTTCTAGTTGTGTCGTAGGACCTAACTGTTTACCTTTATTTGTATTGGTAGCCATGTTACACAGACAGCTCAGTTTTATTGTAAATCATGTCATGGTAGGACTAAGAACATTTGTGCAAATTTGTTGCAGGTACACTCTGACGGCTCCTACCCCTGTGTCCTCCCACCACCCTGTCCTGACTACGTCCACTAGGTAGTTGGGAGCCTTTGGCGGCTTCTGCCACTGCATCCTGCCGCCACCATGTCCCGACTATGTCCACTAGGGAGTTGGCAGCCTTAGTGATGATGCCAGCAGGCTGACAGCCGACAGAAAGATTCAGGTAAATACCTGTAATTACGTGACGTCTTTTTGAGTGAAATGGCTTGTCACTCAGCAATGAAAGACGTAACTTCGAAGCAGTTTAGACTCCCTGCTATCTGTGCAGGGATGCTCAAGTCCATGCATTTTGTCTTAGCCACCAAGAGGCTATGTGTATTAGACGAAATGCGATGTAAATTTTCAAACTGCAAGAGACCACTTGCACAATTTTTTTTTTGCTTAACACAAAAACTACTTTGAAAAAGCTTTACCAATTTAAAAAGAATACAATGTACTCTCATACATGGTATTTGGCATAAATTTACTAGGGCTGCCTCAATGGTAAGCAGGCCGATAAACGTACACCAAAACTGTCTTCTTTTCCAAGTTCATCCTCCTCTCTGCACTGCTGCATAATGTATCTTTCTGATACCATTCTTGCACCCAGCACAAGTCCTAAACACATGGATTGCATAAATTTGCAGCTTTTGCTGTAGGTCACTTTTGTGAAAATAAAGTTAATAAGCCATTTTGTTTATTTTTAATCAGCCATAATAAACTGAGCAGTGGCTAATAAGCAGTCAAGATTTTGGTGTAAGGCCTTTCTTCGTTGTTAAAAATTTGGCCCTCTTAATGAAATAACCAAATTCTTGGCTGCCATTTTATGATGCATACTTTGGTGCATTACACAAAATTTGACATAATGTTTATGGCAGTAAAAATTTTTTTTTGCTTCAAGTATTGTGTGAAATTGAGATTTGTTCTATATTGAAAGGCCCTCAGTTTTCAAGAAGAAATTCCAAGTGGTTGTGTGCCAGGTTGGAACAGCTGGCATGGAATAGCCTACTTACACAAATAGGGAGGGTCATGTACACTTGACTTTATGTTAAGATACTATTATTGATCCACAAAAGACAAATTGAAGGATTCCATCCTATAAGCAGCTCTTCACATTCATTTCCACTTTTGCACATTTATATACCTTGAGTCTGGTGACTTGTGTCTGTTTTCATCATCTGCTATGTGCAGATGGTAAACTTCAGATTTGCCCTATGGTACAGAATATTTTGGTGCTAATATATGAATCTGTGTTTTTCAGGTTGCCTCGAAATTTTACCCAAGCCATGTCGCACACTCGGGCCAGGCCTCTTGCGAACGACGTATAACCAGGCTCAACGCATCAGGGTCGAGGGAGTCCGGAGATCAAGGCAACCTGCTGTGCAACCAGCGTGCAACCTTTGGTGACCCCTCTACATGTGCTACCTATTTCACAGCTGTGCCTCACCTACCATCTATCCAAACAGCATCACCGGCTGTGATCACTTATCGAACCATGGATGAATGTTGGGGTGGAGTGATTTGAACAGACATTCTATTTGTCTCTTCAAATTCTTTGTAAATATTTCTGTTATTCATATGTGTCTTTAGTATCTAGTTTTTAATAGTTCCTTTCTCTTAGAATTCTCACCATCAGCCCCTGCTATTCTAATGTATACCTGCCTTTAAGCCCCGTTTCTCGTAGTTCTTTTGTACTTGTGGATGTAATTGATAGTTTAATAATTCTTGTTGTACGGAAGGCTAAAATACGAACTTACGGCATTTTTTCTTCCTTTGATAATCTACAGCACTGCAATGTGTTCAAGAAATGTAACATAACACGGGCTCTGGTGCAGGATAAATTTAAGAGCAATATAGAGTACTTGTTTCAAGCACCCATTATTTTTTAAAAACTCAAGGATATAGGAGCACAAGAAAGAAACTATTGAACTAGAGAAACATTGGTTCCCCTCATAAGTCTGGTAATAATGTGACTTCTTTCACTGCAAAGATACTGGTACTCGCATACAAGGTTTGAGACATGAAAGCTATGATACCCTTGGCATTTCTCAGTGCTTATTTGCCACACTGACGAATGTCAAAGGCAGCATAGGTTTCATGCACACATTGGCTGTATTACACCTTTTGAGTATTGCATTTCTCAAACACACGGGTTTGCAGCAGTGCTTTAAATAGCAGATGTATTTCCTAATTTTCAGAATTTGTTAGTGCAAGAGTAACGCTACAGATCATGTAAAAATAATTTTACAGACTATATGTCCATGGATGCATGTTTCTTCTGATGACGTAGCAGTGCCATGTGGTCGGGGGATGAATGTCTATTTCAGATTTAAATATTGGCTTCCAGGCCTGGGTTAGTCTCCTACACTGAGTATTCTAGGTCAAAGCCCAGTTACTAGAGGAAAGTGAATAAAACTAGGAATTATAAACATCAAAAGATCTTGTTCGGGACACTAATGTAACAATCAGCAAGGTTCTTTGTGCATTCATTTCCAGATTTGCGAGATTATATTTTGACTGGTTTCATTAATGCGAGAACAAATATTTGTTTATTCTCATGCTAGAGTTGGCTGCCCCCATTCGCATACAACCCCTTTACAGGCTAAAAATTAAGTGGACCCGCCGTGTTTGCTCAGTGGCTATGGTGTTGGGCTGCTGAGCACGAGGTCGCGGGATAGAATCCCGGCCACGGCGGCCGCATTTCGATGGGGGCGAAATGCGAAAACACCCGTGTACTTAGATTTAGATGCACGTTAAAGAACCCCAGGTGGTCAAAATTTCCGTAGTCCCCCACTACGGCGTGCCTCATAATCAGAAAGTGGTTTTGGCACGTAAAACCCCATATATTATTATTATTATTAAAAATTAAGTGTATTAATAGGCTGTTTTTCGGTTTTGCGCCCTCAGTGTTAAGGGATGCAAACGGTGACATACAACAGAATGCAGAAAAATGTCTAAGGAATGCAAGCAGGGCATGGGACGTTTTAGACAGATGCATGCATGTGCTATTTATAAAACTCCCTATGGTATGCCTCAAGGCGTTTTGTAACCCTTTGGTAGAAACACTGACACCCACATATTAAGGGGAAATGCTCCTCGAAACAACTTTTTTAATTTGTACTAGAAATTTGAATGTACTGCTATTCATAGGGAGTTTTATGTAGATTTGAATTGTCATTGGTTTTTGTGTAGCTGGTGTTTAGTTATGTCCTACATAGTGGCAATATATTTTTATGGGCACTTGTGTGTAAAAGTTTCGCAAATGGTTTCATGCTGTATCTTATTTAGCTAGGTGTATACCGCAAAGTGGCGATACCTATCCAAACAGCTTGTACAATTACTGGAATTATGCAAAAAATATTAGACCACTTTAAATAATTTTTAGATTGCAATTTCAATTAGATACTGGTATTCTGCTTATCTTGAAGAGTATGTATGCCAAATTTAATTTGTATAGGACAATTATAAAGCACGAGGTTATTCTCATGCTATTGTGAGAAAAAATTATTGAAGTATTCTCAATAATTTTAGTAGCAGGCCTGCCTGCCTGCCTACTAATCTTGCATACTTCTAGTAACTTTACGTGCTGTTTGAATAGATATCGGCACCTGGCAGTCTACAGGGAGCTGAGTTAGCTGCAGCACACTGCTTTTTTGTGAAAATTTAATACACAAGAAAGTGCCCGCAAATATCACTATGTATTTTGCCGTTGTATAGGACATAACTCAAGAAGCAGCTAAACAAAAACTAATGGAATACATGAAATCTGCATGAAGAACTCTACAATTGGCTCTCTTTTGAAACCTCTAGTACAAATAATAAAAATATTTCGAGTAATATTCAATCAGCAAAACGTTCCCCTTGCTACAGTGACCTACAACATAGCGACGCAAAGCTTAAGGCAAGTCCCCTTGTTGAAGCGAATATGGGCTGTCTTCCCAAGGGCTTCTGTTAAAGACGGTGAATTTTCCTGCATTTACCAGAAGTGCAATACTAAAATGTTTGTGAATGTGCGATTGGTATTGGCACACTAACAGAAAAAAAGACAGTTCTGTGAAATGTAGACTTGAGACGTGACTTTGTTGGACATTTAAATTTTGACTCCATATATTTGTGTTTTGTACTGAGTGTTTCACCGGTGACTGCCACTAATTATTGAACATAACTGCTTCATGACAGTGCGACAATTTTCACTAACATAAATTTTAGCTGTGGCAGGCATTAGAATTACAGTACTCAATAACGTCTACTTTGTAAGAACTCAGACTAGCACCAGTTCTGAGACACATATACCCAAAAAGTAATGATCAAATAGATTTCTTTTCCACACAGAATTGTCCTACAAGGATTACAGAAGGCCTTTTGGCAAAGTAATATCCGAAAGAGCAAAGCATGTTCCACCAAGTATGGTGACAAATATTTCAGAGCTGCCAGTCTGAGGACTCCTACAAACTAACAATACCTTCAGCACTGACTAGCTTCAATAATGGGATGTCAGTGTTTTGCTAAAATTAATGAAACTTCAATTATTGTGATCTTGTTTAAGAAGACATATGTAATTAACATGCAGTTCTAATCTCTGTCACTTTTGTAAATATTTCCCAATTATTTTTTCAGGCTATATTTTTTGGTAATAATGGTATTCATTGCAGAAAAAGCTAGTACATGGCATTTAATAAAGAAGGTACTGGTCATTGTAGATTTTCTGTCTTCAGCATTTGTTCTGTTCCACAGCTGTTTCTTGAAATCTGAAATGATGTACCCATCACTTTGTTAGCGATCAACAGGGAAATCTGTCAGTATGTTTTGTTTAAAATGGAGCTGATCAACCCAATAGTTAGGCTATTAGCTAATTATAAATTACAATGATAATAGTACAGGACCATAAGAACAGACTGATGCTGAATAACAGCTGTGCCCAGCTACATCCACGCAGCTTTGCCACACAATGTGCATGTGTTCAGAAGAGCCAAATGCCCCAGAGAGAAAGCAACAGTAACTAATTGTTCGTCATCTTGTACAAGCAGATTATGCGCTAGATGTAAATCATGCTCAGTAAATACATAAGTCAGTCATGTGAGGTGTCTCACTTTTGGTTGCAAGTTGGAACTTATTGCAATCTTGGTTGTTTTTATTTTGTTTCCTTTGTGAGCATGAGTGACTTAGTTGCCTTGGCACATATTATCAAAACTGTTTCTTCATCACTGGGAATCACAAAATTTCAATTACACATAAAATTTCCAGTTACTGATATGGTAGACTTCGAAGTTAATTCTCTTATCTACCAAGTAGTTTTATCATTCATTGAAACATATCCATGCAATGCACAATGGGAACCGAAATTATAAATATCTGTTCTTGCTTTCTACCCCGCTCTACAACATTATGAAGATACAAAGCAAAACTATAAGTTTACAATTGTCCCCCATAACCTGAGTTTCGCTTAGAATGTGAAAAACAAAATTGACATCCTGCTATAGTGTGAGAGTTGCTTTGGGCATCAAGTGAACTGCGTAGCTCCTGTGCTAGAGTACACAACAAAGCAGAAAATCGCACCAGATTGCAATGGCAGTGGTAAGTTAAGAACAGATGTTTTATTTCACGCACCATTAATGTGGCTTATCATCTGCTCCTGTTTTGTGGGAAAGCATACATTGGGAAGACAATTTTTTGCACCAATCTTACCTTAGTGGGACACTTGAGAAAGGTAGAAATCAAGAACAGGTATTCACACTTTGTTGCCCACAGTGCATTTATTATCTGAATGTGTTTCACTCTACAAAAGACTACTGTGGTAGATAATCATAAAGACCAAGACAAAAGAATTAAAAGAAGTATGTGTCAGTCATCCTTCCATGATCTCCCTTGTTTATAGAAACACTTCTTTCTGCATATGTGCGAAAGTGTAGGGAAGCATTACATAACTCAGTCATGCTTTCCAAGTTAAACATCGGAATAAGGACGATCACAAGAACATTGTATGAGTGATTTGTAAATGTGGCATCTAATGGAACTTATTTACGTATGTGCTGAGGGTACATTACAGCCAGTGCATAATCTGTCTGCTCTTACAGGATAGCTTGGGATGAGTAAAAGAAGCCTTCCTCACATTTTCCTCTTTGTTTCTTTTGGACCTCAGTGCACCATGTGTATTGTTACAGCTGCATGCATGCAGCTGGGTATAGTTTATGTGTTCTGCTACCTCCCTTGTCCTCATTATTCATGTGCTATCTTTGCCGTAACAAAATACAGCTACCTGTGCTACATATTTTGTCAGCGTGTTTGCATAATGGCAAGTTTTGTATTAGTGGTTATTGCAATCTGCGAAATTGTCTGTCAGCTATTATACTTCGTCTTGAAAAGTATGTTTCTCAACATAAATAAACAATTAGTATAAATTTTGCTCTATTTATTTTTGTAATATTATCTGTTGTGAAGCTTTTATACACTGTTGCATGTTGTGTGACAATAAAATTGATGCAAAACTTTTTAATGTGGTATTTTTCAGATCAATTTTCAACTGACGCTAACACGCACAAGTTGTGGGGGAAATGTGCCAACAAGAGTACCATAAGGTAAGACAGCTGTTCTTACTGTTAGATTGGATTATCAATTGCCAACCAGTTGTTTTCAGCAAGCATAGTATAACGCATAGATTATGTAATCTAAGTTGGAATATTGTTTTTATTGCACTTGATTATCTGGGTCTCCTTTGTACATAAGTGCGGCCTTCTTTATTTGTTATGTGTAGCTTACTTGCTTAAAATGTTAAATTGTAAGTTCTAAATAAAAACATGTCTCGAAGAACAGTGAAATTGGTTTAACTTATAAATGTTTTGACATTACAGACCTGTGCAGTGCTGAATTGAACTTCTACATGAGTTACATAATATTTTGGGGTCTCATTATGGTTCTGAGTTGCATTGCAGTGTCATGCATATGCACCTGCAGGCTACATATTGGATGTTTATTTAAGACTGTTTTGCTTGGTTGGCTATTGATTCCAGTTTAATAGTAATGAGAACTGTCTTGCTTTCATGGTGATTCTGCGCTGACTAATACATTTGAATTTTCCAGAAGACAACAAAGGGTGATGAAATGTTAACATTTTGTTGCTAACCTGCCACGTCCTTTTTGGCCAGTTTGCTATGAGTTCTTTCTTATATGTTGTCTTTTCACAGTAGCCATCTTGAGAACTAGCCATAGTCGTGTGTACTTACAGCAAAAGTTGGTGACACATTTTGAAAAGCGGCTCGACACTGCCATCCGAGAGTCAAACGACTTACATGGATTAGTTATTTTACTCCATTTACAAGAGTCCTGCACCACGCACTAAGGGTAACTTGACACACACTGCTGGAGTCATCAGACTCATCAAGAACAGTTGCCCGAATCCTTCAGCAGTGGTCATGTCACCCTTTTATCTTGAGTCGTTCGACTCATTTAGAATTGTTAACGGACTCCCTCAGCACTAGTCTTGTAACCCTTTTGAGAGGGTATAGGCGACTATTACAACAGAGTGTGCATGACTATTGTGTGCGGAGTCACGCAAGCACCTTGTATTGAGCACGGATAGTCTCGGGACTCTCTACCGAAAGAGAGTTCGGGTGTCTCCCACAAAGTGTGTCGTATACGTGGCGAGTCCAGACTCTCCGAAAAGAGTAAGAGGTACTCTTTTTTTTCTTAGTGTGTATCTATCTATCTATCTATCTATCTATCTATCTATCTATCTATCTATCTATCTATCTCTTGAACTGACAATTGTGCACAATATATCTACATCAGCGCTCGCGCTAGCGTCGTCGTCTGTCTGCAAGCTCGCTTTGCAAACACCTGCACGACCATGCCATATTATATCAGAAGTTGTCGTGCGATTTCATTTTTGGTGGCTCATTGCACAGCCAACTATGTAACAATTAGGGGTGCAAAGTATCATTGAAATATATGTACAACGAATATATTCACGTTCTAGTGACGGCGAAGAATGATGCAGAGTCAAAATTGGGAGTTACGAATTTAACTCTTTATTGAGCGAACTTTTCCCCAGCAAAAGCAACACCCATTCGAAACAATAGCGGCGAGCAAAGTCGGCGATCGTCGAAAATCTCATCTGCGGGTCAAGCGCGTCGGCTTTCTTATATCAGCACTCGAAAGTTCCAGCGTATTCGCTTGTGCCCGCGCGCCTTCCAGAAACTACTACACAATTCGTGTCGCGTATGCAATCAGATTATACAAGGTTCGTCGACAACAGAGAACGGACAGAACCATCGATAACATTCGCGAAACTTCCTATATGAGCAGGCGAGTCCTGCGCCGAGCGATAACGTTTAACATTTGCTAGCCGATGAAATGCGGTCAGCGGATGTAGAAGAACATGTATGCATGTTAATATAATTATGCTTGTTGATATATGAAAGAAACGTGAAAAAGTGGGTTCGGAGAAAATCAGCTGAAAGAATTGAAACACCTGTAGCGTTCACAAGAAGAAAAAACAACAACTAAAACATCTAAAATTTACGCAATTCGTAGCTTGTCTTCTCCCGATTCTTGTTTCTGTCTAATCTTGCCCCCGGAGAACCTCATTTATTTCTCTACGTTGTTTTGAAGCATCAACACCACATCGGGAGGCCTTCACATTGATCAGCATTGAGGGTATCGCTAGAAAATTTTTCACTCTGTAAAGGCCATGTTCTATTATGACTGGTTTCAACATGTCAAGTCTATCTTTCTCAACATTAATGAAATGACATACCGTCAGACTATACAAACTTGAGAATCAGAGGGTTTAATTAGGTGTCTTTTGTTGCCCTTTGCCAAGCCCACTATGATGCTTTGACTGAGAAAGACAACCTGTTTGTTCTGCGAAGCATGCGGCAATTGTCGTGGCATATATTATTTCATTGCACAACACTGACAACACTGGATATGGCAGCCAACGGTCAGGAAACTTCAGAAGAAATTAATAGCACAGTGCATATGATCAGGCGCATAGCATCTTATTGCACTTTCTTAATTCACGCTTTTTTTAATTGTCACACTATAACAATATTGCACAATATCTACTGCACTGAAATACTATACTAGGACATACTTAAAAACACGATTTTATACTCCAATAATCAATCAATCAATCAATCAATCAGTCAGTCAGTCAGTCAGTCAGTCAGTCAGTCAGTCAGTCAGTCAGTCAGTCAGTCAGTCAGTCAGTCAGTCAGTCAGTCAGTCAGTCAATGCTTATTATAGTGCCCACGAAAGCTAGAGAGCCTTCGTTACGGTGCTCTTAAAAAGCAATATGCGAGTCAAAATGTGCGTAGATAGTACAGTCGTCAATTGCGCAAGTCCAGGCTGAATGTGGAATGCTGCCTGGTATGCTGTTACAGCACGAAAAATTGCATATGATCAAGAAGCTTTGGGGAATGTATGATGCCATGGACCATCTTATACAGGCGCAAAATGTCTAATTAATTAAGATTTGAGTCTAGAGGTGGAAGTTGAGATATGTTCGACCAGGCTGAACTATGGTCGCCAGAATGTCAGAAGTGGTGCTTGCAGATAGACATCACTTTATTGCTTCTGGACGCATTCAAAAAACTTATTTTATGGAGGTCGATGCAGTGGTGATCACTGTTCACAGTCTGAAATAGCTTTCGGTCGTCGGAACACAAAGCCGTGCCGTTCATTTATTAAAATGTTCTTAACATTAAGAGAAAGCAAGGAATGCACTAACGATTCAAACACTTGTTTTACGCAGTGCAGATGATAGATATGGGCCGGCAGTTAGCAACTGCACGTCTAGCACCCGATTTGCGCACGGGCAATCTCCATGCTACCTTCCCAGTGCTAGGAAATGTACACACACACACACACACACACACACACACACACACACACACACACACACACACACACACACACACACACACACGCGCACGCACGCACGCACGCACACACGCACGCACACACACACACACACGCACACACACACACACACGCACACACACGCACGCACACACACACGCACGCACGCACACACACACACACACACACACACGCACACACACACACACACGCACGCACGCACGCACAAGGACTTGCTAACCGTGACAGTCACAACCGAGCCGTTCACCATCAAGCCAGGGAATCTAGAGATCATTTAAGAAACATACAATGACATTACCAAACACTACTATTTAGGACGCAGGCGCTCACTGCG
Source organism: Dermacentor albipictus (assembly GCF_038994185.2). Lineage (NCBI taxonomy): Eukaryota > Metazoa > Arthropoda > Arachnida > Ixodida > Ixodidae > Dermacentor > Dermacentor albipictus. The sequence goes on from NC_091822.1 coordinate 160,441,203, forward strand.
CTTATTGCAAACAGGTACATATCCCACACCGTACACCATTAATAAAATATATCCAGAGAGGGAGATTAGGATGGACTGCAACGATTCTAATGGCATCATTGGAATCAGACATATGCTGGCGGGGCGCCCCGCGACTCTCCCCAACCTCGTTGAAGAATGGACACAGTGGGAGAAAAGGATTCAAAGCCCATTGTTTCAGGACCAACTAAGGGCCGTCCAGAGGGCCCATGATATCGCTGAAAGGCTTGGCCTGACAGTGCCAACATGGGAGCGGCCCGCCTTGACTTAAGAAGTCGAGCCTCCGGACCTCATTCCAATAAATATTTTCACACACACACACACGCACGCACACGCACACACGCACACGCACACATTCACACATGTGTGTGTGTGTGTGTGTGTGTGAGAGAGAGAGAGGGGGGGGGGTCCCATATACGGATGCGACCCATACGCGCAATGAACTCTCGCATCCACAGCACTCGTACGCGTTCTGCACCAGGAGCGGAGGATGCGAGGTAGGCCCATGCGCTAACGCGCAAACCCGTCCACACGCAGCCAACAGAGTTGAAGGTCACCGTCTTGCGCGACTCGCCGGCGATCGTCGCGCCCGAATCCGGCCCGGCTCGCCGGGAGGCCCCGCTCTTCGGTGGCCGGTCCGCGAACCTGGCCAGCCCCCCGGCCGTGACATCGCCAAGCGAAACGAGTCCGGCATGCAACGAGTCGGCGCATCTCAAGGATTCGATCGACAGCTCCGTCGGCACGAAGTTGTGCGACGCGGCAAGGGCTCCGCAACCTTTTCGTTCTCTCGTTCTATATCTTCATTCTTTCTTTCTTTCTTTCTTTCTTTCTTTCTTTCTTTCTTTCTTTCTTTCTTTCTTTCTTTCTTTCTTTCTTTCTTTCTTTCTTTCTTTCTTTCTCTCTCGTTATTTCCCATGTCGTGAGTGCTCACTCAAGTACAGGAAAGAGTTGCCAGCGTTCAATTAAGTAGTACGCCACTCCTGGCAGGTTTGTATTCAGAGTGCATCATTCGCATTTCGTTTCGGATTGCCGCTTTCGTTTTGTCGGTGTGATTTTGGTGCCATATACAACGCGAGAAGTAGAAATGCAGAGAGAGAAAGAGAGAGAGAGAGAGAGGTGGGCAGAGCTAAGAAAAGGCATCAAAGTTTAACGCAGGTGATTACTGTTGCATACCCTGACGTAGTGGGTACCGCCCTACGAAGTAATTTCATTTCAATTAAAAGAAAAAGACAACCACATATGTTTTCGAACATGTAGTAACTGTTGGTTAATTAAGTGAGCACCTAAGTGAGAAAAACCAAGATATGAGAAATTTCGTTTGCATAACTCCACGTCTCATTTCAAAGAGAGAGAGAGAGAGAGAATAACATTTTATTGAATGAAAAGTAAAGGCATGTCTGGAGCTGGTGGATGGGTCCCTATTCTGAGGCTCCACTGGCCAGAGCTAGTCGCCGAGTCTGGTCGAGTAGACCCCTCCGGCTCTCCAGTTCCACGCCGGCGAGGACGGTATCCCACTGGTCCCTATTTGTGATTTTGGATCCCAACAAGGGGGAATTGAATTTTGGGGGCCTGCCCGCGCATTCCCACGTTACGTGGGCGAGCGTTGGCTTCCCCCAGCAACACGGGCACTACTGGCCTGAACAGATCGACATTTGGGCGAGTTGGTACTGGTTGAACATCTTGAAGGGGCGGCGCAAGATGACGGAGACAGAAGGCAGGAGCAGCGCTGTCCTGTGTGTTCCTGCCTTCTGTCTTCGTCACTGCCCCTTCAAGATGGCCTGGATAGGCCGTAGGCCTAATGGCGTGGCACAGCCCGAGGTGTGGGATAGGTATTTATCTGGATTAGTCTCAAATCTCCGGCATCCGCTCTGCTGTAGCTTATAGTATATGTGTAAGGCACACGCCGGTATTCTCTGATTGCAAGAACAGGCGACAAGCCACCTGTGGGTCCGTGAGGATTACAGACAAGAGAACAAGTGTGAATTGCTTTTTCTTACAGTCACATTTTTAATATACAATGCGCATTCTTTGTGGGCCTATACGCAAGGGCAAAGGCGATTTGTAGCGCCTTGGAAAGCCAAATTATTTGTTTGCGAAGTCCTGCACCGCAAACATTATATACGGCTTGCGTGAACGCCATAGCGATTCACTGTACTGTGACGTATATCACACAGAAATAACTGTATGAAGACGATGAAGACGATGAGTCAATAATGAAGACGATGAGTCAATAAGCGCGCTGATCACGCAGGTCAACCTGCGACGTTACGTGGAAAAGACAAAGCGCTTCACAGGACCTGTCTGCTTCGCGAGCAAGAACATATTGCAAAACTTCGAAACATGTTCAGGTTTTGAAGTTTTTAAAGCCCATGGACACAAAATAGATTGTCGACATGTTACACTCCGGTTCAAGCGTTTCGTCGTTAGAGAACAAGTTACGAAACAGGTGTGCTAAAATTTGAAGCGCTGCACTAGATGAAAGCGATTGAACAACGCAACTACACTTCCTTCTATGTTGCTTGCGGATTCGCTCACCACATGTCGTTCCTGCAACTTGCCCATGCGCTTGTCGCCATTCGCACTCGACGTGAGCAGATTGCCTTTGGCGACGTGTTATTTGATCGGCGTGCTTTTATTCCGAGCAAAAACATTATGCGCCCGATATACCACACCTACCCCGTCCCTATAACGAGAAACATTGAAAAAGGCGCACGTTAAAGAAAACCCCAGGTAGTCAAAATTTCCGGAGTCTACGACATGCCTCATAATCAAAAAGTGGTTTTGGCACGTAAAACCCCACATTTAAAAAAGAATCTTCAAAACAACAAACGACCATGCAGAGAAAGTAATGTTTACATCCCTGCCGCGCATGTAATGGCCTTCAACGTAATCGGCACCGTGGTACTAACGTATTCCAACGTGACAAGATCAGAAGCGCGCCCGAAAGGGCTGTTTGTGCCCCTGCTGAACTTCGCACAGACTCCCCAAGTGCTCCATTTCGCCTTCGCGGTTCTCCCTTTCTTTCAAAGCGGCCCCGCGAAGCAGACGACAAAAACGTCGGGCGACAGAAGTGCCGCCCGGGTCACTGCTTCAGGTAAGGGGCAGGTCCGGGCGAACTTTATAGCCATCGCTTCCGATAGCAGCCAAAGGGGCGACACAGATGTATAGAGACAGGCGGCATGGGGGAGAGAGCCGCGGCGGTAAGATATCGAGCAAAGGTGGCTATCCCGATTCAATATCTGCGTGGCCCCAGGGCATCGCCGCGCGCTTGCGAGCGGTGTGGGCAAGCGACGGGGCGGTCCCCGGCCTGTCGCTTCATGGGCGGTCGACATTTTATTCGCCGCGTCGACCACCACGACGACTCGTTCGAGATCGTCCGCCGCGCGGTTGTCCCCGCGAGGGCCACCCAGGAGCCGGCTCTCTTTCGTACGAACGAGCTACGGCAGCGGCGGTGTGAGGCGAGCCTGCGACATGGACGACGAAAGGAAAAAAAAAAAGATTATACCGACAAAAGGAGGCAAGGGTCTGTCGCGTTTCCGAACGAGATAGCAGGCGTACTTTCCCGAGCGAGATATAGAGGTTCGGCCTCCTCATTAACCTCTCTGTCCGTTGTATACATGTATTTTCGCATGAAATAATAATAATAATAATAATAATAATAATAATAATAATAATAATAATAATAATAATAATAATAATAATAATAATAAGATAAATAATGATAATAATAATTGATGTTCGGAGTACTCTGGCCCAGATGACGCAGAAGCACAAGCTTCGTGTATATGCAAAGATTGTACAACCACGACTGCATGAAGCGTAACTCTGCAGTTACCAAATTCATCATCATCATCATCAGCCTGTTTTATGTCCACTGCAGGACGAAGGCCTCTGCCTCCGATCACCAATTACCCCTGTCCTGCGCCAACCGATTCCAACAGGCGCCCGCGAATTTTCTAATTTTATCGCTCCACCTAGTCTTTTGTCGTCCTCGATTGCGTTTTCCTTCTGTTGGTACCCATTCTGTAATCCTAATGGTAGTATGGTTATCTAACCGGCGCCTTACATCACCTGCCCAGCTCCATTTCTTCCTCTTTATGTCAAGTAGAATATCGTCTATACCCGTTTGCTCTCTGATTCAAACCGCCCTCTTTCTGTCTCTTAAAGTTATGCCTAGCAATCTTCGTTCCATCGCTCTTTGCGAGGTCCTTAACTTGTTCTCAAGCTTCTTTATCAGTATCCAAGTATCTACCCCATATGTCAGCACTGGTAAAATGCACTGATTGTACACCTTTCCCTTTCAATGATAATGGTAAGCTTCCAGTCAGGAGTTGGCAGTGTCTGCCGTATGCCCCGATCCAAACCATCTTTATTATTCTGTGAATTTCCTTCTCATGATCATGGTTCCCTGTGATTAATTTACCTAGGTAAACGTACTCCTTCACAGACTTTAGAGACCAACTGGCGATCCCAAACTCTTTTTCCTTTGCCCGGCTATTTATCATTAGCTTTGCCTTCTGCACATTAATCTTCAACCCCACTCTTACACTCTCTCTGTTAAGGTCGTCAATCATTTGTTGTAACGCGTCTGCATTGTTGCTGAATAGAACAGTGTCATTGGCAAGTTGAAGGTTGCTGAAATATTCGCCGTCGATCTTTACTCCTAAGCCTTCCTAGTTTAATAGCTTGAATACTTCTAAGCACGCAGTGAATAGCATTGGAGAGATTGTCTCTCCCTGCCTGACCCCTTTCTTTATAGATATCTTCCTACTTTTCTTGTGTAGAATTAAGGTAACTGTAGAACCTCTGTAGATATTTTCCAAGGTATTTACATAAGCGGTTCTGTATTCCTTGATTACGTAATGCATCTATGACTGCTAGTATCTCTACTGAATCAAATGCCTTTTCGTAATCTATGAGAACCATATAGAGAGGCTTATTGTATTCTGCGGATTTCTCGATAACCTGATTGATGACATGGATGTGATCCATTGTAGAGTATCCCTTCCTGAAGCCAGCCTGTTCCCTTGGTTGAATAAAGTTCAGTGTTGCCCTTATTCTATCGGAAATTATTTTGGTAAATATTTTGTATAATACTTGCAGTAAGCTAATGGGTCTGTAATTTTTCAATTCTTTAACGTCTCTCTTTTTGTGGATTAGTATAATGTTTGCATTCTTGCACTTTTCTGGGACCCGTGCAGTCGATAGACACTTCGAATATACAGCCGCCAGTTTTTCAAGCATTATGTCTCCTCCATCTTTGATTAAACTGACTGTTATTCGATCTTCTCCTGCCGCTATTCCTCGTTTCATGTCTTGTAAGGCCCTTCTGACCTCATCGCTAGTTGTAGGAGGAGTTGCTGTATCCTGTTGATTGCTATTTCTAATTGAGGTATCCTGACTCATCTGGGTACTGTACAGGTCAGTATAGAATTCTTCCGCTGCTTTTACCATATCTTCGAAATTGCTGATGATATTACCCTGCTTATCTTTCAGTGCATACATTTTGGTTTGTCCTATGCCAAGTTTCTTTCCCACCGATTTCAGGCGGCGTCCATTTTTACGGCTTCTTCAGTCTTTCTCACGTTATAGTTTCGAATATCTCTCATTTTCGCCTTGTTGAGCAGTTTTGACAGTTCCGCGAATTCTATCCTATCTCTTGAGTTGGACACTCATTTTTTGTCGTTTCTTTATTAGGTGCTTTGTTACTTGGGAGAGCTTGCCTACTGGTTGTCTTGGTACTTGTCTCCCACTTTAATTGCTGCCTCTGAAGCCAACCTAGTTACGGTTTCATTCATTAGCTCTATGTCGTCATCATCTCTCTGTTCTAAGGCTGCATATTTGTTTGCAAGTACCAGCACGAATTTGTCTAGTAAATCACAGGACCGACACCGTATGCCTGAGAACGCGTGTGCGTGTTTGAGCCTGTGTCTACATTACAGCAGTAACTGTTTTAATCGTACTTCTCATAAGAAGTCCGATAAGAAATGGAAACGGGAAAGTGCAACGTCGGATCCTTTTTTTTTATTATTCTTTCTTGACAGCATTCCACTTTAAGTCACTTCTTTGCATGTATATGCATGCTGGCTCCGCCTAATCGCGCACAGAAATAATTAGAGCACCCCGCTTAAGTACAGGGGCAGTATCTTGCCTATATAGAACAGACCCCTACGGGTTACCCCATTGCTTTCTACGCGATTGCGTATAGCAAGTGTTCCAATGTGTTCCTTGTGCACCGCATTTCCCCTTCAGAGAGAGAGAGAGAGAGCAAGGACTGGAAAGGCAGGAGGTCAAGCAGACGAGCCCCCGGTTTGCTACCTTACCCTGGGGGTGGGGAAAATGGGAACAGAAAGAGGAAAAACAGCATAGAGTAAGCGTGCACTGAGTGCGGGTATGAGGATGCACAGGGACACTACGGCGCATAAATGAAGGGCAAAGGGAGGCCCGAGTGTGTATGTTAGCTGTTTTCTTTGGTGGTTACGTGTTGTTATTGAATGTTGCAAGGAGATTCTTTTTTTTTTGTACAAAGGAATGAACCACGCGTAAACAAACATGTCGAGCGGGAATGCCGAACGAGGTGTACTCTAAATAAAGCTTTCGAATATTTCCAGTTTTGTCAAAGTTAAAACCGAACCTGTGTGCTCGTTTGCCCGCACATAAACTTACACCTTCATCACCAGTGTGAGATTTCCCCGAGGCATTCTGATTTCTTCTTGCTTTCGCAAGTTTAGCAAAGCGTTTAGGACTCAGCCTTTTGCGAGCTGGGTAGCAATAGGGTCTTTTAGCGGTGCTACGGAAAGTACGGTATACGGTACGGTAAGTGCGTAATACCGTACCGCTCGAGGACTGCGCATGCGCGAACTTTACCGTGCGGCATACTAGACGGTAAGGAGTCGGTAACGCTCCCCTGGCACCGTGTGTCGCGAGCCGAGCTGCACCAAGCCAAAACAGTGAGAAGCTGGTGTCGGCCACAGAGTCCACGTCTCGCGTGCTTTTTTTTTTTTTTACCATGATAATACCAAGGCAAGATGTTACTTTAAATCACCTTCTACGGCCGCGTCTTCGGTCATCGCGGTAAATTAGTACGGAACGGTAATACCGCACCGTATACCGCACTTACCGTACCGTAATACGGCACTGCTAAAGCTCTCTAATGTCGGCGTGTTGGTCAGGCGGAGCGAGTTCGAACGAAGTGCAACGCATCGTGGGGACGCCGGCACAAGAAAGGACGCGAAACGCACGGCGCTGACTTCCAACGGATATTATTTTTTATGCGAAGCATATTACGAGGGCTCAACCCAGCTCCTCAGGCGCGGCGGTGACCATGAAATCACGTGACACCGTGACGTCACGACAGAGGAGAAGTGGCTTTGGCTCAACTCTTGCAAGACGGGCTGGGTGGGAATCGAACCAGGGTCTCCGGAGTGTGGGACGGAGACGCTACCACTGAGCCACGAGTACAACGCTTCAAAGCGGTACAAAAGCGCCTCTAGTGAATGCGGTGTTGCCTTAGAAACGCGCTTTTTCTAAGGCGTGCGTCTCTTGCTCAGGCGCACATTTCGTTGCCGCGCCGAACGCTGCTTTGCTCGACGCTCACCGCGTCCAATGCGGGGCGCGTAGTCGCTGCCCTGTAGCCCATTGTCTTACACCCCTTGGCGGGTCGACGGGAACGCTGTCGCGTTCCACTCTTGAAGGCGAAGAAGTAATGCATGAGTTGTTTCTTCGTCTAGCCGAACCAAATATAGCCAAGCAACAGCAGTTCACCAGGCTAAACAGTGGTTCAACAACTAAAATAAAGGCTAGTATGCTTCGCATCCTGGGCTTAACCTTACCTAAGCCACAGCCATTTTTTTTTAAACCACCGCACCTTAGCCAGGTGCGAAACGTATAATCTAGCCAGGTGCTTCTCAACAATACAACATTTCGAGAAGCTTTTGCAGCTGTGAGCAGGCGATAGAACACAACCCCTCCTTCGGCCCAAAAACTTCAGGCAACCCCAATTACAAGCTGTATTTTGTTCCGGACACTCCGTATACTGCTGTACAACCTTATTGAACAGTAGGGTTCATGGTTATTCCTGGGCATATCATTAATAACTAACCTACATACAATCATCAGCGAGTCTATAACTTCATCAAGTTCTTGTGAGCTTTACAAGAAACTATTAAGAAAACTTTAGAGCCCTCTTACACTCTTTAGTTGCTTCAGTAAAACAGTGAAATTGTCTGTTGCCAGTACGTTTGTCAGGGACACGTACGCAATCAAGGGTACTTTTTCTTTTGTTATTCTTGTAGCTGAAGCGCTTTAAAAAGTAAGTAACGAACTACGGCGCATAAACGCAGGGCGAACGGAGGACCGAGTGTATCTGTTAGCTGTTTTCTTTAGTGGCTGTACGTGTTGCTATTGAATGTTGCAAGGAGATTCTCTTGTTGTAAAAAAGAATAAACTACGCGCAAATAAACTTCAAATTTTTTTATCACAACCACTGATTTACTTTGCATGCCTCCTTCAATGCACAGTTCGAGTTCAGCGAAAAAAAAAAAAACGCGAATTACACGTCACACACGAGGCGCAGCCCTCGTTGGCAGTGAAAACACGCGTACTAACCGAATCATTATGAGGGCTCCCAGATATACCTGTGTACTCTGAAGAGTCGTACAAGACACGCGTACGCGGTCCCTATCGCTGCTATCCGAACTGTCAGACTTGCCAGATATCTATATGCACTGCGCGCGTTCCGTCCTTTTCTCTTCCGGATTCTCGACGTTCGAGGTCTCTACATATACCGGCCTGCCGGCAGTGACACACACGCCACTTCACCGATAATCCTAATGGTACCGTCCTATTATGCCGTTGCCGATACATCGCTCGGGCCACCACGACGAGGTATACACCCATTCCGGAAATAAAACGCCGTCGCAATCTGCCACCACTCACCGCCGCCCATCGCCACTCGAATTCAAACTACCTCCAATGCAGGTTTTATGCAGGAGAATCGCCGGGGCGCGCGCGTGCCTGCTGAAGAAACCCCGACGCACGCGTATGTACTTCGCACAACCCTTTAAAGAGGCCCGTATCTCAGAGGTGAGACCACTCTCGGGACGAGGCGCTGACAAGGAGGGTCCTCTGCACCGAGTGCGGGGCAAGATACGCGTTACTCGCACACGTACACATACCTGCATGCGCACACTCCACGCACGCTGACAAGAGGGCCGCCGCCTCGTATGTATACGAGGCGAGTGCGAGCCAAGCGAACGCAAACACCAAAAGCGCAGCTATCGCGTGACTTGCAGACGACGCACGCGTGCGTGCTTTCACATGCCGAGCATGGCGTGTCCGCGTGGTGAATAAATTGAGCCGTGCTATCGTGTCCTCTGCATCTCTTCGCTTCGCTCCTGTAGAGAGATAGGGGAAATTCTTTCTCGGTATGACCGCGTGTTCCTGGCCGAGTTTTCGAGATTCCTGCGCGCGGAGATAACGCGGCCCAACGAGTTTATGAGCCCGTTTAAGGACTTGTCGTACACGCATGTTGTGCGCAAGAAGAAGCCAGCACGCCGTTCTCGCGGCGTCTCGTCCTCCCCGGACGGGCAGCACGCGCGCGTTTGATGAGAAGGGCTTGCGTGCCGCACGCATGTAGATGACTGCTTGTCTCTTTGTCCTTCTGTCTTTGTACTTCTTCCTTAATGAGCACGACGATAGCCGACTCCGATTTTTACATGCGTCTGTATGCAGGAACGAGATAGACGCGGCGGACCTCCATACATCTTGCCCCCACCCCCCACTCGCCCCTCACCCCCCACACAGAAATACACACATCCCCTCCCTCATCTGATCGCACGCACACATCATCCATGTTTCTCCGGTGCGACCGCGTGCGCTCCCCTGCACGAAAGCAACAGGGCAACACCAACAACCAGCGAACGGCAGCAACAACAAAAGAAGTGGAAGTGACCCTCCAAGAGCGGCGTCTTTTGAAGCGGGCCCGCCGACGACCGCAGAGGCGCATGCGAGCTCAAAACTGCTCGGACGGAAACTTCGCGGGCAACAAGGACTCCGGCGTATATGGCGACTCCACCGCATCGTCTCGCGGCCGTTTCGCCGATGCACGCGCGCATGCGCACGGTCTGGCTGGCTGGCTGGCCTGCGCGGCGGGATTAGAGATTAGCGGCGCAAAAAAAAAAAAAAACAGAAATCCGCGACTAAACGCCGGGCCACGCGCGTGCGGCGAGCGCCTGGCGGGCGATATATAGCCGGGGGTCCGAGGTGGCCGGCGTGCGGTCTCGTGATGTATGCGTGGATCTTATGCGGCAGGAACGGGAGTACAGAGGCCGGAGAGTATACGTGGTAAATGGCGTACAGAGGAAATCGTATTGGGGCCAATAGCCAGGACGAGATCGTTCCGCGGCAGCTGCTCCCGCGTGCCCTATAGCTGGCGCCCCCCCCCCCTTTTTTTTTTCTTTTCTTTCGTATTGCTGCTTCCTCGGGGATTATTGACCTGCGCGCATCGAAAAGAAATGCCGAAAGGCTCGCCGCGCTGCATAAATTAGATGGTTGGTTCACGCATACCACGAAACCAACGTGTGGAAAAGAATAGAAGAAGGGTTGAATTGACATACAACACATTGCCGCGTTATATTGTCGATATTGTGTCAATATCATGACGTTCGCTTACACCACCCTTTACTATTTATCTTGCAAAGTTGACCGGGCTGCAGTGGAAGCCGCTACCCAAAGGAAAAAAAATTATGGGGTTTTACGTGCCAAAACCACTTTCTGATTATGAGGCACGCCGTAGTGGAGGACTCCGGAAATTTCGACCACCTGGGGTTCTTTACCGTGCACCTAAATCTAAGTACACGGGTGTTTTCGCATTTCGCCCCCATCGAAACGCGGCCGCCGTGGCCGGGATTCGATCCCGCGACCTCGTGCTCAGCAGCCTAACACCATAGCAACTGGGCAACCACGGCGGGTGGCCGAAAGGAAGGATGTATACGTTTGGGCGATACCGTTCGTGGCTAATGATACGTGCGTAATTGTTTTCTAAGACGTGGCGGGGGCACGAGCTTTCTAGACTCGTACACTGAAGTACCCCAACACATTCACTACGGCGGACATCATCGTCGTCAGTCTATTTATGCCCGCCGTAGGACGAAGGCTCATTCTCCCAGCGATGTATCCAATTACTGCTGTCTTTCGCCAGCTGAGACCGTCCCATGCCTGCTAGTTTCCCGATTCTAACACACTATCCAGTTCTCTGCCGTCCCCGACTATATGCTTCCCTTCTCTTGGCACCCTTTCTGTACGTTCCACTGATGGACCACCCTAAGCGTTGCATGACTTGCTGAACTCCTATAACTTGCTCCTATAACTCTTATGGCTTGCTCCTATAGTGTCAGCAAGAATATCGGATATATCCCCGTTTGCTCTTTAATCCACACCGCTGTCTTCCCCTTGCTTAACGTTAGCCTGCGTTTCGTCCCATCGCTCCTGGCACGATCCTTATAACTTAATAATCCGCCAACTTCTTTGTTGAGCTCCAAGTTTCTGCCCCATATTTGTCAGTGCCAGTGGAATTCAATGACTACACACTTTTTTTTTTCAAGAATAGCGGCAAACTGTCGGTTTTTACTCGGCCGACAGCTTACCGTTACGGCGTGCATATAATGGTAGCATAAAAATATACCGCGTGTGCTATACACTAGCGCGTATTCGCTGGGCAGAGGCCCGTCCGTGAAACAATCGGTCGCTCGAAGACTTCGTGGTGGTCGATATTGCCTTTCTGCTCATGTGACTTCTACTCTGGACTAGAAGGGAACTGAATCGGTGCATCTATCGCCTGCCTATGTATTCTCGAGTCCGACAGATTCTATTGTCATTGTAATGCCGAGTTCTTTACCGTGCACATAAATGCATAGAGAAGCACACGAGCGTTTCTGCATTTCGCCCCCAACGAATTATCCGCGCCGCCTTTCCTCCGCCAAGGTTCGTGAGTGGTGGCGCTGGCTAACACTCCTAGGGTTATAGTTCTAGTAGTAAAACATAGGTCCCGAGAAAGTGGATGGGAAAACGGCGCCGGCGGTAGCTCAATTAGTTAGAGCATCGCACGCGTAATGCGAAGACGTTGGTTCGTATCCCACCCGCGGCCTAATAACTTTCATTGTCATTAATTTATCATTTCTTTAATGAAATCAGTAAGTACAAGTAATTTTCCATATGTTGTCCATGGTGTCTTTGTTTGTTGGCTTAAATATATATATATATATATATATATATATATATATATATACATATATATATATAATACACCCGCATGTCTAACCCAATAGTTGGATGCAAGCCTTCAGACCAGGGCTTGGTCGTCCGGAGGTGACTTCCGCGACTACTTTCAGCTGCAGGCCCTGTCTACCTTCTGTTTTCCTTCAACGGTGCCCTCTTCAGCTTTAAGCCACAAAGCAAACAACTTATATGTCACGCCACTTATAGTTCAAAACGAGAGATACGGACATCCAGTTCGCAGTGCCGATAAACAGCTAAAGCGATCAACCTACTTCCGTTTCAAGACTCTCGACATCCCGTCAGAGGAGCGGCTCTTTCGTCCGGAAGAAGGAGGGCGGATGAAACGCGCTGCCGCGCACGGGACGTCCGAGATGCGAAGATCTACACAAGGCGCGCCGCTAAGTGCGCTCTCAACGACGTAATAACTCGGCCGCCGCGCCTCAACGAGCACCCGAATAACAAAGAGACCCGCGCTGTCGAGGGTAATTGCACGTAACTCCGGGGGTTCGCCACCTCCTCTCCCCTGTCTCGCCCTCCTTCCGCCACTAAATCAGTGCAGCATTGTGAAAGGGGGAACCGCTCTCAGCCGACCACTTGTGTTCTATCCGCGGCGACGCGCCCGCGCCGTCTGCTGTTTTCAACAAAGCGAGCAGACGACGTGGTAAAGTTCTTTTTCTTAGTCGAAAAGTTGAGCGATCCTCGTTGAATTGAGAAGAAAAACAAATAAAGCAAAGAACCATTGTTTATGCATGTGAACGTGCATGTGCGCTATTATGGCTAGCGTCTTTGGTTTGCCGCGCTGTTAGTGGCGAACATTTTCTCATACTTCGTAATACGGCGGAACGAAGTTGACAAGTTCACGGACCTACAAGCACGCGTATACAATGTATACTATTCATACCGGCTGCAATTTAACGGAACAAGTTCGAAAGAAAGCAGCTCGGTATCGAGACAAGAGGCGAGAAGAGATGACGCCATCGCCTTCTCGCATGCTGTTCTGCTTCGGCGCGGTGAAAGCAAGACTAGTAGTGCCTGCTTTGCAGCGCGCTCCAATCCCAATCCCTGCCGCTTGGCGTAAAAGCGCGGAAAATGCGGTAATGCGCTGCCATACAAATTGCATACAGGACAATTGTCAAAGCTGCGTGAGTTCTGCCGGAAGGAAAGTTCGTTTCCGTACTCACAATTCGACGTGCTGTGCACTGAGGAAAAGCCTGTAGGTAAACCACGCACCCAAGAAGCAAGGGTTGTCTCTATAGATAAGCACGCCGCCGAAAGCTGTTATTCTTTGTTATAGTTTTCGCGTCGCAACTACACGCCGAGATAACAACCTCGGTCGCGTCGATCCAGCTTCCACGATGCTGCTCATTTTTAGGGAGACTAAAATATATCGCATACACAGGTGCGCGCAGCTCTCCGACTTCACGTGCTTCTGGCTCCAACCTTTTTCTTTCCTCTCCCTCCCTCCCCTCCCCCCCTCTCTCTCCCTCTCTCTCCCTCTCGCGTTCCCTATCAACATCATTGCTTTTTCATCGTTTCACTCGGTGGATGCTAGCAGTGCTACCTGTACCGCAAGGTGGTATTTACCGCAGGCGGCTGGCCAGCCGCGAGTGAAATGCCGCACCCTCCCGTTCCTGGAAAGGCGCGCGTTGCTCTTACCCAACCGCGCGTGCCCTTCGACGATCAACCAAAAAACAAGCAGAGCGAAGGCACCGCGCTGCAGTCATCTCGGCGCGGCTTCGGCCGGCTTACAGTGAGTAGTCACTACGTCCACTTTCCCAGTACGGCCTACCAACCGTGTAAAGTCGAGGGACCTTACAACCGTGAAGCTGACAACGGCCTCTGGTGCGCAATCTGACTATCGGTCGGCTTACGTCAAGTTGCCACTACACCCACTTTCCTAGTTTGGCCTGCCAACCACTATGTTCCCAAAATCTTCTCGTGTGCGATCTCACTGCGGTGCTAATTGCAGTGCTAATTGTAGTGTGTGTGTGTGTGTGTGCGTGTGTGTGTGCGTGTGTGCGTGCGTGCGTGCGTGCGTGTGTGTGTGTGTGTGTGTGTGTGTGTGTGCGTGTGTGTGTGTGTGTGTGTGTGTGTGTGTGTGTGTGTGTGTGTGTGTGTGTGTGTGTGTGTGTGTGTGTGTGTGTGTGTGTGTGTGTGTGTGTGTGTGTGTCATATACATGTCATCCCATTGTGATAACAAACTTAATGTTGGTGTTCCGTCTTGTCGAACAACGTTGCGCCAGGATCCCTTTATTCCAACAACAATTCTGGATTGGAACCGCCTGAATGCTTTGATCGCCACTTCTCCAAACAATGCATGTTTCAAAGCAACCGTAAACAACACGTTGTGTTAAAACTGAACTGCTGCACACGTATGCCTTTGTTGTCTATGTGTACCACTACATTCTGTACTGCTTCGGACATGGAAAGTATTTAAATAAATAAATACCGGTATGTATGTATGTATGTATGTATGTATGTATGTATGTATGTATGTATGTATGTATGTATGTATGTATGTATGTATGTATGTATGTATGTATGTATGTATGTAGTAACAGGCTTGTACATAGCTAATTAGAAGTGATTCCTTACTTGTAATCAATTACGTTCGTGGTGATTCTGTAATTTTACGATTACGTTGCTTTTTCAGTAACGCTCACTGCAATTCAATTACTTTTTTGCAGTAACCAAGTACATGTAGACAGTCACATATCTCACCTCTGAGAACATAAATTAAGTGGGAAATACCGTATTTCAAAGGAATAAAAACGTACAATGGTTACTTCCTTTCCACAATCACCATCCTCCGGCTACGCCTCGATCATCTGAACATGGCTGGCTTGCCCATTCGCACACCTCCCTTGGAAGTCCCACTGCTGAGGTTTTCTCCTATAATATCTCTCTCTAAGCGCTGCTGCTCATTTGTTCCCTTAGTGCACTCTGCGACTTCTCTGATAGAAACAAGTTTTTTTGGCCGTGAATCACTTATCTTTCTATCCGTTTGATATATACCTGGCGCACGAACAGTACACTGTTAGGGCTGTATATTATTCAGCTTTATATTAGATTGCTTTACAGGTGGGGGCACACTTTCAAGGAACGTGAACATTTGCTGGCGTCCATTATACAAAATTAGCCGTTTAAATCTAAATGGCTAACAATTGAATGGCGCTGGTGGGAGGTCCTCCAGATGTTGGCTGACAAATTGAAACGACTATGGCTTCTATGGCTTGGTAGCAACGGGTCTTTCGGACGTCGAGGCCTGGGAATCACGTTTGGGTGATATTTCAGTCTTTCACTACAAGTGGCAATGTTGGGAGTGCTTTCCCCTAGTCCCAGCAAGAATGAAGCGCTGCGTTTCATAGAAGACCCAGACAACGAACATCGCGGCATTCGGAAACCACAATGTTGGGGTCCTGGTGGTGGTGGTGGTGGTTTGTTGTAGCGAAAGGCGGGTTTAGCTTTGCAACCAAGGAAGGCAGCTGCTCCGTCTGGGCGTCTCCTACAACGTTACTGCGGTGTGTGATCACATGTCCATCAGGCCACTCTCTTTTGCGAATGCAAAAAGAATACTTGAAGCTTCTTTGCAGGCTATAACTGATCCTTCATGAGGGCACAAGGCGTTGTAGGCACGCATGCGGTTTGCAGGTTCTGAAACAGAGCGTCCTTTTCAACTAGGTATTTCAACACGGCAGGCATTGCCTAATCCTGAACGGTAGCTTACCACTGCCGTTGAAAATAAAAGTGTACAATTATTGCCTTCTACCGGCGCTACCATGAGGCAGAAGCTTCGAGGTTGACATAGAAGATCTCCATGGAGAACAAGCTAACCTAGGAGCGCACAAAGAGCGATGGAATGAAAAACGTTGGGCATGATCTCACGCGACACGAACAGAGCTCACTGTATCAGAGAGCGAGTGGGGGATATAGCCGATATTCTAGTTGACTAGAGGAAAAAATGGAGCTGGACAGGCCATGTGATGCGTAGCGTAGATAAACAGCTGGTCATTAGAGTTACAGAACGGGTGGGCAGGGAAGAGAAGCGCAGCCAAGGCCGGCAGGAAATTAGGCGGGATGAGGAAAGAAATGTGCAGGCGGATGAGAAGCACAACTTCGCGGTTTTCTTAGGTTTTTCGGCCCAACAGTTTCGGTCGGTGGATCGATCTTCTTTGGGTATGTGTAAGTCGGCGACAACCTATCAATGCAATCACGAATGTGCCACTGGCCAATCCAAATAGAATTTGTATGAACACGCCAGCCAACTACGTTCGCTCACTTGTGTGACGTCACGGCGAACGTCTATCAGTGTCGTGCAACTCTCTGGGGAACTCTTTGTTTCGGCAAGCGCAGACGCAGAGGGCAGATGCAGTGCGCTTTCGTGGGCGGAGCTTGCGCCGAGTTCCATAGGCGTCGCCTGTTGTCGGCACCGAGTGGTTCAAACTTCACTCTCTGAGCCGCTTTGTGCCAGGGGAATCTCGGCGTGTCCGCCTGGTTTTCACCGTCACCTTCTCTCTCCCCCATCAGTCCTTCATACGCCTCGCGAGAGACGTGTGCGGGAGTTCTCTTTCCTTTCGGTCGCGGCTTTCTTGTCGGCTTTCGACAAAGGAAAAGCAGCCGACCGTCATCCACTTTTCGGCGCATTCCTGTGTCCTTGTCTTGGCTACCATCTTCCCTCACCGCGGCCGCCACCGCATTAAGAGCACCGGCGTTCTTCAACCTCGGCGGGTTCCTCGTCTCGGCCTATACACAGCTTTTCAAGCCACCGTGTTACGCTACCCGCTACGGGGTGTCCACATTTTTCTTGTTTCCTCTTCGGCCATGCCAACACGTCAGTCTTGCCTTGTCGCTTAGTTCTTAGTTCGGTGGCGTCATCAGATCAGTGTGATCACTAATCATCGTTATTGCGCAATCGGCCCATCTGTTGGGTTCATCAGACTGCCGCCAGGTGGCCGTACGGCCGGCGTGAAGCAGGCTTAATAGGTCGTCTGGTGCGCGGTGTTGTGTGCATCAGCGCCTATTCTCTCTAAACAGCAATGGGGCGCTGAGTGTGGACACTGTCACTTCGGACACTGTGATTGCGGAGGAATCATAAAGCACGTGTTATACTCCTTATATAGGAAGCAATTGGCAATCACTTCAAGCTTGAACCGAGTATATAGCTGCTGATGAAGAAGAAGCCCCATGTCACAAATGCTCATCAGCCGTCGGTACTTCTAACATGAGTGTATACGTTAATGGCACGGAGGTCATCTGAAACTAACAAATATATATATATATATATATATATATATATATATATATATATATATATATATATATATATATTAGTGATCTGCGTGCCGCAACAGACCCCAAAAGGACAAAGTTTATCATTGTTATTAGTTTCCTCCTTACCATACAATCGCTTTATATGTTGAGCAAAAAAAAAGAGTCAGAAAAGAAAAAAAAAAGATAGCTAATCAGACAACATATTTGCTGTGACACTGTATTAGTGGCGCTGCTCATGGGGATAGACACAACATGCTGATACATTAGGTAATCGCTTTATTTAGGCCTCCACAACATTTATATCTCGCAGTAGATATAACCTACATCGCTATCTTAAATGATGGTGAAAAAAAAACGAGAAAAAAATTAAGCACGAAGCAGCCGCAACGTATTCTAACGCAGCACATCAGAAAATTGGCTCCCAGGAGTCCCTGTCGTACGCAGGCGGCAGCTGGCGCTATTTAGAGACACATAAACACAACGAGGAAAGCAACCCCCCCCCCCCCCCTGCTTCCCTGCTATGGCTTTAGGAAAGGAGGAGGGAGACCTTTGACTTTTCCGCGGCCGCACATTATTGTTCACCCCTGGGGGGCCCCTCATATCCCTCCCATTTCAAGAGCGCGTTACGGTGTGACGCTTGACCAACACCGCCGCTCGCATTCCGCCAGACAGACCGGCACATCACACGTCACGCTGAGAGCGAGCAGCACGCAATCCCTGCGAGAGGCGTTCTATACAATACCGTTCGTTCGGGATCTGTTGAAGCCACGGACGACCTTCGTATAGCGGCAACAAGCAATGTGCACGCACCATCGCTCTTTCCTTTTCGCAATCTCAAGAGCGAGCTTCCTCCTTCTCCGAAACGGGACACTTAACGGACTTAACGGCCACACTGTGCAACACAACAGGGCCGGGCCGAGCCGAGCCGAGCCAAGCCGCCACCAGTCACACCCTCCCATCTCTGTCTCTTCCTGGGGTGTGCCTCAACCCCAATAAAGACAAATTATGGGACATCCTTCTTTCGAATGCCGCCTGTACCTGCACAGGCTCTCTCTCTCTCTCTCTTCGCTCGAGCTCTGCTCACAGCGGCTGCTCCTCGATAACTGTTTCGGAACCTCTTCGCTCAAGATTAGCTGCACACGCACACACACGCGCAAACACACACCGGACGTTTGCGGACCCAAGTGCGCGTTTCGCAATGTGGCTTCTTCGACGTTGCCGATTGGCGTTTAAAACGGGAAGAATATGCGCAGTTAAGATGGGTCGTCGAGATACGTTTCTCCTCCCTCCTCGCGATGTTGCGCGCTAGCTCCTTTCTTATACGGGGGATAAAAAAAATAGAGAGCAGCACTGGGCGTGGCGTGATCGTGCGTGACTGCGTTGCAATGTGCCCTTCGCTTGCCTTGATGCAAATTTAACCGCCGTCACCACGTCGTTGTGGGTCATTGCGTGCCAAGAGCCGTAAAAAATGTCGTTTTCAGATGCGACTCCTGCGACCCCCGTATACAACTGCTATGTGTATGTTTGTCTCGCGGTCCGCGTATCTTTCGAGAGCGCCCGTACGACGGCTGTCGCCTTAGTGGAGCACCAACTGCAGCTCCGGAATTATTCGTCGATCGGCACGCATTTATGAACTGGCATCTGTCTTGCTCCGCAATCTATATGTCGCTTACTTCACGCCGTGAAATCTATTCGCCTCGCAAATAGGGCGCAGGTGCCGTATTTGCTCCGTGGTGACTTTCATTTCTGTTATTTTTGTGTCAATTGCGCTGTGCCGTGTGTGCCTACTCTCGTGTCGTGCGTTTCTTTGAGCTAAAAACTATTAATGTTTTTGTCAGTATGAGAGCACACATCGAACGACCCGGTAATGGTGCACTTATAAAAACCAGACGCCATTGCCGATGAAACTGTAATGCGCAAGAGACCTAGAGGAGAACGATTACAAACGTCACCGAAGTTGAACCGAGATAAGAAAAGTCCGCTAGATAGAGAATACACGTGCGTAGAATAGAGGTCAACATCAAGACGAAAATTCAACATCAAGACGTATAGATTAGTTATTGTGCTTGCACGCGATGCCGGTCTATAGAAATCTCGGTCGTTCACCTTTTGACTATTGTGTAGAGCAGGCCTGGACAAGGCGCCGCCCTACATTAAGTATGAAAGGTAGGCTAGCTGGTTGACTAAGTAACGTACAGTGATTTCCAGCGGCAAAAAAAAGGAAACATTGATATGGGAGAAGTCAGAGAGAAGCGAGCTGTTAGTCTAGAGTGTCTCCTGTGTGTCTGATTTATTCCTTGTATATATATATATATATGTGTGTGTGTGTGTGTGTGTGTGTGTGTGTGTGTGTGTGTGTGTGTGTGTGTGTGTGTGTGTGTGTGTGTGTTCGTTTTACTGTTCAGCGTTTACGCTTGTTTGAATCCTTGTTGCTTTGTTTTACTCCCTTCAGTACGCCCTTCGCGCAGTTCACATCTTTGACTACGTGCGGCCCGCTAATACTGACCAATTACCACGCAGGTAACACAACTATCCATTTTAAAACTGCCAGTCCCACATTTACAATATTGTCGTCGCGATAAACTATACGATCGGTAGCCGAAAAATGTTTACCGCTTATCGATGTGGGTGGAACTTTCGTCAGTCAAAGGGGTCCAGCTTTCGCGAAGAGTCCCAACGTCCTCGTGCTGCTCCCTTAAAACGAAAAAGGAATAAAGAAAGAAAAAAAGACCGGCCGGTTGATTTCTGCACTTTGCACGAGCAGCTTCGCACAACTCTGTGCTGAAGTATCTTCAGAATAATTAAGCATATGAGGAAGCTGTCTGTTGCACGCCAGACGGCTGTGCGAGGAAAACGACGACACCGCTAACTGTGTTCCCCTTCCATCGGATCCTTTGATCGTAGACGCGGTTGCGGACAGAGAGAGCTAGAGAGAGAGAGACAGTATCTCTCTCTCTCTCTCTCTCTCTCTCTATATATATATATATATATATATATATATATATATATATATATATATATATATATATATATATATATATATATATATATTAGGAGTGTGCGAATACTGCAATTTTCGAATACGAATAAGGCGAAAAACTGTCTTCGAATATCGAATCGAATATCGAATATATGTGTAGTATTAAAGAATTGCAAAACGAGGTATCAATAGCTTTATTACCCTTTTAAAAATAATATTGCATTTTACGAGGTTGCTTCAGGTTAAAGAGGCACTCATTGTAGGTAATGCACTCAGGTAATGTCAGCTAATGCTCTGTCAGGTAAACGCTTGTTACAGATCATCGCGAAGGAAAATTGACTGCTCAACATGTTCACAAAGTAAGGGCTCTCTATGCACTGTGACAACATTTGTCCAGGTAACATTTTCTACGTGCATATTTTATTGCGCATACTTACAAAGCCCGAAAGTACATCATATATTGTTATGAAAGAGCCCTGGAATAAAGCTTGGTAAAAAAAAAATCCAAACTGATCATGTCTCACGGGCCTGATGCAGATAGACTGGAAGAGAGCGTACACACTCATAGTAAGGTTCGTTACAGCACTTAAGATCACAGTGCTGTAACGCGGTGTCGTCGTTTGGTACCTTCTTTTGTCCTTGTTTTGTGTTGCACTGTAACGAACCTTACTATGAATCCCAACCAACTGGCCCAATTTGCCATCTTGATGCAGAGCATACAAATAATGAGCGATCATGTGAAGCTCTAAGTGAATAAACATGTTCTTAGGAGAATGTGGAGCAAGCATATAATTCGTTAATTGCTAAATTATTCACAGTCGGTCCGAATATTCGCCGTTTCGACCATTATTCGGCCGTCCTCGAATATTCGGGAATTTACGAATATGCATTTCTCGAATCGAATACGCTTCGAATAAGGAAAATATTCGATTCGTATTCGAAATTTCAAATATTCGCACACCCCTAATATATATATATATATATATATATATATATATATATATATATATATATATATATATATATATATGTTTGAGTGTGTGTGTGTGTGTGTGTGTGTGTGTGTGTGTGTGTGTGTGTGTGTGTGTGTGTGTGTGTGTGTGTGTGTGTGTGTGTGTGTGTGTGTGTGCGCGCTGGCTGCTGCCAAATGCCACAACTCCCGCCACCATCACGTGCATGGAGTCTGCGCGATGCGTCCCTCACCACGGGAGTTCCACGCAGGGGACATTCCCGAGGAGAGCACCTTTCAAGAGCGCTCGTGACCGCCCAAAAAGAACATGGACGACAGGCCGCTGTCACGGCTCAAAAAGCGCGCGTGCCGTACGGGAAGAGCGAGGAATGTGTCCCGGCAATGCGCTGGTGGTTCTTGCATGTCGAAGCCTGTCGGTGGCCCTTACAGACAGCTAGAAGCCAAGTGAGGGCCGCATAAGGAATGCGAGACACTCGACTGGGTCATACGGCCGTGACAAGCGCTTACCTATGGCAGAGCGCCGGAATGCTGCGCTGCGAAAATTCTTGTTTTTTCTTTTTTTTTTTGTTCTTCGATGTGTCCATCTATACCATCGACTATAAGAAATGTGATATATATATTCGTAAGAAGCCAACAAAGACACCAAGAACAACGTAGGGGAAGTTACTTGTACTTACTAATTGAATGAAAGAAATGATAAATTAATGGAAATTAAAGTGGATCAAGGAAGAACTGGCCGCAGGTGGGATACGAACCCACGACTTCGCGTTAAAAGTGCGATGCTCTTACCAATCGAGCCACCGCGGCGCCGTTTTCCCATCCACTTTCTAGGGTATTTATGTTTTACTCGCGTGCTCTGCGGTAAGCATGTGGACGTCCGTATACTCCGAAAAGGCAACTAAAGAGGTGTGCACAAATGGAAAGAAGCAATCTTGCCGAAACTTTCTTTCACGTTTATTTTATTTGTTTCTAACAAACGATCAACTCTATTTCCAAAAGCTTTTCCCGTTGCATCCTCCTTATAGCCCTCATCTTATTTTGCGCCCAGGTTTCACATTGCATTATGGAATAGCTTTGGCCGAACAAAGCACGTAATCTTCTCAAGTATAATCGGCATTCACGTGCTTCACTCCTGTCTTTGTTTAGTTAAGCAAACTTCGATGGCTGCTATGTTGGGTTATAAGCACACTTAAATACGTGCTAGTTGCAAACATCGCTAAGTTAGCCGATCCGCAACGAGCATGATTTCAGCAATAAGGCGACGGAATCAAAGTTCTCCAAGAGTTGTTCAATTTAGGCACCTCTGTGAGTGACGCCTGCATACGTGTGCTTACCTATAACCTCCTTGGTACCTGTGCGCCTCTTCTCGTGTGTATACTGAAGGTGTGTGCTGTTATGTGCGGGTACGTAGTTCTGTGATGGCCCCGGCTGAAGGCGGCACTACAGAGCACAGCAACGCAATAGATAGCCACGTTTACGTGAATGCCACCATAGCAGCGTATCGCATTTCTCAGCGCGTCACGCTAATACTTATGCAACAGCGTTCAAGCGCGGCGAACATCTTTAGACTATTTAGAACTATATAGAACATACCTTTAGACCCATTTACCGCGTGACAGCATGCAGACCGTACTCGTCTGGGTGTAATATAACGTTGCGGAAAATTTCGTTTCATCTCCTCAATATTTCGCAATTTCTTTCACGGTGTCCAAATATTGTTCCAACTCTCCCATATTTTCGAATCCCCTAAAATTCTCGTAATTTCTGTTCAATTTTGTCCAACATCATGTCAATGTTGTTCAACCTAAACTTCGCCTCGTTCGGCTTTTTAATGCCTGCGACCTACTTTAAATAACACCTGCATGGTGTGACCGAGCCGTCGGTGCCTATACTTTGTCGAACATCTCTTCCTAAATTCTATCTATCTATCTATCTATCTATCTATCTATCTATCTATCTATCTATCTATCTATCTATCTATCTATCTATCTATCTATCTATCTATCTATCTATCTATCTATCTATCTATCTATCTATCTATCTATCTATCTATCTATCTATCTATCTATCTATCTATCTATCTATCTATCTATCTATCTATCTATCTATCTATCTATCTATTGGCACTCTTTGGACGTCCTTGCGCGGTTTTCAATGCGCTACATGTCATCTGATCCAGCCGTCCGCGCGCCTTCATAGGACCAGCTTCGTGTTGAGTCTCTGCACAGAGCCGACTAGGAGGCGAGGCACGAAGCCTGCTGCGATGCGTCGACGTCGAAGACGAGTGTCGCGCACGATCGAGTGTAGCCGTAGTCGCCACCGCCGCGGTACGCCGTGAGTGAACCAACCCCCTCCCTACGCCCCCCGACTCCCGTCACGTGCGTGATCCGGAGCTTTGGAAACGAGCGAGAGCGCGACGAGTGGCCGTACACCTTGTCCATGAGACGCGCGCCACAGCAGCGGAGGGACCACCGGGGTGGCGAGACGCCGATCGTCGTTCCGTTCCGTCCCCCCCCCCTTCCACCGCCATTTCACCTGGCCCGCCATCACGACGAAGCCGTGGCTTTGTTGCGTGCACTGTACAGCCCCACCGAGCCCCGTTGGGTCACTCGGCGCACTTCGGGGATCACGCGGGCATTCCACGCGCGGAGATTGTGTCCAATAACGGCGCGCTGTGTGGTTTGTGAGGCAGCCAAAGTATGGTTGCGCAGGGAACATGCACGTTGAGATCACGCTACTTTTCTTCTATTTTTTTTTCTTTTCATTTTTCTATTTTTTTCTTCGTGAAAAGAATTCTAATCACTTCTGTTCGCCGCAGGTGTCCACCATGGTGTTAATTTCCTCCTTCCTTTGAAAGGGGAATGCAAGTGAGTGAGTTCGCATGCGTATAACAAAAGCAGTCACTTACAGCTCTCGATGAGGAGACGTCGTTGGCGAGAACAGTGGTCGTACGTAGGCATGTTACGATGAAAGAAGTGAGCGTAATTTATTTACAGAAAGCATGCGTCATGCGCTACACACGCCACCGAAGCGAGCGAGGCCGGCTGCGTTTGTGAAGTTCGCCTGTTCGGCGACCCGCCTCTCTTGTCCTTCTTTTCTTTTCTTTTTTTTCTTTTTTTGATGTAGCCTGGTTCGTTGAGCTCCCAGCGTATTCCTGGATTCGTTCTGCAATTCGACACGGCACCACTGCTCTACTGGACTACGGCAAGATGCGAAATTTGTTTGACAGTCTGTGACGCATTTCAAGCAATTTAGGCTTACGGCACAGAACGTAGACTTGTGACGCAGTTAGCGAAAAGTAGCTCGGCCGTGTGACGCAGTTTCGCGTCCACTGAATCTTACTGCATTGCAATGCTTACTGGGACAAGTTCGTGACGCTTTTTCTGACTCCGAGCCCTATTGTAATTAATTTTGTTACTTTTTGGGATGCTGCTACATTTTGGGACGACGCGCCTGGCGTTGTGACGCAGTTAGCGAGAAGCTTGGAAAGCATGGAAATGCTTGGAAATCGGATGTTTTCATCATCATCATCATCACCACCACCACCCCGTTTTCTTTCCACTGCAGGACGAAGGCCTCGCCCTGCGATCTCCAATTACCCCTGTCCTACGCCAACCGATTCCGACTAGCGCCAGCGAAGTTTCTCATTTCATCGCTCCACCTAGTCTTCTGCCGTCCTTGACTGCGCTTCCCTTCTTTTGGTACCCATTCTGTAACCCTAATGGTCCAATGGTTATCTAACCGGCGCGTTACATGACCTGCCCAGCTCCATTTTTTTCTCTTGATGTCAATTAGAATATCGTCTATACCCGTTTGATCTCTGATCCAAACCTCTCTTTTTGTCTCTTAACGTTATGCCTAGCAATCTTCGTTCCATCGCTCTTTGCGCAGTCCTTAACCTGTTCTCAAGCTTCTTTGTCAGTCTCCAAGTCTCTGCCCCATACGTCAGCACTGGTAAAATGCACTGATTGTACACCTTCATTTTCAATGATGATGGTAAGCTGAATTCTAGATAAAGAATACAATTTGCAACACATTTAGGAATACCTAAACACAAACGTAATGCTTCTCTTTCTAAGAGGATTAGAGGACGGGACTTGTAGGCTGCGTGGAGCTCCAAAGAAGAGCACGCAACCAAATTCTAATACAGGGCGAACGTACATACGATATATCATTAGGAGTGTATCTCTTCTGAATCCTATTCGACGACAGCTCAGCCTACGCAAATGCCAATTGCACGGGTACGTTTTCTTCCAGTCACGTGATCTATGTGTGGGCGCCGGTTGAGAGACGCGTTATAAATCATTCCAAGGTATTTAAGAGACTCTACGTGCGGTATGACTTGAAGGTGGTAGGACAATGAGATGTCCACTGTGTCATGTATCGGAAAACCGAGAATAGCACATTTGATGGCATTGAGAAAAAAGTTATTAACGTCTAACCACCTCTCCAGAGCACAAAGGTAAGCTTGCAGTTTTTGGTGTAGCGTGTGGATGCCGTTTGCAGATGCGAAAAACGCAATATCGTCTGCATAATCGTAAGTAGTTGCTTCTTAATGACATGGCAGTGTGCTCATGAGAATATTAAGAAGCACTGGGGAAAGGAGTGAGCCTTGCGGCACGCCTCTCGTTTGCATGTACTTAGAAGAAGAAAAGCCACTTTTGTAGCAATAGAATTCTCTTTCACCTAAAAATGACTGAATTCACGCTACTATATATACCCAGGTATACCACAGCACGTTAACCGATTTGTCAATACAGTGTGCTCCACGGTGTCGTATCCTTTAGCGACATCGAGCCTCACTAAGGCAGCGTATTGCTTATGATGTCGAGCGAGTTGTGTTCGGCTTGTTAGGTCGACGTAGGCATGCCAGATGGAGTAGCCGGCCCTGAAACCAATCTGACAGGGACTAATAATGAAATTATCATTAATGAATTTCGTGTTACGAATGTGAAGAAGCCTCTCAATCCATTTTACTACGTTTGATGTAAGCGCAATGGGCCTTATGTTCTCCAATACATACCTTCCTTCTTGTTTCTTCCATATTACTTTGGCAAGCTTCCATTGCAACGGAGTCCAAGCATATTTAATTGAATAATTTACCAGGTCTCAAAAAACGTTAGGCTATTCCTGAAACAATATTTTTGAGATTGCATATGTGACACCGTCAGCGCCAGGGGCTGTATTCGGCAAGCATAGTACAGTCTCATTTAGCTCAGGTAAGGAAATTGGAGTAAAACCACTCGAAGAATCTAATTAAGAATGAATAGCCGGAAGCCGGGCTGTAAATCGATTTTCTAAGCCTTTGGCAATCTCTTCTAGGGAGGCGCTCAATTCTCGAGGAGTCAAAACGATCGAGTGTAATGCTAAGGGTGTTGGTAGCACCTTCCTGGCACGAAGAAATGCGAATAAAGTTCGCTTATCTTTTTGAATTTGATAGGTAATTGTAATGCCTAATATTATATTCATCTTCGGATCGATTCACAGTACACTTAAATACACCAGCGTTAAACTGATAATTTTTCCACGGGCACTCAATATTCAGAAGCATTTTCCAAGCGGCGTTTCTTTTTCTATAGTCCCGCGTACACTCATAGTTCCACTATCTTCAAGCGCTGCCTTTAGCCAAAGGCATGAAAAATTCAGCTTGCTTCCGGGAACCCTCTAGAATTGACCAAATGGTTGAAGCGATTTCCTTATCATTGGCATTGGCAAGTTTATAAAGGGCTGAACGTAAGGAAGACTTAAGTTTATTATGGCTCGCAAATGTGCGTGCTTGGCAGTCTAAAGATGTTATTGGACAAATGATATCGAATGACACAAGAAGATGATCACTGTTGGTTGGTGAGTCAACCGCTACCCACGACGAAACAGCCAGCGCTACAAAATGTCCAATCTAACGCCGAACGAAAGTAGCCTCTAGCAGACGTTACTTGTTCTGTGTTTCGGCATGAAAGGTGCGTATCAGTAATCCACTCCCATAGTCGCTTGCTTCGCAAATCTGTTTTTAGCCCTTACGACACGTGATGCAAATTAAAATCCCCGGTAAACAAAATTTATTTTCCTACAGGCAGCCACACCCCTATCAAGTTGATGCGTACTTTGCCCACCGGTGGGGAAATAAGCAATTATATTTGAAAATGGATGATACCCTGGGAGATATAAATCTATTGCCAAAATTTTGCAGTCGGAATCCATGATTTGAAAAGAAATTTTTGCCTTGGGACAAATTTTACTAGAAACAAGTATCAGTAGTCATCCACCTCACGAGCGTCGATCTAATCGGAAAGACCGAAAACATTTTAAATGAAATGTTTTCGCTCGTGAAAGCCAAGTTTCTTGAAGAAGTATGACATCTGGATTAAGTTGAATAGATAGGCAAGATAAACCTGTTAAATCTGGGAATATAGAGTAACAGTTCCACTGCAGTTCTTTCAGCTGCCCAATGGTGTTGATCGCACAGCAGCGGCAACTGTCGCCTTTAGAACGCTTTCTTTAATCATAGAAGATGGTAGGCACTTTTTTTATGTTGGTTTCATAATTGTAGGAAGTGGGGATCCCATGCGATGGGGAGCTCGAGTGTCAACTTCCATATCTGTGACACTAACGATGTCTGAATAAGAGGGCTCATCCTCGCCTGGTTGGAGCAGCGGAGCAGTGTCAGTCAAATGTTCCACAAATGCAGAAAGAAGGCTTCTCTACCCCGTTGCTAGGCATTCGAAGTGTGGCATTAGATACTGGGGACTGCATCGGTGTCTTATTGATCTGCATTATTTGCATCATCTGACTGGAAATGATTTGCGCTAAGCAATCATATAGGCTGGATATCAATTTATCCATAGCTTTAGCCATTGCTTTTTCCACAGCTGAGTCAATTCCTTCCGGGAGATTAAGACCCATGCTTGGAGTGTTGGGCGCTGTAACACCACAGCATCCGAAGGCCCTGTCTTAAATAGTTGCAATTGCATACTTTCGGAAGCAGCGACGGTGGTCGATTATTTCAAGAATTTGTATTTCTTGAGCGCGAGCTGAGCAGTTCCAATAGTTTGCTGGGTGTGTTCCCCCACAGAGGCAGCACTTTTGAGATTGTGCAAAGCATTCAGTTGAAGGATGACATCTCCACAGGTGCGGCAATGCAAGCTAGACTTACATCCTCCTGCGCTGTGCCCGAATCTCCAACAATTCCGACATTGGATGTCGGAATTGTTGGAGTGTTGTGAGGGGTTCTACACGGAACCCAAGATGCCACACCTTTATTTCTGACGGACATATGTGCCCACAAACGTTCAATTACTGATTGAATCATCCCGTTATTTCGAAGTGCATTTCAATAGGCCTTCAACGCAAGTCTGGTCGGGTGACCGCCACACTATAACTCCCCGACCGAAAGAGAGGTCAGAAGATTATACGGTTGCGGAGCCGATTTCAAACGCGCAACACCGCTGCGAAGCCATAACAAGGAACCACCCCACCTGCTCCAAGTAGTATACTCTATTTCGATCAACTATTTTTTTAGCGCTTCTAGAATTGTTAAGCTTAAGCAGCTTGCCTACCAAATTCAATAGTGAGCATGCTTCTGTTTACTTAATAATGACTTGGCTCTTGTTAGACGCAACATATGTAAAATAGTAGGATAATAATGCGAACAGTGTTTCGTTACCTGAAAGTGTAGACAGTGGGTAAACAGTGGGGCCAGTTTCGGTATTGGCAATAAGGGGTCGCCATGACACTGGCAGCCAAATGATAACTTCAATACCTCTTGCGTGTGCCGCTCTATCTTTCGAGCATACACAGCAATAAAGTAAGGTGGCGCAATTATGTGTGGAAATAAAATGTGCTTTTGGATATTTTCTTTTCCGGCGTCTTATATCTTTATTTAGTCGCTTCATTTGTTGCGCCAACGCGCGGTCCTTTCGCTCCTATCGCATAGAGGAATGCCTATCGCTTCGGCTGCCATTCCATTGATTCCATTTCTCTGCTCCTGCCGCTTCCCATGCACAGGCACGTTGTTTCGCGTGCTCTGCAGTTAACAATTTTCTTTCTGTGCTGGCACGACAATTTCGCAAAACCTGAGGAAAGGGCACGAGGCGTGCTTCGCGGCTGGTTGGTGTGGCGACTCGGAGAGGAACAGTAGGGCGAATTTTTTTTTTTTTTTCCCGGTGGACGAGGGGTAAGCATACTTTGCTCTGCAGTCGTTACGAAGAAACAAGCGATAGCTTTATCCAAAGAGCTACAGGACGAAACGTAAGGTCTTCCGCGGCTGTTCTCAAGTGAGTACCGCTTTTTGGTTTGACGTGGAGCATTTTTCTGCGGTGTTGTAAGAAACTGAAGCTACCTGTTGACAGTTGCACATGGGCCGATTGATGCTGGCTGACGCGCAGACGGAAATTTTGCTTCGGTATATAGCAGCAGTTGCTCTTCAGTTCGAGTATTCGCCGGAAGTATTTGAAGGTTTGCTGCGCAAGCTGGTTATATGCTGGAAAGCATTCCGATAACCGGTTTTTTTTTTTTGTTGTTGTGACATTACCACCTTCGAATGTTCATGAACGCGGCAGAAGTCAACAAGAAAATCAGTTGCGTAGCGGTCATCGTTAGCGTTTTTAATTACGAGAAGTTCGCGTAACTGCGCAACGACCGAGGTGCGTTTCACTTTTCAACCTGTGACTAGGACAGATTTTTTCCTCCGCTTCTTCGTACTCTCAACTGGGGTTTCGTTTTTAGGTGCTCATGAATCGTGACCACGCGGTACTCTGTCCACTTTTCAGATGTGACAAATGGCGAAGTTACATTAAATGGGAAGTATGGCGGGGCTGACGTGGGAGCAGACGTACAAACGGCGACGGCATCTGCTCGGACCACGTCAGAGGAAGGGACTACGCCGACCCTCTCTGTGATCGGCTCTGACGACTCTTGAAGTGGAAGAGCGGTCCCTGATCGATGAAGGTGAGGAAAACAAGTTCTTAGTGGTTGCGAATTTGTGCTCCTGTAGTCCTACAGAAGTTATTCACGGCGAGCGCCGCCTTTTCCATGTCGTCTGCTATACGGCACCGGGAGCCGTGTGACGTTACGCAGCGAAATTTGTTCAGCGTGCGCCAAGAAACCGCACGCTTGTCAGTTTCTCTTCATCGCTTGCTCGTCAGCGGTGCGTCACGTTTCCGATTATAGGCTAAACTAAAAAGCTGAAACGTCTTCGCTCGCAATAAGCAAATTCACGTCCGTAAAAAGTCGCGCCGTGGTTGGTGCTACAGCATATTATACGACGAAGCCAGTTCTTGCCGCGCGCTGCCGTGTTCTCCTTATTGGTTTGCGGCTTCATGGAAAACATTCTTACGGAGCGAAAATTGCGGGGCTCAGTTTCCAAGCAGATGTAAACTATTGGTAGCGTTTCTCTTATGGGTATTCTGCAAGAAAATACAGCCAAAGTAAATAAAACTCTCAATTACCTAATCCTTAACAAGACGAATCAAAAACTTTCAGCGACCAAGTAAACTAGCTCTAAAAAACAATGCCTACTAATCTTAGCCAGCTATTGAGAAACCGGCAATGCTCAAAATGTCACAGGAATATATAGCAGCCATAAAACTTGAAACTTTGCTTAATAAAATTTGGAGGTATATTTCTACTTGAAATCCTGCAACCCAAATTTAATCAGAACTGATCTACATGGATTGAAAGTACTATTATACGAAAACATTTTTTTTTTTCTTGCTCGCGTGCACGAGAAGTCTGATTATGAACCGGGCGTTTCATGTCATGTTTCCATAAAGGTATAGCGATGTCATATGGCATGCACTTGTCGCCAGTGGAATTCACTTTGCGTGTGTGAATTCCACTGGCGAAAAGGCTGTCCTTCTCGTATTTTTTTTTCTTTTTTTTAACATTCTCTCGTCTTCTCATTGCTTTGAGCAATCTGTCAGTAGGCCAAGGGGTTTTGCGGCAACGCTAGTACGTTCTTGCATTTTTTCTTGTGGAAATGGAAGCTTTGTAAAAGTGTGGACAAAAAGCGCGAGAAAAGCTTGTTGAGGGTCGTTGGTTTCTTTTACAGTGAACCAGTCTACCTTTGTTACGGCTTGGAAAATTTTTTTCTTCATCAAGAACAAGTGTGTAGTAGAATACGGTGTGGGTAAAAGGAATAGAAATGATGTTCAGAAATACCGGATACTGGTCAGTGATGTCACCAGCAAGAATGCCTGCTTCGGGCTGGACTAAAAGGTTGCATAATGCATGATCACTCAATGAGTTTCCACCATCCTGTTGGTTGAGTGATTAGGCATTCACACCCCGAACTATGAT
Source organism: Dermacentor albipictus (assembly GCF_038994185.2). Classification (NCBI taxonomy): domain Eukaryota; kingdom Metazoa; phylum Arthropoda; class Arachnida; order Ixodida; family Ixodidae; genus Dermacentor; species Dermacentor albipictus. The sequence goes on from NC_091822.1 coordinate 160,473,011, forward strand.
AGCAACTGGAATATATCTCGTGCAGTTAAGGGACGTTGTGTCACACAAGTTCACGTTCATGTTACCCATAATTATCAAGTTCTTGTTTTCAGATAATGATTTTAATACATTATCTAAGGCACTGCAGAAATCGCTAATGGAAGTGGAAGGTGAACGATAAATGCAACCCAAAATAAAATTCTTGCTGTCGATGTTAAGGAACGAACAATCGAATTCTACCCAAACGGTTTCACAGTTACATAAGTTTAATGCCAGATCGTGTCGTCGTTTGAACTGTAAGTTTGCCAGAACATAGATGGCTGCTCCGCCATGGCTACTTGATTGTCGATGTGTGTACTTTGATGTGTAATTCGGGAAGGAGATTATATCTGTCATCGTCGCAGAGTCAAGTTTATGTGACACAAATGGTGAAAAATGATTTGGTGATCGTAGAAAGAAGAATCTGAATATCAGCATAATGTTTTTGCATACTACGCGCATTGAAATTAATAAGCGAGCATGAACTGTTAGAAAAATATCGTTCTAAATCAGTTGTTGACAGGTACGATGACATACTGGTTCAAAATCAGTAATAAACTAAAGAAAAAATGTGTGCGATAAAAGAGAGGTCGGATTCGCTGGCGATGTGGCAGACTTGGCTATCGGCAGTTTTCCTGGCCTTGATTAGACAGTTGTCAGTCCACAGGAACTTCCAGTTGTTGGATTTTTTTAGAGCCAGAGTCTCAGTGACTAGTGACTTGTTTTTTTTTTTTTGCGTCAAGTTGTCATTTACGTAGGCTGGGCTGTTGATTGCGGCTCTGATTCCAAGATCGCCAAGGCAGACACAACTTAGCGTTACGCGAGTTACTAATGAATTCGTTGTTCTTTGAACGCGAGCAGAACCGAGAAATTACGTTCTTTTTTTTCCTTTACTTTCGTGGGAATGCGGTGCACAATGTCAACTTCGGCAGGCGTAAGAAGGCATCCGTTCTTTCTCCCGAGTTTTCGCAATATTGCTACACAGCTTTCCCCCTGCGTGTAGGGAATGCCCTTGATTTCTACATTAATTATTAATTCTCGAGCACTGCTTCTTCGAGCGTGCGCAGTTGTCACACTTCAATGCTGTTGTTGTTGTTGTTGTGGTCGTCGTCATCGTCGTCGTCGTCGTCGTCGTTGTTGTTGTTGTTGTTGTTGTTGTTGTTGTTGTTGTTGTTGTTGTTGTTGTTGTTGTTGTTGTTGTTGTTGTTGTTGTTGTCAGACTGCTTGAAGTCTCCTTCACCTTCGCCGCGGGTCGGCCCGGTATTTCACTATCTCCGGGAGCGGCCCAAGCTCACATTATTGTTGACGCACAAACACGAAAAACACATCGAAACCTTGATTGATTTCCTTCTTTCATTATCTTTTAATATTAGTAATATTAGAGGCGGAGTGCTTGGGGCCTGCTTCACCTCCGCGCAGGTCAGCCCGGTATACATGGCTTGCACGTGACGTCACATCCGCTCGCGCCGCAGCGTCAACGCCATGCTGGAGCACCGCGCGCGCGGCATTCCTTCTTTTCGCTTGTGGTTCCTGTGGTGACCGGTCGTGTGCACTGTTCAGCTGCTGTCTCACTGTGTCGGATGTCAACACTTCCCGCTAGAAATGCCCCCCGTTTACAGTAAACCTGCGTTTAACGAGGCATATTACGCCGGACTGATCGGTTCGGCGCGTGAGCGATACCAAGAAAAAGTAAAACTGTGCGACGATGTGGACCCCTACACTTTGCGGCCGGGTGCTGATACGACGATGGACGTCAACGCTTTCCCCGAGGTCTCGCACGGAGATATTGTCAACTACCTGGTTTTCTCTTCAAATTTCACGACTCTGGAGGAAATGAAGGCTTACAAATCGCTTGAATCCCACAACTATTTCACAAGCGGTTGGGTGAAAACTCTGTCGGCGAAGCGGCTGCAAGGCGAAAAAGTGCTCCTACTAGGAGAGGTAAGTTGACGGCTATTTAATCCTGCATTTTGTGTACAACACTCGGAGGCATTCTCTGGCTAATCAATGGTGAACTGACACTGACCCTTTACAGTCGCGCAGAAGCAGAGTTTCGCGTGCTGATGTGTAAATATCATCAAAGAATGCAGCTTTTAGCGCGAGTGTTTTATGGCTAGGAATTGCAATATGTGTTTGCCACGCTTTTTTTTATATGTCTGCATTCGTGTATGCTTCGATATCAATAATTTTTCCTTTATTGGCTTTGCAGGGAAGAACGCAGTGTGTGTGTGCTTGCCATGCATTTTTTGGACGCCTACATTGTTTGCATGGTGTATGTTTTCATTACAGTGTTGAATTTTTTCTTTATTGGCTTTGCTGATAAGAATGCAGTGTTTGTGTGCTTGCCATGCAGTTTTGGCTATCTCTGCATTGTGTGCATGATGTATGTTTTGATGTCAACAGTTTAATCTTCTTTTGATTGGCCTTGCAGGTGAACCACTCGCAACGACTGGGCGAACGTCCACTGAAAGTGTGGATTCTTTGCAAAGACGGTGGTGCCGTGCTGACTGCGCACTGCACCTGTATGGCTGGTGTGGGAGAAGCCTGCTCCCATGTCGGTGCCTGTTTGTTTGCTGTCGACACAGGTGTAAGGATGAGGAACTCTGTTAGCTGCACTCAAAAAGACAACATTTGGCTCCCTACCTATGTGGAAAAGGCTCAATTCAAAAGATTGAAAGAAATCAATTTTGCATCTGCCAAAGGGAAAAAACGACAGCTTGATGATAGGATTGAGGGTACTCCTACAAACAAGAAAGCGACAGCACCCAGAATTGATGTGCCACCAGTTTCACTAGCAGAGATGGAAGACCTGCACAGTATATGCAAGAGAACTGGTGTTGTTCCAGCATTTTTTTCCATGCTGTCTCACCATTCTGCTGCCTTCAAGGAACCAGTGCCCAAACAGCAAGTACACTTTCGAGATTTGTACACAGATGATGCTTTGCCAGATGGACTAGACACTCTCATTGACAAGGCCAACAAATTTATGAGCACATTTCACGTCACTGATGAAGCAGTGAAGTTCATTGAAGCAAAAACAAAAAACCAGAGCAATTCACCAGACTGGCACCTTTACCGAGCGGGTAGAGTGACAGCCTCTGTTATGAAAACAGTCTGCCGAACAGCCATAGATAATCCTAGCCTATCATTACTGAAATCAATATGTTACCCAGAAAAATCTATGCTAAAGACTCCTGCCATGGCATGGGGTTTAGAACATGAACGAGATGCGCTGAAGACATATGAAGATCATCAGAAGAAGAAGCACAAAGATTTCAAGTGCTTCAGGTCTGTACTTCACTTAAGTGAATCATATCCATTTGCCGGAGCAACACCAGACGCTCTGATTTCATGCTCGTGCTGTGGGAGAGGTGTAGCCGAAGTGAAATGCCCCTATTTGCTGCGTGATGCCTCCTCATTCACCGAGGCTAGGTCGTGTTTGATGGACATCAATGGAGTTCTGCAGCTTCCTAAGCAGCATGAGTATTTTTACCAAGTGCAAGCCCAGATGACAATATGTAAGGTTAGCTATTGTGATTTCATTGTTTGGGCTCCAGACCTTTTTCATGTGCACAGAATTAGAAGAGACAAAGAGTTCTGCGACCTGATGTTTGCAAATGCAAAGGAATTTTTCATCAGAGCAATTCTTCCCGAGCTCTTCAGCAAGTTCTTCACGCGAAAGCAGGGAGCCCCACAAAAGGAACTGCCACCAGCAGAAGTTTACTGCTTCTGTCAAGGACCAGAGACGGGGAAAATGATTGCATGCGACAACCCGTCATGCACATTTAAATGGTTTAATTTCTCATGTGTGGGGATCACACGGGCACCAAAGGCAAAGAAGTGGCATTGTCCACTATGCAAGCAAAATAAAGAAAACTAGTTCACTTGAAATTCATGCTGTATTGTTTTGGACAAGTTCCTTGAATGAACAGTAATCAATTCAATTATGGTTTAGGTACCAACCAATTCAATGAGTAAATAAACAAACGTACAACCTACAAGTCAAGCATATTTTATTTACCGGGGCATTTTGCTCTCTGCTCCACACAGAGCAAAGCACATGCAAGATTGTAGCACTGCAGAGTAATTTTTCTCATTCATCAGAAATGTTCTACCTTAGGCATACAGGTTGATAGAAGTGAGATTGTTCCAGTGAAAAAACTCCATGAAAATAAAATACATAGTAATGAATAGCATGGTACGAGCAAAGATTTATGAAAGCCTCGCACACTAATAAGGCTGTGAGGTATGCAAGGCCACTTCACCACTGGCTTCCTTCAGCTCGGCAACAATTGATGGGCAAAGATTGGATAAAGCGCAGCATACAGTGACAATTTTGTCCAGTGGCGGAGCGTGATCACCTTCTCGGCGGGTAACGTACTCAATGGGGAGAGTGCATTTCAATATGGTAAACTTATTTCTTATGAGGCCAATAACTCGCTCCACATGAATGCGAACGTTGGCAAGTTTTCTGGCACTCTGGACTTCTTCTGCCGACAGTTGTTTTTTGCCTTTAGTGTAGGCTGGAACATGCAAACGTGCACAATAGAACCCAACACTCTCGGAGATATTAAATCCTCGGTCAGCAAGCACAACATCATCAGGGCGCAAGTTATCTAAAATTCCACAATGTTCCGTGATATGCTTATCACTGCAGCGGCCCCCCCAACCCTCTGAAATGAAGGTGACGACGCCCTGAGGAGCGATGCCGATCAGAAATTTTGCAGTGTTGCTCTGCTTGTATTGCGACCATGTCTCGCTTCTTGCCTCGTATGACGATGGCCGTTCTATTTTTATTTCAAAACAGTCAATGACTGTGGCCACATTACCTCCAAAAGAATCGAAGAAAGACTGGGGCATTGTCTGCTGCAGTGTGACCCGGTCTGGCCATGAAATGTATGGCTTCAGCCGACAGTCTGCAACATACAACCACTTACGAAAAATGCGTGACACTGTTGCCTCTGAAACTTTAAATCTAAAGCCAAGATCAGCATTCTGCAAATTCAACTTCAGCTTCATTAGAAAGAGGACAAACTCCTGAAACTTTGACAGGCTATTGTTCACACCATGTTGGACATAGCACTCCACAAGTTTAAATAAGCCATTTAAAATGTCGAAGTTTGCCATTCCTGTGTAATACAGGACCTTGGCCTTGTTCTTCCTGAATGCTGCTTCAGTCCACTCCAGCTGGTCAATGTGGGCACGCAGGGCATAGAGATGATCATTTAGTTCATTGCACTGTTGCTCCAATGCTGCAATGTCTGCCATGGTCATCTCCGCCTGTACAGCAACTCCTGAAATGAACAATGCAAACTTGGGGATCAAAGCAGACCGGTACACCAGCATGTAAACATTTCATAGTGGAGATGTAAACAAACCAAACAAAGATCCAGAGTAAACGAGATCTGCTTTTCCTACCTTTCAAAGAAACAAAAACAAAGTAATGGAGATAGTGACCTGACTCATTTTCTGCAGCCTGGCCTTCACAATCAGCTCGCGGCAGTGATGGGCTGTCGTCTGCGTGTGCGTCGCCGTCGTCGTCGTCGTCGTCGCCGCCGCACAGGTTTTCGGGTGGCGTTGCGGCGAGCCCAGAAGTTCCAGCTGCGGTCTCCGCGTCGACCTCGGTAGTCGCCAGCTTGAACCGTCGCCTCGCAGCACGCTCGTAGCGCGCACTGCCTTCATGCTTTGCTCTGTAGCCTAGCAGAAGTGTTGGTGCCCAGTCCAGGCTTGCTTCTTCCCAGAGCTTCGCTGGTCTCCCTACAAATGCAAGCAAATGTGAGTCTAGCACACTGGCTACGCCTTACATGTAATAAAAGTGCAGGCTTACCTGTTACGAAGTGAGCGCCGCACACTCGGATGTTTGGTAGATCGCCTTTGAGATCGGCACGCTTGATACGCGCAAGCCACAGGCTGCGTCGCTTCGAGCTAAGCGTTTTCGTTCGTTCACCTTGCCGTTCTACAACTTTCGGAAGGCGAAAAAGGTTTGTGTTTGAAGACTCCTTTCTCGAGCTGCTTTTGCTGCGATTAGCACACCCTACAACTGCGCAAATAGCCATGGCAAAGCGTTTCCATTCGCATACGACTCGCAGCGTTGACAGCGCACGTTCGGCGTGGTGCTCCAGTATGCCGGAAAACAAAGTTGGCGTCTGCGGAAGTGACGTCAGTGCAAGCCATGTATTGCACTACCTCCGGGATCGGCCCACATTTATTGCCCACGGACACGACAAATGCATTGGGAGGGGGGTAGAGGTATACAGTTTCGCTGCAGAGAAAAAAATGCAAACACGGGGCGCAGCCTCCTCACGACTTTCTCTGGTGCTCTCCGTTCGGGGAACAAGCCGGTCACGCGTTTCTATAAACAAGCGATAGCCGCTCCGCGTAGCGGCCTTTTTGTTTTGCACAAATCGCCGCGCAGCCAGTGATTGCGCGCCACTGGCGACGGTGTCGTCATGTGTGGGCCTCGCGTCGAGGGGTTCGCTACTGCAACGCACCATCCGGATACGCTCGCGTAGCGCCCCGCGCGGTGTTGTTCTCCGTAAGCGTCGTTCCCTTCGCTTTTGTTTTTAAAAATGCGTGCCCTTTTCTCACTTTCTTCCCTCCGTCCCCCCTCCCATCCTATCCCGGTCGATGTCCATCTCTTCCGAAGTGTGACGAATTTTTGCGCACCAGCAGCACGACTGTTACGTCACCTGATTGTTCTTCAGTGGATCCCGAGCGCACGCGAAACGCGGTGCTTGAGGGGGAAAACTGCGTCACGGCGTGGGGTTCGCTGTCACGACGATCTCGCGTGGAGGTCTTACTGATTGCGAGTGCTGAACTTTAAAAATCGTGACCAAAGTAAGACAGTGAGCGAAGAGATACGGATGTGTGCTACGCGGTCTTTGTTTCTTTATTCATCTATTTGTTTGTTTGTTTGTTTGTTTGTTTGTTTGTTTGTTTGTTTGTTTGTTTGTTTGTTTGTTTGTTTGTTTGTTTGTTTGTTTGTTTGTTTGTTTGTTTGTTTGTTACACGCTCAAGATCACGAAGGCATATTACAGAGGAGATTGGGGTAAAAAAGAACGAAAGGTCACAAAGCAATAAAGAACAAAGGAAGGCGGCAAGTGAAGTAGTTATATAGTCATGTGAATCCCGAAATTGTGGTGTCGACTATGGCTGTGCGGTATTGGTGCGTTGTCCTCAATGGCAACCATCGCGCCGGCAGGGTGGGATTCCATTCTTTCACACGTCCCGAGAACAAAAGACGATCGTGACAAGTTCTAGTGCGACACCGCAAAATTCCAACTTTGTGGTGATGACCACAAAGGTGAGGTGAGATTTATATAGGGGGGTGAAGTAAGATTATCGCGCAGATATTAATTCTGGAGTCAGATTTCGCATGAATCGGAGCTAGGCGAAAGGGTTTGCGAAGAGCAGAAAGCGGCGGACGTTGTAGGAAATTCCTTCACACAAGTTACGCTTGCCGTACTATTATAATTTCTTAACATGAAGTGCGAGGCATTCTTTTGAAAACGTTGGAGATATTGGGTTACTCTTTCAGCATACGGGTTCGTAACTGATGAAACATGTTTCATTTTACTTGTAATTAACGTCTTGTATAAAATTAACTTTAATGATGACGGAGCGCAAGAGAAGTTTCGACGGATACAACCCAGCATGTGATTAGTTTTATTCATAACGCTGTCGATGTGTGAAGACCAAGAAAGTGCAGAGGGGAACACCTAGGTATATGTAAGATATAACGGCTTCCAAGGTACTATTTTTGAGGTAATAGATCGGAAGAGGAAGTTCACGACAGGTTACACGCATGGTCTTGCGCTTGGTCTTGCGCTGTGCTTGCTTTCCCGTGCGACAAAAATGCGATTGCTCGGCTGTGGAGGTCGTGTGCTGGGCTGTGACAGTGTAAACATTACAATCGTCAATAGCCTGGAGAGAGCGCTTGGAGCTGACGTCTCGACAGCGTGCTGGTCACGCATGCGGAAGGAGCACGTGCGGAAACACGCGCAAGCAAAATGGCTCCAACGCGTGCACTCAGCGTTGAGCCCAGTCCCCAAAGAAGCGTCGCGCGGAACAGGGGCGTCTTCGCTGCGCAGCGAAACGTGGTGCAGGCCGCGAGTGTATGTACATAATGTATGCATACAATTATAATAATTAGTTGAATTACGTACAGCCCCATAATTCAGTTAATGTTTAACACTTCTGCCACGATGCGATGTGCCACGGGAGCTCACCCTCTCGAACATTACGAACAATCACGCACAACAACGCCTCAAGCAAACGCGCCTTCCTGTGTGTTCTGTGGACTATACGCAGACAAACAGCGGTGGTGCACGCAAGGTAACGTTTAACATGAACTCGGCACTCTTGTATTGAACGAAACAGTGAAGAAATTACACATGCACCGTCAAAGTTACCGCTATTTATCGTCATTCATTGCTTCACTTACATCGACTCCCACAAGAGCGTGGTTACAAGCAGTGAAATGGGGCTAAACATCAGGACGAGCAGTTTGTGTCTGCGAACTTTTTAAAGCGTTTTGTGGCTCTTGGAGCTGGCTACTAAATGTACTGCAGCACAAAAACCGCCACTGCTTCGGAAATCAACTGAATGCGCAACGCTGCTTGGACGCCATAACAAGGAACCCCCTCATTTGCTTAAGTAATATTCTCTATTTCGATAATCATTTCCTTTAGCGCTCGCGACAATTATTAAGCTCAAGTATCATTCCTAACAAGTTCGATATTAAGCATACTTCTTTTTACTTAATCTTGACGGTGCTCTTGTTGGAGATGACCTATGTAATATAGTAGGATAACATTGTGAACAATGCTTCGTTTCTGAAAGGTATCGCCACTCACTTTCCCGATTTCTTTTCCGTGCTGGTTCTCCTTCCTAACCGGTGGCGTACTCATTAGAAGAGAATAATCGATCTTGCCATCTTTATGACACTCTGTCAACAGTCACATGAAAATGTTTGAAGCTGTCGCTGCAGTGGCTCCCTTATCACATCGGCGTCCACAGCGACGAGGAGGCTGACGCCCTGGCAAAGGGCGCACACCAAGCCGCGGTACCCGTCAGCACAGCTGTAATGGACTTCGATTAACACACACAATGCACACACGCGCCGGGGTGCGGAGTGCGGGGGGCGGAGTGCTTCAAGGCTTTCACCTCCACCACGGGTCCGACCCGGTATTTCACTATCTCGGGGATCGGTCCACGCCCACCTTCTTTGTTGTTGTTATTGTTGAAGAACAAACACGAAAATTACATGGAAATACTTGTTCATTTTTTTCTATTCTAGTCCATGTATTTATTTATTTATTTATTTATTTATTTATTTATTTATTTATTTATTCATTTATTTATTTATTAGGTGAAGCACGCTTCAAGCACTCCATAGTGCAATACCGGGCCGACAAATGCATTGGAGGGTAGAAGTACACAGCTTCGCTGTAAAAAACGAATACAACCTCAACAAATTGGTCAATCCCACGCACATCTGGGGATCGGTTGTAAGGAAGCTTTCTTCTCTTCCGTATACGGAATTCGTGGTTATGTAGCTCAAAGCCTCTCGCTCGTTGCTGGTTGTGGTCCCATTTTGTTCACTTCTTTCTCCGCACTCGGCTGCCTCTGTTGCCGACTCGTTCACTTCTCCGTGGCCGCCGTCAAGCCACTATTCAAGCCATTGTGCGGCCGACTTTTTTTTTTTTACATCTTGCCTCGTGTTCTGCCTGCACAGTTTATTACGTTAGTAGTGGCACATACCCGTCTCTGAGGCATTGGCCAAAAAACAATGTTCATATATACTGAGTTACACATATCAAGTGGCCCGAATTATCTAACATTTGGGCACGTACCCAGCGATATGTGCCCAGTTGCATGTACGCAGCAACCCAGCTTGTTTAGCCGGCCACATACCGAGGGACACTGCCTGCGCCCCCAATGCATTGTATTGTCGGCGAGACAGGAGCCAGCAGCATCACCTGAAAAATTGGAGGAGGAGGCAAATAAAGGCTTGCTTTAAAAACGGAGCACTATATTAAAGGGCCCCTGAAACGGTTCGGACAAATTTTGTAGACGCGTAGGGTACAGCTTAAGTAGAACATTCGCACCACAATTTAAGTGAAGCGTTACGTATTAATGGAGCTACAAGCGATTATAAGTTACCCTCCTCCCCAGCCATGCTTTTCCTCCTCAACTCGTCCGCCGAGCGAGCGGGGCTAAGCTCCGCCTTCACTGGCCCTGCGTCACGATGCGACGTCACATCGTCGACTTCCGGGTGTTTTGGAGACCGCCCCCGCCCGCGCGAAACCTCTCCGCTAGCTGCTTGGCTGTCGACCCCAAGTGAGAGCTATCGAAGCAGCGTGCGTTGCGAGCATTCTGTCGTAGCGCCGAACGTGTCTGGTATTCCGTTAACCACAGGCAAGCTGGTCATTTCGGCAAATGACTGGAGGCATAAACTCAAGCTGATGACGGAACTTTGGCGTAGACGTACGTGAGCGGTCTGATCGGTCTGCATGGTCCAGACACTTGTTGGCGCAGCGCTTAACCAGTCAAACAAAGCGCTAATATTGCTCTAACGAAGTGTAAAACATTTTAAACATTTAAAAAAACAACGTGTTGATGATTACACTCCTGCGAAAAGTACGCACCAGCAGCAAAGAAGGAAACGCTTCGTTGCTGCTACTGTGTATGGTTGAGCTCTATGCCACCAGGTGGCTGCACCGTGCAGACCATTCACATTTGCCCTTCTGCTCATTTCGGCTCATGCCGTTACGGCACAATCAAGCGGCCAGATCCTGTCCCCTTGCGCTTACGTTTGCCTTAATACGGGACTCGCGAAACGCTATTGCGTTAGTAATCTTCCGGTGTAAAGTGACGGCCACAAACGCGCAAATCCTGCGCAGCAGCCAGTTCGCTCGTACGCTGCCTTGCAGAGGGACACGATGTCGCAGCTTGACATATTGCCAGTCGCTACGTTTGCAGCCCACAAGGCAACAAAGTCGAATCATAGTGCTCGCGAAAAGACTGACACCAACTGTGACGCGGAGCTCTCGTCAAAATGGAGTACGTTGTAACACAAGCAGACGACACTTGCTGTGTGCCGGAAGTGCTTAAGTTGTACTGAAAAATTGTTCTTGTGCATTCTCTTTATGCTACTTTCTTTTTATAAAAACAAATTAACTAACATTCCAACTATTACGAAGATCATTTGTTTACCATAAAGTTGGAAAAATTATCGACCACGCGCCCTGGTCAGCCAATCAGATAGCTCGCCCATGTGACGTAATATGGGTTATTTGCATCATATGGGTAGGGGCGGCTTAAAATTCCGCCGAGCAGTGCGCTGCGATCGACAGCGATGTGCATTTTTAAAACCTTATAATAAATTACACGCTTTACGCAGAGCACTTAGATGTGTCAATTAATGATCAGAAGGACCTGCTCTAACGACTCAGTACGTTTGTAGAAAATCGCCAAAATCGTTTCAGGGTCCCTTTAATAAAAAATTATCGGTGAGAAATGCACACAGAAGCACTTGTGTGCCTTATTTACTTTTTTAATTTGTTCTAGGTGATTGCTCTTGTAATTCTCATATGGAATACGTGGCTGCTAATGCTACACTAAACTACGTACAAATAATTTTAACGCGGAAGTGTTTTATGCTGGGGTCCGCCATGAACTTCCTGTAACGGATGTGACGTCGGCGCGAACGCGTAATCTATGCTCACTTGATAGGGATTGTGCCGCCATCTAGGAGCGGTGCAGCCAAGTACTGCATCATGACGAGCGCCGACAGTGAGCGATTCGATGTAGTCTCGGCGCAGCCGAAGCTCCAACGCGATGTAGCCTGGTGTAGGCGGCGTAGGCCATTCCGCTGAGGCGACGACGCAGTTTCCGCGCGTGGTTTGTCTTTCGCGCTCGATTAGCCTGTGACGCCTCGTGGCCTATAGGGAGTTATAGCGGACCACGAGTTCACGCAGGGAACATGCAACAGCTTCTGCGAAGACAGGTTTCACTGCCGTGTTCTGCCGATTCCCTTGAAAGGGGTATAAACCCTCATCTTTCTTTGAATCCGTTAGCCTCACATACTGGGCATCAAGCATGCATTGAGACAATTTTGGGATGCGCTGGCCCCCTTTCGGATCCGTCGCAAAAGTGTCTAGGCAAAAAAATTGAAAGCATCTGAAACATAGCGACCAGGTTCGTCCTGAGAAGGTATGGCCGGTGCAATAGGTGTACACACATGAAAACCTAACTACATTGGGAATAGAATTGTCAACCCGTGGACGACAATTACGGCTAAATCTTTTTCTACGCAATATATAATAAGAAAACGGGGATAATTAGTAATAAGTATTTTCAGCCGCCAAACTACGCATATGCGTAAACTGACCACATGTTTAAAATTAGTAGGTATCGATCGAGGACGAGCCTGTTCGTCAGTGCCATCTTTCTAAAAAAAATGTTACCGAGTGGAATTGCTTGTCAAATGCGCAAGTGTCAGGTGTGAATGTAGGTGTTTTGTGCAAAAATGTACCATCCCCTGTAGTAACGTCCTCGGGCAATTCGGGGATATGCTTTAAACAACGAAAAAAAGAAAAAAGAAAGGATGTCCAACGCCACCCAGCCAGCTTATAACCATCCTGAAGAGGCCTGCAGGCGCCAGGCCTGTATGTATACAGCTCTCGAGCCAAACCCTTTGCTTCACGACTGCGAAGCACAAATATTATTAATGACGACTGCAGACTATGTGTCGGCACCAATTACCACTCGCTTGGCTCATGGTGTACACACAGGTACAACCACATATCCACTCGAACGAGCCGTTGAGTTACAGTTGACTTGAACTGCAGTATACATAAGAACCTGCGGCTACAGCGCGGCAAGTCGAAGAGGTTGCGAAAGAGGCGTCACCCATCCCGACGAGAAAGTGTGCGTGTAGTATATATTAGATTTGGGCGATAAGAGAGATGGTTCTACACACACATAGTTATGAGAGAGAGGCAACAGCGTCGTCTCAGCAAGGACGAGGTGCGATGGAAAGCGCTGATTACACGTTCGGGGTGCGTACGAAAAATTAAATATCTGTTTGGACCTACAGGGAGAACGGCCGCAACGACCCTCTGTTTCGTTTCTGGCGTTATTCGATGTGACGTGGAATTCGAGTCAGCGAGCCATGGGAGCTGTGGACACACCCTGTGTTTTCCTTGAAACGTGGCTCACCGTCGTTGTGCAAACCATCCTTCTTTTTCCACAAGCCAGCTCTTGTCGCGTTCAAGTTTTCTTGCCAGACGCAACAAAATGAAGCCGTTCCAATGTGCCCTTTCCAATTATTGAACGGAGAGTCCTCGTATCTATAAAGCCACCGCTCAAGATTATTTTTTCAGCAAATGTTTTCATGCGCACTGAACGACTCACAAAAGACACGCGTACGCACACGCACACACACAATGTGCACGCACGCGCAGAGACACAGATAGGGCGTCTTTCTTTTTTTTTTTAGCTGCACCAATATTTAAAAAAATATTTTATGACAGATTTTTTATTTATTTATTTATTTTCACAATACTGCGGACATCTGTCCAAGCAGGAGGGGGCTACGTGAGCAGATACAAAAATAAGCAAACATAATATACAAGGGTTACAGTCAACAAGATTCATCAAGTGGGTGGCTGTAACCAGTGGGAATTTCCAGGTAGGGCATTCCAATCATTGATTGTTTTCGGAAAGAATGAGTTTTTGAAAAGGTTTGTTCGTGCGAAGATCGGTTTTAAATACTGGCTGTGTTTGTGATAGCACAGTTATAACCCTAGAGTTAAATTATTGGATGAGGCGGCTATTACTTCTACGAAAAATCAAGATGCATTCAAATTCATAAATCAAATGACACTAAATACATTTTAAGCTAATTCCGTTACTGCGCATATGTCGATCTACGAACTGTCGCTAGTAAGTTTGCAAGGCATATCGACTTGTAACGAATTTTGAGGATGTCACCGCGGCTTCGAGATTTGCGTCGTCAAACTTGCGATGAAAATGCGCCATTGTTCCACTTACTTCACTTATGAAAACGCTTTTTCTGTGCACTGAAGCGCAAAAGTAACTGGAACGTCAATGCACTTCGCCGGACACGTTGAAGATTATCTCAAAGCCGCTGTAGCCCTGAGAATTCGTTTCCATTGGATACGCCGTGCGAACTCGCAGGTTATAATTCCTAGATTGAAATATGCGCCGTAAAGTAATTAATTAAAAGTTGGTGTGTGTAAATATGCTAATTATTCAATTAGCCATTTTGATTTATCGCAGAAGTAATGGCCGCCTCATTGTGTAATTCTGCTCAAGGGTCAGAATTGCGCTACCTGCCGCAGGCCATTTTTTTTTAAATTGGTGCAGCTAAAAAGAATGGTCTCCAATCAACGTTGTGAAGGTGGTTGGACAGCGAAGTTGTAAACAACTAGAACGATCACCCATTGCGACGTAGGTTGAAGTCGTTCACGCGTGGCGACATGCGCATGGACTTTGCCTAATTATTAGTCTAAGACGTTTCGAAGGCGTGCGACTTGGCTTGCAGCGCTACTTCGTGCACCTACAAAGAGTACGCCAGAAACGCCTCGCCAGAAGCGCCTCGTATGCACGCTGCTATTCAGCAGTCCTCACAACACGTGGCCTTCCCATAGCACTGTCACAACACAAATCAGTTACTAGGCGGGGTCTTCTTTTACGTACGAAAGTGTAGTGACGTCACTACCTGTTTCGTATGCTGCAGTCAAGCTGCCGTCGCCGCGGCAGCTAGCGCAACGGTAATCTCTACCGGGAAACGTATGCGGGGAGCGCTACGTGCTTCGCATTGCATGTAGGCGCAGGAGCGCCCCACCATCAGCTATGTGGTTCGGATGCTTGTTTTTAGCTTGTTCTTTATTGAAACGTATGCTGTTCTTTACGCTGAATGAGTGATTCCAAAGAATGCATGCACTGTTCGCTTCACTTTGCTGAGTGCTCGTAGCCTCTGCCTTAGGAGAGTATGAGCCACTGCATTTGGGAGTATGAGCCATTGACGATGATATTTTTCAGTCGACGTCGACGTTGCGCCCCGAAAAAATCCTAGTATGCTAGCCATAGACAGCTTCGTTGTAAAAGAGAACACCTGGTATAATGCGTGACTTGGCTCTTTGGCTGGTTCGCAATACTCTCATCAAACGCCCTATAAGGCTGCAAGACCGCCACCTAGCGTTGCGTAAGTGTCGCATATATACGCTCGAATACAGTCACTCTCCGTGATGCTCATCATGGCTAAAGTGTATAGTTCAAACTTGTACAGAATATAAATAAAAAAGAACTAATAATTGCCCATTAAAATATGCTGCAGGAAAAGTAAATCAGACAGTTCAATGCGACGGCACTTCTCGAACTCGTCCTGCTATAGCGTTTGCAGTGTCTCATCTCAAGTCGTCCTGATCCGACGCAGATCAGTTTGTGACACCACTCCTTATATAATTTTTGTCCATTACATCTGCTCAAACGTCCAAGCACCGACAGCCGACAAAATTGTTCATTGCCATGCTCAGAAAGTCCGCCCGTCCGTCCGTCAAAGAGCGGAGCTGGGCGGAGATGCGCTCTTCCGAAGCGCTCGCGGAATATAGAAAGGGCGTGGCTATACGTCTCAGAAGATGCGGTATTTCGGAAATGTCCCTAAGCCTGATTTTCGTACAGGCAAGCCGCACCGCAGCGTCCTCCGATTACAAGGAGCGCAGCCGACTGGCTTGTCAGCACAGGCGCCTGCCACCGTCGTATATACGCACATTTTACTGGCACGGACGCCTGCAACGTATGTGTATACAAACGAATGCCGCCGTCAGCGGCCACTTTTTCATTTTCACGCGATCCTCGAGCGGTCAGCTTCGTTCCTAACGTGCGCCGCAGTCATTAATTATATTCTGCTGTAGACAGATGCGCGTCCGCACGACCTGTTGTTACGCATTATCCGGAGGTACATGCGTCGAGCTGAAGTGCAAATTACACTGCTGATTATTAATGCGAACGGACGATGACGTGTAAACGAGGACACTCAGCAGGGTGTACAAGGGGGGCAACGTTCGTGAATTTAGCCAACATTGTTTGCTTCTTTTTTGTAGCCTCATGCGGTTGAAGGGAATACGCCGTGGGAGCTAGCTGGTCGGGTGGTGTAAGGAAGCCGGGTTTGCAAAAGAAGAAAAAAAAAAGCCTGTTCTCGCTGTTGCTCTAATGGTTCAGCCGGTGGCCCAACCCAATGTTTGACTAAATGGATTGTAGCACACGTTTGTCGAAATGAAAGGTGATCCCTTTACGCCGGCCGCAGTGCAGATCTGTATAATACCCCGCCGTTTCCGCGAAGACACCCGCTGGGCTGAATTCCTCCGGTTGTAATTGGGCGCGGTTCGTCCCAAATTACGCCTTTCCTGCCTTCAACACCCTCCCCCCCCCCTCCTTTCCCTTCACCCTGTTTGTGTTGCTCATGCGGGGCGTTCGTTTTGTCGTCTCCTATATACGAAGTGCGCATGCAACTGTTCACATGTTTTACAGTCATCTTCTGGCGGGGCCGTTTCTGTAGCTCCTTCTTTCTTCCCAGTCCTACGTCGTTCTGATGCTGACCCCGAGGTTACAGGTTCGATTCCCGGCTATGCGCGGCGGCCCCTTTCTGGCGGAGGCGGAGTGTAAAAAAACGCTGTTGTGTTTCGTTGTAATTACCAAAGGCGGTTGAAATGTATATGGGCTTATATATATACACGTTTAGCTCTCTCTCTCTCTCTCTCTCTCTCTCTCTCTCTCTCTCTCTCTCTCTTCTTGTTCTTTTTTTTTCCACGAGCTCCCAAGAACATTCTGTGTCGCGGTTCGTGGCGTTTAGAATATATAGTTATGACCTCTTTTCAATAAGCCTCTTCTCGTGCACGCACGAGACATATGGGAGGTCGTTTAGCTAAAACTACTCATTTATTTGAAGCTCTTCAAGAAGTAACACAAGCACGTACGTCAACGACAAATCTGCGCCACCGTCACATCTTGTCGTCGCCGCAAACTGCTGCGCACGGAAGCCGCAAGGGAATCCGCTTTTTCTTTGGACGCTCTTGAGCGCTATTTTCTTGAGAGTATAATTTCTTACCCCATATTTAACCTCCACTGGAGGAGGAGGAGGAGGTGGAGGAGGAAGAGGAGGAGGTGGAGGAGTGATACAGTTTGAAACATTTCGCAGTCCAACAAACAACACCCTGCAGGTTTTAAAAACAAGTTCACACGGAGTCTTATACGTTGCGCGTTTTCCGAAATACGCGACCCATACGGCTCACCATTGACTTCCATACCCCGTATCGCGGAGAAACTTCAGGAGGAGCCGAATAATTAAGCACCTCCTTTCTAAATATCCAGTGCCCTCGCAGGAACAAAATGTCACTTCATCGTGGTGCCGTCTTGCGCTTGAGTTCATCTGTCAATTGCTTACGTTCTACTTCAAATCCAGGACACTTTAGTATGTAATGTTCAATGTCACCAAGAGCTTGACAATGCACGCGCGACGATGATGGGCCAAGTCTTGCCTCGCATCGCCAAGCTGGAGCTTCCTCCGCTGACCCCGTGCGGATGCGACAGAAACGTTACAGATATAGGAGAGCGGTATCAGTTCGGTTAAGTCCTTTAATCACACAAAGTTGATGCGCTGGAGAGCACAAAGAACGGAAGTGGCTCAAGATGACTTTTCTTCATGTCGATTTTAGCGTCCCGAGGGGAGCCTTCTTCGTTTGCTTGCATTACAGCGCATTCCGCGCCAGACTGTCTGTCGCCTCGTTGCCTGCTACGCCGATATGGAAAGGTGACGACTGATACACACATGGTAAACCCGACTCTCTGTATATAATTATTTAACAGCGTGTAATGCACGTTGAATGCACTTTTCCAGGGGAAACCCGCGCAGTATAATAGTCGCAGCGCAGCCTTGCTGCCTGAAGAAAGAATACGCCTGAACCTATTTTCACAAGCTTTCTTAGACATGGTCCTCGGCAAGTCACGTTATTTTCTCTGCATGCACTTGTATGTAGCTTTGTCAGAGTGAAATAACGCTTTCCATTTTGTGCGTATGGAGGTTCCCCTCGAAAACGGAGTTCAATGACCAACGGCAACGAAATTTTACTTTGTCTAAATACGTTATAAATGAGTAGTATATGATGGTGAAGCAATATTCGCGAATCTGGCGTTCTTTAGCGCCCCTCGGGCACCCTGTAATCTAGAAGGCCACGACGAGGCGCTACTATGGTAGTCAGCGTTTATTCTGGCTTCTGCGTGATTACCGGCAAGCGGTTATGGCGGCGCATTTCTGGTTCTTTTTTTCTCAGTTTCGGTACATAAACAAGTATACGATTTGCAAGCTTTTTCTGACGCATTTTCTAGTATTTCAGACGGCATAAAATTTTGCATGGAGGGTATATTTGTATCCATACGGGCATTTTACGCGGCCCGAAATTTCATTGAACTATACGGCTTCCGAATATCATATCAGTTTATAATTGTCCAACAGGCAATAGAGGCTCACGTCTTAATTTCACAGCAAACCTAACCTAACTTATCCTTTGTTGTTTTTCACTACCTGGTACTGTTTATGATTTCCGAAACGACCCCCAAGTTACGCGAGCAACTTGGGTCGCTTATTGCAACGCGTAGATTTACTGTCCTCGGGGCGAAAATGATTTCCTACGATTACCGAAGGGAGTGGTGGCGCTGGGATCGTTCTGACATCGTTGGAATGATGGGCAGTACATGGATTTGTCTGATCTTCTTGCTTGGGGCTTCAGACGTTCTTGTGGCTTCGTTTATTACGCGTTATCTGGACCTAAACTGGCCTAAATTTCAAAGCTATTTATGCTTTTTTTTTCTTAACGCAGAAGCTAACAAAACTCTGCAAGCACGCCTAATCGCTGCGTGCTGATTGCAGTGGTTCCCCTTGTCCATGCGTCCGTGGCGTAATGGTTCCAATGCCGGGCCTCTGTGACCAGAGGTCCTGTGTTCGAATCCCGTTGTCGGACAATCTTAATAACATTAGTTTACTTATTCATTTCGCCGTGCTTTCCTTAAAAAGGATCATCTTGTAAAGTCACGAAGCCATTTAAGGCCAGAGGGACGACGTTTACGCAAATCCACGCACTATACCCATCATTCCCATGCCGGCTGAAGCGCCCTGCTTGCAGCTCCTGTAGACACTAGCGCCACAGTTCAGTTCAGTTCAGTTTGTTTATTCAGACATACATTGCCTGGGTTGAAAGGACTAAAAGGCAGATGAGCTCTGCCTGACTAAGGTCCCTCCACCCGTACATTTGCGCAGAAGCAGTGAGAAAAGAGAAAAACAATGGCTTTGTACATTAAAGCGCCACAAAAAGATTTTCATGAACAGAGGTAATATCGTGATTAGGCATTTTAAATTGAGTAACGGAATCACACAATAATGCAACAGCAACAACAGATAAGAAGCACAAACGCGTACATAAATGGCAACATATTAAAAAGTACAAAGTTTGTGCAAGCGTTATACAAAATGTAACATAATTCCTAACGATGTATAACTGTTAGAAAACGCAGCAGAACACAGAGGTTATAGAACAATAAAAAGTTTTTTTTTTTTTAACTCAAGAACTTATTTAGGACAGAGCACCAGACAGTAAGTACATTGTAACATTTTTCTTTAAACTGTGGATAGAAGTACAGTTTTCAATAAGTTCGTGGATATGACTATTGTTGCGGAGAAAGTTAGGTATAAGGTAGAGCAATGTTTGATTACCGTAAATGGTTCTGAATAACGGTATTCTAAATCGCTCGTGTCGGAGATCATAGGGAAGATTAGTAGGGTAGCACTGAGCCATATAACTAGTCAATTCATTTCCAATTTCTTTGCGAATTTCTTTGCATTTCCCTGTAGTGAATGTACGAAACTCTCCACGAGGGCTGCATCCGCACAGTGCTCTCCCACCTGCTGTCTCTTAAAGGGACCCTAAAGAGAAAAATGATTTCTTCTGCATCAGTAAATTACCTTTCTACGACGCCAACACCAGACTTACCACGATAAGACGCTTGGTAAGCCAGAAAAAGCGCAAGAACGAAAGACGGGTGGCGACGCCTCCTTGAAGTTCCTGCACCTGCTCGATGTGACGTCATGGATTTCGATGGCACTTTCTAGGGCCTGTTTAACTATATAGCGTTACAGACTGACTACATTGCGTTCGAAAGGAACCGAATATTAAACATGGGAAGTTTCGAGAACCTTTACTCAGCCAACGCGGCCCAAAAGCGAAAACATACTTTGGAATCCCTGACGTCAGACTGACGTACCGGAATCGGGGTTTCGGCGCGAACTTCAAATACTCGTACTTCGACTTTCATTTTCTCATCTAATAATCAAACTATTATCTTCAAATGACTGCCTGCAGGGTTCTCAAACAAGGCTTGATTAGGTTAAACTGATGTATTGTTTCGCTTTAGTGTCCCTTTACAAAGAGCGCCGCGCTGGGCTTACGGCGACACTATTACGTGTTATGCCGACGCCTCTTGGCTTCGGCTTGGCTGCTAAATGCTGTCTCGTTGTTCCTTCCCTCCTCCGATGCTGCTGTGCACATAAAACAGGCTGACGGCGATAACGAAGCAGATGTGTGAGATTCCGGCCGTTCCTGCGTCATTAAGGCTCAGACGCGAACTCCGGCCGCACTGTGAGAAACAGCCCGTATATATGTTCTGCCCACGACCGGCGGTTTTGCCAAACCACCACAACACGCCTCAATGAGCACTTTCTTTTATGGCGCGGTCACGCTTACTCGAGGTGCAATTTGAGCGATTTGTTCTCTCTGCTCTACACCGCAGCTATACTGATCGCGCAAGTTGCGCAAGGCAATGCGTCAACGAGGGCTTTTGTGGCGGACGCCGCGCTCCTGATGCATTCCGGTTCGCTTATAGGCCAACGAGGTTCAGACGAATCCACGCAAAACGAAATCGTCACACCCGTACGCGGTTCAGCTAGTTCAGTGGCAGCTGAGGGCTTCTTACGCCCTCCAGGTGGCGCCTTCAACGCGCCGCCAATAATGGCCGCCAAGCCGCTAAATGCCTGCGTCACGATGAGCGCTAAATGGCTGTCGCCCTCCGAGAAATCAATCTCGCGCCATTTTAAGATCGGTGGCGCTGCAAGACGTTTTCGAAAATAACACCGTCGGCTTATCAACGGATCGATAACGAGCTATTATACCGCTCATTGATTGATCACGCCTGCCTACGGCGTTGAGTGCGGTGCGGACGGAGGCGCTCCAAGGCAAATGAGTCCGTGCTTGCGCAAGGCCACAGTGGGCGGCAGGCCAAACCGTCTTAGCACCCGTAACCGGTTTGAAATGTGCGATCTCCTCGTTTTCATAAAGCGCACAGAAAATGTGAAATGGAAAAGCGGTAGAATTGAGTGTTCGTTTCGCTTATATATATTTTTCCGTATTTCCCTTTTTTTTTTCAGTGAACCACGGTGGGCGGGAATTGATGCTTTAACGAGCCCGCTATAAGAGCTGCATCTAACGCCAGCGAAGCTTCTGGTGGTCTAGCAGAACGACCCATAACGATCACGTTCGATCGCCTCGCTGATAGATTGTCCCGTAAATCAGGGCCGGGGAGAGAAAAAGCCAAACGACCGACCCTCTCCCCGCGGCCTTTTAAGTACATACCTCGGCTTAAAGAAAAAACAACGATAAACGCTGACCTGCTTTAACGTTTCCTTTAGAAGCTTGAGGGTGCTTCACACTGCCGATGAGTTTACCTCTACGGCCATCGTGTCGTTATAACTGGCAGGTCAAAGTCTCGCGGCATTGTTTTCCTGGTTATTCATTTCGAAACGCGGGACCGGGCCGTTACGGTTTCACTTTATTTATTTTTTTTTTATTGCACTTGCGCCCGTAATGTGAGGCAGTGACGCGTTGGCTAAAGCAATATTATAGGCAATAAGTCTTACACTCTTCCGTCTGGAATCGGCTGGAATAAACATTCCCTGTTGCGCACAAGCAATCTCCTTTCGAGAAGTCGTTCTCTCAGAGTCGTCTAGATTTTTTGGAAGTGGCGCCCCCCCCCTCACCCCCTCGGTGGCGGGGAAGAAAGAATACATCTGTTTTTTTAATGGGTTTCTTCCTGTCTTTTTTTACTCCTTATCTTTCCTATCCTGCCTTTGACTTCTTACCGCATAGTTCGCTTAGATTCTTCCACCTCGTTGACAGTTTAGGGATAAACTTCAAGACGTCAGCAAATCATATGGCAGCTGGCGGCGCAACCACGCTGCGCTCTTCGGGTGCGGCATTCTGCTCATGCTGCATAGCATCGGCGGAGCGGCTGAGAGGTAAAAACTCCGAAGGGCCGTTTTCATTTTGTTTTTATTTTTTTCGCGCCACTTTGTCAACGATGTATAGTATGTATAGATGCGCCAGACCTTGTTAGCGTGCCCAGGTTCCTTTCGATATAAGGGTCGGCTTACACAGAGCCAAACGTTATCAGATGGCCTCATATTGTAACGATCAATTATTATTTCTTTTCGTTAATTTTTTGCCGTTTCATTGGTTATGTAGCACAAAGCCGCGCACAATCGCTGTCGCTCTCATCGGCTACCCGGCGGGATGTCTAATAAGGAATGAATAAAACCGGACGAATAGAATCCTTCGGCTGTGAACCTTCAATGTCTTCGGGCGTTCTTCTCGAGAATGTGTTCTCGAACACTCGATATTTTTTCAACGCGGCGCTTGAGAGATTTTCTTGGTCATTCGATGCTCCGAATCCACAAGGAGTATTTGCAACGGGGCTCAGTACAAGTACCGATAAGAGTTTAAAGTTTGGCTATATCAGGCTGCAGCTTAACTGACAGGGCGCGATATCGGCCAGCCTTTATAGTCCTTACACAGCTCACTCGTGAACGTTAACCTAGCTTGTGCAGTAATTATGGGTGTTAATAAAGTATATGTTCAACCCATAGACACGTACGCTAAAGGCTTTTGACAACAGTTGCCAGAAAATGAGAAATTTTCTGAGCTTTGCTTGCTCGGTTTGGACCTATAGAAGCAAGCACAATATAACGATCAGAATTCAACAAATAATTAATTTATTTATTAATTTTTATTTTCGGTCTATATACAATAATACAAACAGAGGTTCCGTGAAACAAACCTGCCTGGACAGCATTACAAGTTCCCAGCTGTTTGAATACTTCGGAACGGTATATGCATAAACATATTGTTTATGTTTATGTTTGTTTATGTAACGTACACGCTTGTAACATACATGCACGTATGTATGTTACAGCGTGTATGTTATTTAACACACACGCTGTTTATGTAACATACACGCTAGTCACTTCTGCTTCTTCTTGTTCGCATGTTTCCTTTAAATGCCGATACATCTTCTTATCGTCATCGACCTTCGCACTATAGACGCGGCATTATGTGCAACGAAATCGCTGAGTATATATATATAAATCGAACTGCTATACCTCAGAGGGATTGAACGCACGATTGCGGCAAATATACATAAAACGGCTGATAACACTAATAAATAGAACCGTATTCAGTGTAGTTGCAGCTTAATGAAACAATACAAGAAATACACCAATGTCTGTATAACGTCCCAACTTGTCAAAATGCAATTACCATTGTTACTCGGTCATTAACATGCGATTAGAGCATGTACAATTCATTTCACATAGAAGCGACGTCGTGCATTTTGGCTACTTGCCGGCGATCTGGCTCGAAAGTTTAAATTATTTTTTTTTCTCACCCAGCAGCCAAATGCCGACCAAAAGCACGCGGTGTCGTTTAGCGTGTATGCTATTGCACTTCGCAAGAATTTGTAGAACACGCCTATTGTCGATCGTGCATTTGCAAGCACTGGAACGTGGCACTAAAGGTCGCTTCTTCAAGCAAAAGGGCCGGAAGAAATGGTATTAGAAACTTAAAATGCGCGATGAAGAATTTGTGTCGATCCCTATAGGTGGCGGCAGTTAGTAAATATATGCGAGATAGCCGGTCGCTCTTCACATTCATCACACGCCGGGAGAGTGTCATCTTATCAGTGTCATCCTATCGCAGCACGCGGATTAGCTAATCGAGTCTCGCTTTCGGAAAAGTTCCGCACATATAGTGCTGCTCTATCGGTCTCTGCGGTGCTATAACAGCGGCGACGGACACCAGACCAGAGTGCCTCCAGGGGAAAGCCCATAACCTGAAAGCCGAGATTCTGACTACGTCGTTATTGAGACACTGAACTCAAGCAAGCCAAAGAATCATTCCCGGTACTTTGTGCGCAAGATGCACAGCCGTTATCTCTGACACCGAGTCTCGGAATCGTTTTATTATAGTTACCCCCCCCCCTTCCACACACACACGCACACACGCACACCGAATAACGACTCCCTTAACGCGTACTGTCTTCCATCGAGGGGTGCGTTTTTGGCGTCGGGTCGGGAACGAGGCTAATCGGTGCGCGGTGGGCGTTTCGAACACGTAAAGCGCTCGCGTTACGGTATAGAGGGTGACCTTTTTTGAGAGGGATCCGCCTATCTATAACGCCATCACCGCACAGTGTTGCTCTGTGGTACGGGCAGAGCCCCTAGCCCACCGTGACCTGGCCCGCACACAGGCCTGCTCTTTGGACGACGTCACGACCACCATCGTACACCTCGCAGCTGCTGCATCTAATAAATTAAGATCCGGCTGCGAGGCGCTCAAGAGGGCAAGACGTAGTGGCCAAGGTCTTATATATATATATATATATATATATATATATATATATATATATATATATATATATATATATATATATATATATATATATATATATATATATAGTCACGTTGCCGGAGGAGGAAGAGTGGTGGTGGCAGTAGGGCAGTAGTAGTAGTAGTAGTAATAATGGTTGTTGTCTTTAATGTTGTATGATCATCATTAACAGCACCGACGACGATGACGACGACCACAACCGCTATACTAACATTGCTGCTACTGCTAATTACTACTGCGACTGATGGTGAAGATGCAACAAGTATGTGCTACTAAGTGCTGCTACCAGGGGGTTAAACTCTCCCTGCAGTAGAAGGGAGACCTTCAGAGGGTGGTGACCAGCATAGCGCATACTCATACACGCTCGTATATGGTATATACATTAGTGAAGCGTTGAATCACTGGATATGCAGCGAAATAGGTTGAAGAATAGAAGCCCGTAGGAAACATATGCGGACTTTACTGACGTTCACTCTGGCCACGCTACTCGCTACTTTCCTGTTGAGAATGCTGTGTCAAGCTGATTATGCAAAATAGAAGTGAAGCGCGCAGACAGGACTTAAGAGTAGAGAAGTTGACAATGGACTTGTAGAGAATGACTTGTGTCCTGTCTGCACGCCTCACTTCTATTTTGCATAATGAATCCTTACCAACTAGCTCAGCTTTCTGTCGTTCTAAGCGTCAAGCTGATAACGCGCAAGCCGTTCGTGACTAGGAACTATTGGACTCGTATATTGTTAAAGAATGGAAATGCGGGAAAGACAGATGAATATTATTGTTTGGAGACAAAATACAACCCAAAGGGTGTAAACTTTTTTTTTAGAGTGTGTGCGTAACTATACGGCCTACCTAATTGAATAAATCTGGTTCTACGTGACAGTCGGTTTCTTCACAACTCTGACAGGCTGCAGAAGTTGTTTATCGGACGTTCACTTTTCGTTTGCGCTATTGGCGCTGTAACAAGCCAACTTCAAGTAGTGTAGTGAAACCAACTTTCTCTAAAGCTAAACAAATTTTTATGGGTGTTCTGAAAATAAATATATTATTGTGAGTGTATTTCGGTATTTTATTTAATGTGCCGATTCAACCACTTAGAAAAAGTTCGCATTTTGTTAACGTTTTTCACACATAGCGCAGGACGTCAAGGGTCAAAGATATACGACCTCAAAGCAAATAAGTCTATAGCTACAACGCAGAACACGAGTTGACTTGCTGCATTGACAACCTGAGGCTAGAAGAATATATTTTATGGTTTCACGTCTACTTACCTACAAAAGCGAACAAAATTTGTGCGTCTTTGGTATAACACATCGCTCATAAATCACAACTAATCGAATGAAAACTAAGTGGTTACATAGAAACCAAGGTGAACCTTGACTAATTCACGAGCTTCACACTGAGGTGGCTGGCTCATGAAGCAGTTTGCTGTGCCAAGAATCTTAGTAGAACAAGGGTGGTGACCGCCATGTTCAGTGCCTTGGAGAAATGCATGCAGCAGTGCGACAATATCTGCTTTCCTGCTTTTGCTCATGCCACATCAACCGATTATAATCCCGATTAAATCATTCATCGAAGAATTGGAGAGTTAGAATTACCCCGCACAAGGCACTAATGGTAATAAAATCGCCCCCAGCGCTTGTCGAATGGGTGCCGCAGTGCTACAGCGCCCCCCAAAAAATGAAGGGTGGGAATGCCGTCCCCGCAGGCCCCCCCTCTGACTTTAAGCCCTGACTACTGCTACTGGTGATGCTGCTGCTTCTACTACTACTACTACTACTACTACTACTACTACTACTACTACTACTACTACTACTACTACTACTACTACTACTACTACATACACAACTAATGATTATGATGATGACGATGAAATTCGCTATTTTTCGAGTGCTGCGAAAGCGCTCGAGAGATAGGTTGATTCCAAGATACTCTCGGTTATAGCGATTTCGGTTTCGTTTGGTATCCATGCAGGCAAGAATCTTAGCTTTTTCTTCTACCCACTAAAGTTTCTTACCTCAGCACGGCCCTAATCACTGATATACTGGCAAGGGAATATGACACATTCCGAGACATTTTCTCCCTTATCAGAGCGGTACTTGTGCAAATAAAAAGCGTGCTGAGGGATCTTTCACGAAATGCGTTCGAAATTTCTTAAAAATTACGGAATCTTGAGTAACAGACCATTTCCTCTGGATTACTTTTACCCCTCAGCCACAGATGGCGAAATGATTTCATGTGGTAATTAGACAAGCGGCGATAACAGGAAACAGACGCCGACCAAGGCGAATTCGCCATTTTACCCCCTTAGCTGACGTTTCGGCCCCCACACGGGAGCCTTGTTCACAATGAAAAGCGAAGCAGGAAGGGAACGAGGTTGTATGCGGTTGAGTATATGACGTAAGGTGCGGGGTCGGATCGCGTTAGGAATTCCGTCGTTACGATTCAAAGTGCCTGCCGTTGTCTTGATATGGAGTAACTCAAGAAAGTGCCGCTGACTTAGATTTTTTTCACTTATCGATATGACGTAAAGAAGCACCGCGTGGCCTCCAGCGCCCTTTTCAGAACATGCTTACTATACGGGTCACCAGACAGGATGGCGCAATAGGGTCCTAATAAGTGAAATAAATCTAAGTCAACGGCTATTTTTTGGGTCACTCCATATCCAGACAACGGCAGGCACTTCGAATCGTAACGACGGAAATCTTAATCCGATCTACGCACGCATCTTACGTCATGTACTCAACCGCATACAACCTCGTTCCCTTCCTGCTTCGCTACTTATCCTGAACAGGGCTCCCGTGTGGGGGCCGAAACGTCAGCTAGGGGGGGGGGGGGGGGGTAATAGAAAATTCACCTAGGTCGGCGTCTGTTTCTTGTTTTCGCCATGATTCCTTCCCGACCAGACGAGATTTCGTCAGACCCTCCCCTTCAATTAGACAAGTACTTTTTCAATTTCAATTTCAATTTCAGTTTATTATTCGTTCATAACAACTTGTTACAAAATATGGTATACAGACAAGGGTCCCAAAGTCAGAGACTGCACCGGGACCCTTGGTTTAGGAGTTATACAAAAAATAAAGTGGAATACAGAGCAGAGAAAGAAATCATGAAATAAGCAAAATATAACCAAGAAACTCAGTGACGACACACATAAAAAAACAAAAGGAAGGATGTACAATCAATGGTAATTCCACAGCTTCTAAATAGCAAAATAACATTGTAGGAAATTAATCAGACAGCAAATAATTCTTGAGTTCACATTTGAAAGAGTACAAGGTAGTTGACAACTTAATGGAATATGGAAGACTGTTCCAAAGTTTAAGCGCGCAAAATGAGGAAGCCATCTTTCCGTAATTAGTATGACATAAAGGCAACAAGAAATTTCCTTGTGCTGCAAACCTTGTGTTATTGGGATTAAAAAGGAGATCAGAACTAACAAAGTTGTAAGAAACTTGTTGATTTAGTAATTTGAAAAATAATATGGCTAAATGATAGTTAAACAAATCAGTAACTTGAAGAATGCGGTTAGTACGCAGTTGTGAAGAGGCGTTAGAGAAAAAATGGCTTCGCGTTATTATTCGGATAGCCTGATTTTGAATGTGCTGAATAGAGGAAAGATGACAATGATAAGTATTACCCCAAGAAGCGATACCATAAATGATATGGCTATGAATGAAAGCGAAGTATAACGATAATAATGCTTCTTTGGAAAAAAATGCACGTGATTTGAGTAGTGCTCTAATGCCAAATGCTGTTTTTTGTTTGATGTGTGCAATGTGGTTAGTAAACTTAAGGTGGGGATCTAATTTGATGCCGAGGAAAGAAACACAAGTGGAGGCAGGAATGTCATGCCCATTCAGAGTTATGGTCGAAGAGCAAGGTAAATGCCTCTGTGATGACTTAAATACCATGAATTGCGTTTTCGTAGGGTTTATAACTAGAAAATTAGCGTTACACCATTCAGTAATTTTTGACAGATCACTGTTTAATTTCAATGTTAGCGAAAGTAATGATTTATCCGAGAGGGCAACAGTCGTATCGTCGGCGTATAATACAGGTAGGGTATAATTAAGGCAGTCAGGTAAATCATTTATATAAATGGTAAATAATAGTGGACCTAAAATCGAGCCCTGAGGCACTCCTTGGTTAATAATCTTGCTTTCAGCGAAAGCCCCGCCTGCGTACACTGTTAATTCACGATTAAACAGATAACTTTTTAATAAATAAAGAGCTGGACCAGAAATGCCAACAGACTCCAGTTTAGTAAATAAAACTTTGTGGTTTATTGTATCAAAGGCTTTAGTAAAGTCTAAAAAGG
Source organism: Dermacentor albipictus (assembly GCF_038994185.2). Lineage (NCBI taxonomy): Eukaryota > Metazoa > Arthropoda > Arachnida > Ixodida > Ixodidae > Dermacentor > Dermacentor albipictus. Next base: position 160,502,141 of record NC_091822.1, read on the forward strand.
CCGAGCCAACAAAGTATCCGAGATCAAGTGAATGTCGAATATAATCAGTTAATGCTAGCAAAGCCAAGTTAGTTGAGCCTCCTGAACGAAAACCGAACTGACAGGGTTTCAGCAAGCTAAATTTGTTAAGGTAAATGTTAATACGACGATGTATTAATTTTTCCACAACTTTACTAATTGAAGGTAAAATACATATGGGACGATAGTTCGCGACTTGAGCTTTATCACCCTTTTTATGAACAGGGATGACTTTAGCTTTTTTTAGACTACTAGGGAATATGCCTGTCTTGAACATAAGGTTAATTAAGTTACTGAGAGCATCTGAAATAGTCGGAGCAGCAAGCTTTAAATGAAATGCGGAAATTCCATCAGAACCAGGACTTGTGTTCTTTAAGTTGAAAATCTCAGTAAGGACTTCTTCATATGTTACAGGAAACAAAAAGAAAGATTTATCGCATCGGCTAGTATGATAAACAGAAGGAACATGGGTAGTATTATAAATTTCATAAAAGTGATTACTGAACGCACGAGCAATGCTAGGCGGGTCAGTGATAGTCACATTATTGTAGATTACTTTTTCAATGGAACTGCCGGAACGTGGTACATTCAGAAACTCGTTGATAAGTTGCCATTGTTTTTTTGGATGAAACTTATTTTTCATGAATTCATTTTCGTAATATTTTCTTTTAGATTTCTTCAATAAATGACTCAACATGTTGCAATATTTCTTATAGCGTAATGCTAAATTCACATTGAAAGGCTGTTTTTTAGTCTTCCTATACATGTTTTCTTTTTTCCTCATGCTCACAAGTAGCCCATTAGTGATCCAAGGATTATGCGGAAATTTAAATTTCTTTTTGCATTTAACAGTGACAGTGTTAGCATGAACCGCTTTTAAAAGTAAAGAGGAAAATAACTGAAGCGCTTCTTCTGGATTTAGTTTGGTAGCAATAACTGTCCAGTCGATTTTGTCAATTGCATCAACAAAATTTATGATATCGAGACGAGACGTAAGATAACAGGGATCTGACCTAGGAGGGTTGGATTTGAATGTGACGAAAACAGGGTAATGATCTGATATGCCTATGTCAATTACACCAGACTCGGGTGAAGGCGAAATATTAGTGAGGGCATGGTCTAAGAGGGAGCTGCTTCCTTGAGTGGAAATCCTGGTGGCCGAAGTTATTAATTGCTCAAGCCCAAAGCCAGAAAAACAGTCCGAATAAGCGCATACAGTACTATTCTCGACATCGAGCAAGTTAATATTTATATCACCTACAATTAGGACAGGCTTGTTTTGACTAGTAATTGTTTGAAGAGCTAAGCTGAGATGACGAAGGAAATCAGGTATGGAAGAAGATGGAGAACGGTAAATACAGCCAATAATAATTCCGCCACAATAATTTGGAAAAGACAAGGCATCGGTTTCGATCCAAACAGTTTCGCAGTGAAATAGATCTATGGAAAGGTCCAGTCTACGTTTATATTTAATGTGGGGTGCGACGAAAATCGCGCTACCACCATGTTGATATGCAACACGGTTACAATACTCAGCCTGATAGGCACGGAACCCGTATAAATTGCTATCAGCCGGGCCAAGCCATTTTGTACATTAGATTAAATTTGTGAATACAACAGCCATGCGATTGGTCCCTATGGAAGAAAGACTTGAAGCCCGCCATACGGGGAGATCGTAACCGTTTCCAGAAATGAAAAAAAAAGAAAGTTGACAATGCTAATTTTTACAGGGTAATTAATTCCGGCCAAGTTTACAGAGAAAACGAAACTGAACAGACGAAGAGCGCATGAAGCCAGCGCGATCGCGGTTTGATAAAAACGATCGCTTGATGCTCGTCGGACGGTGAGGCGATGGAAGTCACGTCACTCATGGATGGGCGTCTACGAAGGACATGACGACTGCACTCTTCGGCCGTTCAGTTGAGCTTCTCTGTGTGAGCTTGGCCAGAATTAATTACGCTGTACTACTGTGTACCGTGAACTTTCTTCATTTCTGGAAACGATAGTGGGCACCTCGGTTGGCACGGTTCAATTGTCTTTCATTGAGACCAACCTCATGGCTCTTATGTTCACAAAGCTAATTAATCTAATTTGCATAAGTACTTGTCTAACTCTCACATCAAATCGTTTCGTAATATTTGCTTCTGTAGTAAAAGTATTACAAGGAAAATAATTTAATTATCCCAGCTTCCCTAAATTTAAGGAATTTCACACGCTTTACGTGGAAAGCCCGGTGTATTATCTAAAAATGAACGAAGAAGCTGCTATTCGTCTTGCTCATAATCGATTTGTAGGCAGTCGGACTAATGAAGGCGCGCGGTTTTACCGACGCCATTTCTTTCTCAGTGTATACTTTCTAAATTAATCTATCTGTATTCGTCCCGAGACCGATAGAAGATATGCAAAAGTCCGTAATCAGACTTTGCCACAGAGCTAATCTTCCCTAAACAAGATGACCGCGGACTTTGCCGCAGAGTTAATCTTCCCTAAAATGGATGGCCGCGTTCCTGCTAGTAGCGCTGTTAAAGCTGAGACACGCGTTTTTGAAACCTTGGACGGTGCTGGGAACGGACGGTGCCAGAGATGGTGTCATTGACCCGCATGTTGATACTTCCATTACGATTCGAGCCCGAGGTCCGCCATCTTGCTTCCGTCAAAGAAGGTGTGTGGAGTGGCGCGCATGCAGGTCGAAACCTTCATCTCCTCCCCCCAAATAAAGCCACTGCGGGCCTTGTGTGTAAGGCGAAAGAATCTGCCAGCAGCCATGCATATTGAATCCAACGCCTCTGTTGACATTTAGCTGCTCTGCTTTCTCTTTTTCCTTCTCCACGGAATAATTTCGCTAGAAAAGAACTCTATGAAAAAAAAACTGAGTTGTGTTAGTTAATTAACCTTCTGAGACAGCAATTAAACGGGAAGAAGCCACTCTTATCTTGAAAGGAGGCTCGATAAGCGAGGAAAGACGCAAAAGTGAGCTGCGGGTGGCGACGCCATCTTGGAGTTCCTGCGCCAGTTCGTCGTGACGTCATGTGCTTTGACGACGTCTCCTCGCGCTTGTAGTTAATTTCTTTATCGGCAAGTTTTTGTTATATTGTACTCTGAACTAGCCAAAAAAACTCAGCCTGGCAAGTTTTCAGAGCCCTCGCAAAGACACAATGGCTCAAATACAAAAAAAAACTTGCATCGAAATTCGTGACGTCACGCTGACGTGATGGTGCTGAGGTTTCGCCGCAAAACTTTAAAAAGTAGTGAAGGTGTCGCCTTTATTTTATTTCAGTCTGGTAACCAAGCTCTTATCGAGAAATTAACGAAAACAGTGTTCTGAAAGAATACGAAACCACTGTAAACTTTAAACTGATTTAGCGTTGCGCAGTAGTGTCGCATTAATGGTCGCGTCGGTGCGCGATATTTCGCGAGTGTCCCTGATCAGTGAAGCGCCCTCTTGCTGGTACATTACTGAAATATTCGACCTGCGTCAGCTTGCCGATGTCATTGTTTGGCTCGACTTCATCCGAGGAAGTTCTCTGCCTGGACGTGATATATGTTGCGCAAGGGAGAAATACCAAAGCAAGACCCCCTTAGGCTATAGCATTTAGGTACACTGCTCTACGCATAGTACAACGTCGCGGCGTCAGCACTGGTTCTCGACGGCTCTAGCATCCGATCTAACAACTGTGAAACTGGGACGCCTGGCCTCAACCACAACCATGGAGCTGGCCGCAATGCGTGCAGTTTTAGTTCACATTGAAGCAGCCAGCGAGCTCCTCGCGAGTCATCTCCGCAGACTCAGCTGTAACCATGTTGCCCATAGATGAAGTTTTCACGCGCTAACGAACGGCTTGTCAATGGCATCAACTGCTTGCACGCACAGGCTTTCACTGCTCCGGTTGTGCTGAAGCGGCAATATATACAGGCCAACTGCACTGGTGAATCGGCGCGCTGCGTACACTGTAAAATAATTTACACCCTAAAAAGTGGAAAAGGGTGTAACTGTGTCTATAACTCACACCCTTAGGGTGTTACTTATATAACGGACACCCCAATGGTGTGAGTTATACACATATTTACACCCTTTTTCACTTTTTAGGGTGTAAATTATTTTACAGTGTATATTCAGAGGGACTCCCGATACCTTTCTCTATAAATTAATAATGTCGGATCAGCAATTGCGTCTCTTGTGTGCTGCTCACAGCGCGCTATCTGTGCCCACTAGTAAGAGCAGCAGTACGGACGTGTCTTCACTCATGAGCACTGGCGTAGCTAGGTCGTCTGGCACCCGGGACCCATAGGTCTTCTGTCACCCCCCCACCCCCGGCTATAGTCGAGGAAGGCGAGGATATCAAGTTCCGGGTGTCTTCAGACGTATATGACACCCCTACCCCCACCCCCTCTGGCCCCTTGCACCCGGGGCCCACGGCCCCCCGGCCCTCCCTGTTGCTACGCCACTGCTCATGAGTCTTTGCGCGAGTTCCGCGCAGGCCGTGCTGCTGGTAACGTTCCCCTGCAGAGAAGCCACAAAGCGGTCAACTCACCCACCAATGGCATCTTTTTCTCCCTCGTCTGTTACCGAAAAACGACACCGAAGTGTATTGCGAAAGCTTTTCACGTATGCCTTCGACAAATACGCGAACAAAGCTTAGTAAGCGCGTGCTCGCTGTATACTATAGTGCAACGTACTAAACGCGCACGGAAAACCGGAACCGTCGTTTCTGAATTATAGTGGACTCACGCAAGAAGCAAAGTATCCGCAGCCCGTTTGGCTTTTACTGACATGGCCATAACCTTCGAAATCGCGAAGTTATTGGTTTTGCTCTTTTTTCTCTCTCTCTTTCTTTTCCTCGGTGTTCATTGCCGATCCAGCGGTGTGGTCTATACCCCGCGATGCGCCTTCGAAACTCGACTCGAGAACGTGACCGCCAGCGCACGCTTGTGCCATTAAGGAGGCAAGACCCCCTTGGTGGAAGACGAAAAAGAGTATACGTAATGTCTGTATATATACACGGACCGATACGGAGAAAGCTGGTACCACTATACATTGTCTATATGCATCGTGAGTGCCCGTGGAAGGCGGCCCGTATGTCCATGAAATGATACCGCGCGCGCTGTATTGGCCCGTGCTTTTTTTTTTTTCGGTGCTGCGCAGCGTTATATTGAGGCAGTATCCGCACTTATGAGTTCGTTGTGTGTTCGACGTAAAGCGCACGTGTGCATTTCTTCGCGGGCGAGTTATCGAAAGGAAATGGCGAGGAGGTGGGGGGGGGGGGAGCTTACAGGTTATACGCGGCAACACGTAATCGAGCATGCGTCCTGTCGCTGTTGAGAACTGCATCGCGGCGCGCCGCTCATGTATACCACCGCTGCGTGTATGTAAAAGGACAGAACGTCATTAGTGTGTGCACGTATGTTTCTTGAAATTCCTTCACATTTTTTTTTTCGGAAGCGAGCCGAAGAACACATGTGTAAGTGCATGCACACACGCATACGCACACACGCACACACATGCATGCACAGGTGCCCGTTGTCCATGCGATTCGCATGTTCTTTTGCTTATATTGCAAGTGGATCTTGTTTCCTGAGGCGCTGGCCTTGGCGCTTTCTTTGCCTTCGTGCACGGCGAAGAGCGCGAGGAGTCCGTAAGTGTAGTAACTCGTCGATTCTACACTCTAAAAACTAGGAAGGGTATCGCAGGAGTGAAGCGGCCTGTTCACTCTTCAAAGCGTCGTTTTACTCTCACAAAATGTCGAGGAGAGTGAAATGCATTGTTCACTCTGTCACCAAGGAGAGAGTGAAATGTGCTTTTCACTCTCCCCTTCAGAGAGAGAGAGTAGAACTACTCTTGCGGCAATAGAGAACAAAACGTAGCGTAATCTTCTGCTTCAACTGTATAGGTGGCTAGCCCCGAACATGGCAATGTATCATTCATGCACGCTGAGCAAAGAACACATCGTTTTGCTTCTAAGATGATGATGCTGTGTGGTGTTTTGTGGCGCAAGGGCCAGGTGGGGCCAAAGAGCGCCATGACAAGTTGTAATGTTAACGATGTATTATGGAAGATGTGACTTGGCTGTAAAGCGGCCTAAAAATAGTCGCTGTAAAGTGCGTAAAATCTACGTGCTATAAAATTATGGCGATGACTAATGACGAATACTATGAACATTAAAATCCATCGTAAAGGAATGATGCATTGTTTAAAATATGCGAGATGTTAAATTGCTTACAGCACTACTGCCTCGCCAGAGTCCTTGAACCACAAGGGCCTAGAGGCATTTGCTATTCAAAATAATTATCGCAGCGGCATCCTCTGAAGAGAGGAAGCGCTACGAACGTGTGGGGCTAATAACATGCAACACAACATCTTTCAAAAAACCTAGGACGGCGTTGATGTCAAAGAGTGGTTCTGGGCCAAGTAACATAACAGGATGAAGGGGGATGTGGTGCCCGTATGCTAAGAGAAAATGTTTTTTTTTTCTTTCGGATTCGGCTTCCCGACACTCCAGTAGGACGTGGAGGACGGTCAGCCTCTCCCCGCATCTACCACAGGTTGGAGGCTCGTTTCCCGTGTGTAAGAAGTTATGTGTGCCAAAAGTGTGTCCTATTCTTAGACGGCAGAATAGGACATCTGTCCGGCGGGATTTTGTTACAGGAGGCCAGAAACTTAATTGTGGCTTTATTACATGCAGTTGCTTCTAAGAGAACAGACCGCCGCAGTTCAAAGAAACGCGTAGCGAGCGCTCTACTTTTTCACTCGGATTTGCTCCACCGCGCGCGCGCGCTCAAGATCGCGGAACAACACAGCGCCAGAGAAAGGTGATCCCTACAGCGAGCTGCACCGCCGCCGCGAAGGCCAGCCAAAGGAGATCGTATGTCAGCCATCTCGCGTCGCTACGAAAACACGACATCGTTCGTCATGCCTTGGATATAACAGCAAATCCTCCACGGTAAGTGAATTCTAACTTAGGTGCACATTCTACGTATATGTCATGCTATCGCCAGGAAGTCGTCGCTGCGCTTAGCCGACGCGATTGACAAAGGACTAGGCATACGCGCTGTGTCTCTCCATGTCAATCGAAAAAGCCAGTCGTCGCGATAACTGCATGTGATTTCATCACGTTGCCGTTGTCCGTAAGAGTTTTAAAGATCGCAAACGCTGCCAGAACTATGGTATGTTCAATAAGACGGCAGGCGAGAGGACGCTTAAAATGGTTCGTTCACCAGCCCGTCATTCCGAGCCTATGCGGAGCGTGATTAGCGTGCGTTTTGTTTGTTTGAATTTATTCAGTTTAGCAGTCTACTGTGTACGGAACGCTGTTGAACTAAGGAATCACATAACAGAAGGCGTCATTTTGCTGGCAGCATGCTTTTTTTATAAAAACCGCGCGCTTGACGGTGTCTCGCGCAGGGGGAAACTGCGACCACTGAAGTTACGTGCAGCACCAGTGCTAGTTGGAAACTTTGCCGCAGGCATTCAGCTGCATGCTGCAAGAGGTCAGTTGGGCGCGTTATCTTGAACTTACTGAAAACGCATGAGGAATCCATGTTTTATGCTGAAAAAAGTATAAACCCCATATAAGCGATCTTGCGCGCGGCAGCTACAAGCGACGCGATGGAGATGGCTGTCGCGTTCGCTCGTCGCCTACAAGTCGCACTCCGTGCGAGCGACGCCTCCCCGGTGTTGCCGGCATGAGGGCTGCAATCACGCGTGACGCGTGCTTTAGTAATTTACGTTGATGTATTTTACTAAAAAAGTAGCATAAAATATTTCCGGAGGTCTTGCCGTAGGTTCTTATCCTTGCACGTATAAAAATTGAATCATTTGCTCGTTCCGCGCTACAATCGGTAGTATTTGAGCGATGTATGTAGTACATCTAGTTCCGGCTTCGTGCTATTGGCTAGTCGTTCATAGCACTTTCGGGCAACGAGCGATGATTTCTAGATTTCCAGAACCAAGCCATCTGTTCAAGCGACGGCCCGTTTTGTCGCGCATCGCCGTCGCGCACTAAATCGCTCTCACAGTGTTTATCCCTAAGACTGAACTGTTTTTGCTCATGTATTAAAATGGTGTGGTTATAGGTAGGTCTGGTTTTGTCTCCTCTTGCGGTTTTCGTGCATGGTGCGAAACTGAAAGGATGCTTATGTCTACGAACTCGGTGAATTGTCGAGCAGCTAGTTATGCATCGGCATCGAATATAACGGCTGCTGTGTGGAATTACAATTGCAAGGGCGCTTTGCATACGCTTATTGTTTTGGACATGCCTGTGCATTTGCTAATATGAGTTGGCGTGTCAGAGTTATGTCATATGAATAGCTAAATCAGCCTTCCTTTGGGGGTTACAAGCGTAATGTGTGCATTTTGCTATTGCATGGCAGATCAAAATGTGTTTATCGCTTTAATATTTTTAGTAGAGAAATAAAATATGAAAATAAAATGTTGCTTTAATTCCGTGTAACCAGTCTGTCGTACACAGAACAATAGGTTGGTGTAATAAACCAATAACTGCGGTTTAACTGCAACTTTTACATGCCTTCAAGAATCTAAAATGCTAGATTTCAAACTGCAGCAGTAGTCGGGTCTGTCAAAAATGAACTCCATTGTGCACCTCATACATGAAAATAAGTTCATGCTTTTTAGTAAGCTTAGATGCAGGCCGCAGTGAACTTTCTTGTTAGTATTGAAATGTGGGTAAGCTTGCCATAACAAGCCTCGTTGCCCTTTTTTATAGGAACATCCATATATCCATTGAACTGAAGGACAATATTTTCATCCCTACTGAGCATCATGTTTGCAGCTATAATCCTCAAATTATGGCTTCAGCAGTGGCACAACCAGGGATGGTGCGGGGGGCACACTGGGCACGTGCTTAGGATATGTGTCACAAATGGTGTTTGCGATACACCAGGCTCATGGCAGACCTATGATGTCTGAAAATGACCAATATTCTATTCATTAGCAGGAGTATTTTAACATTCGTGCCGAACGAGGATGAACTGTCCGTTATTTCTTTTTTGTGTAAATCTAAAATTGAAGTTAATTTAGCAGTTGACTGTTGCAGTCATTTGGATGTTTTGCATGCATTTCACTAAGAAGACTAAGAGCTAAGACTTTCTTTTATTGCCATGGCCTTGACTGTCTTGATGTTGTTTTGCACCATGCCCTTGTGTTGACTTTTGCATATGATATTTTTCAGGCACCCGCTTTATATAACTCAAGAAGGCAGCTGCAAGGACACGAGGATGTGAAAGAGCCATTGGAGCGTAGTGCAGAGGAGCCAATGCCAAAAAATCAAAATACATTGCCATGCAATTTGGACAAGAAAACTAGTATGTGGGTATATTGGGTGTACCATTTGACCAAATGTAACCAAAATCAAGATACAGTATGTTACACCAAGATGAAAATTCTCACGTGCTCCAGGCAGTCATCTTAACATGGTATACTTATGTAATGTCTCCGATTGGAAAGTCAAATCAAGTATGTTCTCTGGAGACAAACACAGCAGCAAGTGTCATTGAAAAGTTAGAAATGTGTTTTAAAAAAGCTGATTAGTTCTGAGAAGTGACTGCTTTTTGTCTTGCCTCTCAACAGATACATCCATGTGATAAAAAAATAGTGGTACAATGAAATTGCGTATTTGCTTAGTGACATGATACATACTTGCAATGAGCACGGTGCCTGTGTTTACTATAAAAAGCAACAGCCCATGCTTGGTTAGGTTAGGCCCACTACAACATGCAAGCATGGGTGGAGGAGGAAATAACTTTAATGTGTCCTGAGGAACCCCTCCCCACCCACTCTTGGTTTAGTGGGCGGCAGGGGTCGCGGGCCGCACCCACGTTGGGACGGGAAGCCCGTGAGCCTCCGCCCTTTCGTGAGCCCTCTGGACGGCCCGGAGCTGGGTCTGGTGGTCGTCGCTTTGCAGGGCGTCCAGCCAGTCTTCTTCTTTAGTGAACACGGTGCCGCTTAACGCGGAGCATTGCCAAAGCATGTGCGCTAGCGAGCAGTAAGATTCGCCACAATCCGGACACTGCGGCTCTACTTCTGGTGAATAACGGCTCAGTCTGCCTTTCGAGGGGAACGACCCTGTCTGAAGCATTCTGAATATCGATGACTGTGGTCTCGTGAGTTTAGCGTGGGGGAGTGGGAAGGTCCTCCTCGACAGCTGATAGTGTGTTGTTACTTCGTTGAAGGTGAGCAGCGGGTCTCGGTGCTCCCCTCCCTCCCCGCCACCTCGCTCGCCACGATCGCTGCGGTGCGTGAGTCCTCGCGCGCGTCCGTGCGCCAGCTCGTTGGCGTTGGGAAATTCGGGGTGCACGTCGGCCCCCATGTGGGCTGGAAACCATTTGATGAGGTGCGGACCCGCGGCTCCCTCGCTGCCGAGGACGGCCGCCGCTTCCCGGGATATCGAGCCCGAGGCGAATGCTCTTGCCGCCGCTCGCGAATCTGTGTAGACGTGAGGACGTTCGGGGTCTCTCATTGCCATGGCTATTGCCACCTGTTCGGCCACTTCGGACGTTACCCCCTTGACCGATGCTGCGTTAATTATTGTGCCATCCCAGCGTACCGAGACGGCCGCGTACCGGTCGCTGCGCCCATACTGGGCCGCGTCTACAAATGCCGCCAGACCCGGGCAGTTGGCGGTCGATTTCAGCAGTGCTCGGGCCCTCGCCTTTCGGCGCCCCTCGTTGAATTGCGGGTGGACGTTTCTCGGAAGCGGTTCTACCTTGAAAGTGCCCCTTACCGCCGCGCTGAGCGCAATCTTGTGTGCGTTGCACTCTGCCTCGGCATTTATCCCTGCTTCTTCTAGGATGCGCCTGCCGGCCCTGGTGGTCGACAGCCGCACGACCTGTGCCTTGGTCTGCGCTTCGATGATTTCTGATAGTGAATTGTGGACCCCTAACCGATCGAGCTGCTCCGTGCTTGTAGTGATCGGGAGACCTAGCACCCTTTTGACGCTCTTGCGCATCAGTGTCTCTATTTTGGCCGCGTCTCTCTTGGTCCATTTTAGCGCCGAGGCTACATAATTGACGTGACTCATGAGGAAGGCGTGGTAAAGTCTGATGAGACTGCTCTCGCTGAGCCCTCCTCTGCGGTTCGTCACCCTGAGGATCAGCCGGAGCATGTTCTCCGTTTTGGACGTTAGTTTCATGACAGTTTGTGTGTTACCACCTTTCGCCTCAATTAGCAGCCCCAGGATTCGTATAGTGTCCACTCTGGGAATCGGCTGGCCGGCATTCGTATGTAATTTGATCGGTATTTGATCGATCGGCGTCAAATTCCTCATGCCTTGTTTTGAGGGCCTGTACAGCAACAGTTCCGATTTGTTGGGTGACAGACGGAGTCCCGTTTCCTTCAGGTACTCTTCCGTTGTGTCCAGCGCCTCTTGAAGAGCCTGCTCGACTTCTGCGTCGGACCCTCCCGGGCACCACACCGTAATGTCGTCTGCGTACAGGGCGTGATTGACGTTGGTCACTCTCGTCAGCCGGTCAGAGAGCCCTTTCATTGCCAGATTGAATAATAGTGGGGAGAGCACCGCCCCTTGTGGGGTGCCCCTCGCGCCCAGAGTGTACCAATCGGACGTGGCCTGTCCAATTTTGATCGTGGCTTTCCTGTCTCTGAGGAAGGAGCCTATGTAAGAGTGGAATTTCCGGCCGAGCCCCATCATCGAGATCGTTTCCATTAGAAATCTGTGTTTGACCGTGTCGAACGCTTTCGTTAGGTCCAGGGCCAGTATGCCCCTGGTGTCTCTGGTCATGCCGTCAATTATATGCTTTTTGAGTAGCAACATTACGTCATGTGTGGAGAGGCCCGGTCTGAAGCCCACCATGTTATGTGGGAAGAGGCCCTCTCTCTCTATGTACCGGGATACTCGGTTATGTATGGCATGTTCGGCCGTCTTGCCTACGCACGAGGTGAGCGATATTGGCCGCATGTTCTCCGCCGCAAGTGGTTTACCGGGTTTCGGTATAAGTATGACCGAGGCCTCTTTCCACACCTCTGGTACTTCTCCCGTTTCCCACACTCTGTTGATTTCTTCGGTGAGCTTCTCGACCGACCTTCCGTCTAGGTTCCTCAACAGTTTGTTCGAGACCCCGTCCGGGCCTGTAGCGGAGCGTCCGTTGAGGCCTTGTAAGGCATCCCAAATTTCTGATTCCGTGAAAGGCGCGTCGAGTTCTTCGACCTCTGCCCCGGCGTATTGGGGATAGTCGCCGTCGCCTGACGGGCCCAGTGGCAGATACGTCTCCGCCAGCTCCTTTAGGAACTCGCTTTCCGTTTTGCCCTGCTCCTTTTGCTTTTGTAAAATCCTATCGATTGCCAATCTCTGACTTCCTTTGGATTGTTTGTCGTCTAACAGTTGCTTTAGGAGGTTCCATTTGCGCCCGGTTCTCATTTGTCCGTCTACCGACGCGCACACCTCGTTCCACTGTTGCTTGGAAAGCTCGATCGAGTGCGCTTCGATTTCCCGGTTTAGTGCCGCTACTTTCTTTCGTAGTCTGCGATTCAGTCTTTGCGTTTTCCACCTGGCCGTGATGGAATTCTTTGCCTCTAATAGGTGTGCCAATCTCGCGTCCATCCTTTCCACGTTCAGTTCAGTTTGGACAACCCTCGTCGCGGTGTTAACGTCCTCTTTGAGCCTTCTAAAAAGACTGTCTAGATCCGCGTATTCGTTTGTGTCTTCCTTCCTTATTTTGCGGAAGGCGTCCCAGTCGGTGACCTTAAATTCTCTCGGTGGTGCCGCCCTGATGGGGATCGTGACCGCCAGTATGTAGTGGTCGCTGCCGAGGTTCTCGTGCAGGTTGCGCCACTCGGCCCCTCGCACGTTCTTGACGAAGGTCAGGTCGGGCGTCGTGTCCCGCGCCACCGACGTGCCTAGTCGAGTCGGATAGCGGGGGTCCGTCACCAGCTCTAGCGAGCACGTAGTGACTGCCACCAATAGCCGCTCTCCCTTAGGCACTGGCCTTGCGTAACCCCATGCTCCGTGGGGCGCGTTAAAATCTCCTGCCACTATGAGAGGGGCCCCCCTGGCCATTGAGGCCGCCTTCGTTATTATCGATGTGAACGACTGTCTGTGGTCAGAGGGCGGGCTGTACACGTTCACTACGAATACGCTGTTTTTCAGCCAACTGTTCGGAATGAGTTCGATCACGGTTACCTCCGCTTTCGCGTTGCCTAATTTCAAATCTCGTTCCTGGAAGGAGCATTTGTTCGCGACGAGGGTCGCCACTCCGCGCTTACCCTGTTCGAATTTCGACGAGGCGACCCGGTAGCCGGGCAGGGACACCTCGCTACCCAAAGTTTCTTGTAAGATTATGACGTGCGGTTTGTCCGCCTGTGAGGCAACGAACTGTAGCAGCGGAGCCTTGCGCTTTTTGAAGCTAGCGCAATTCCACTGCCACACTAACAGCTCTCTAGTTGAGTTGGTCGCCATGATTGATGCCTTGGATTTGTTTAGCACCCACAGGCGCCACGTGTGCTTCGATACGCGTCACTCTCGCCGCGAGCGCTACCATGCTCTCCGCTAGTTGCTGGACCATTAGCTGCAATGAGCTAATCGACTGCTTAATTCCCAAGAGGACGCTACTGGACTCGGGTTCCGCCGGGTTTCCCTCCTCCGTCAGGGGAGGGGCCCTGCGTTTGACCGAGCGAACCGACTGCTCCCCTTGCGGGGTCGGTGTACTTTGCGGCACCTGCTGCTGCTGTTGGTCGACTAGCTGAGGAGTGGAACCGTGTTTCCGAAACGATTCGAAATCCGCCCTCATTTGCTGAATCTCCGCCTTGAGGCGCGCGTTTTCTTCCGCTAGCTGAGCTATTCTAGAGACTTCCTTGTTATGCTTTGGCAATGCTACCTGCGTTACCTTTGATTGTGAAGGCGGTTTTGGCTTGGCCCGGTCCGCCTAGGTCGGCCCTTCTTGAATGCGCACTTGGGAGCGGGAGCGCCCCCTGGAGCGAGAACGGCCTCTCGATCGGCTGCGCTGTTGTAGTGTCGGCATTGTCGAACGTCCTCCTCTGGGGGCACTTGACACGCTGGAATCACGTGATCTACTCTCTAGCTGTTGCGGATGGCTTTGCAGCTGCGATTTCTTCGCATTTCTGCGTCGGCGCCTCCTGCGCCGCACGACGTAAGGGATTTGGTATCGTTGCTTGCACTTGCTGTCCGCCGTCGGGTGTTGGCCCCCGCAGAGGGCGCACTTGGGCGAGCACTGGTGGTCTGCAGCCGGGTCGTTGGCTCTGCAGCCGCGGCACCTCTTCTTGTCAGGATTAGGACAGACGTCGACTCTGTGACCCAAGTCACCGCACCCGTAGCACACGTCGTTCTGCCGCTTGTAGAGCGTGCAGCGTATTAGGCTTACGCCACACATGACGTAGTTCGGCACTTTCATGCCGTTGAAGAGCACTACCACCGTCGAGGTGTTTTTGATCCGCTTGGCTTGCAAGGCCATGGGATTTCTTTGGTTCACGATCATGGCCTGAAGCTGGGCCTCGTTGATTTCGGGGTCCACTCCTCTGATGACCCCCTTGCACGTGTTGTCCGGCGCCGCGATGTATGCGGCCACATTGTATGCGCCTTCTCTTAGGTGAAGCTTTTGAACTCCGGCGTATGCGTTCGCGTTCTTCTCGGTTGGCGTGGACACGACGAGAATGTTTTGGGTTGCGTTCGGACAAACGATGTCTTCCTCGGTCTCGTTCGGCGGAAGTGAGGCCGCCATTGCTAGCGCTTGCGCCAGGCGAATCTGACTCACTTTTTTTACGTCGAGGCCGTCTCTCGGCCTCACTATGATGCGAATGTGGTCCCTCGGTAGCCGGGGGAGCCTCGATGCGGCGACGAGGCGCTTGACCGCGCTCTGCGGGCCGGCCGTGCGGCGGCCGCCCTTCGTCTCTGCTCGTCCCTCGTTGCCTCGGTCCGGAACGGTCGGTCCCGGTGTGGCCTTCTTTTTTCTGCCCATGGCCGTCGTCCAGCCAGGGCGATTCGCTTCTTCTTGGGAGATGTCCTCTCCCGGCACGACGGTCTCCATAGCGGGCATACTGCCGCGCACACGTACGAGCGAGGCCTGGGCCTGCTCGCTCCTCGCCCCCGACGATAGGCCTAGTCGGGTAAGGCTAGCTGAGCCGCGGCGTGGTCCGAACTAAAAAGCCTCGGAAATGGAAAAGAGTTCACTGACGGGAAGAAAAATCGGACATCGGCGTGTTCCTTAGAAGAAACTGCGTCGAATAGTGCACATTTCGTTGCTAGGAATCACAGAAATCAGTCCGAAAACGAGCACAGAAGCGGGAGCCGAACATTCCACATACGCACTGGTCGGCTCTGCAAGCATGGGTGATTGGCGCTTTTTTTTATTTCTGTGTCGTAAGGTTTATTGACGTGCGTATAAGTGCAATGGCACGCAGTATGGCTAGTACAAAAAGGGGGGGGGGGGGCAGATATATGTAGCTCACTGTACGCGACACAGGGCAAAGGAAATCCGTTTTCAGCAACCATGTTAAATGCTATGTACGTAAATTTTACAACGCTACTCATTCGAAGTGCATACAGGTGCATACTGAAGAAAAGTTTTCCAGGGTACATAATTTAGTGCGTAATTTACACTAATTTTGCTCTAACCACTAGACATAATAATTTGAATATACTGCACGGAAAAACCCAGAGTGAATTAAATTGTGCGTCAGCTTCGTGTGTATAGATATAGTCTTTCCTATGCATTAGGTTTTTCACGTAATGCATTACCAGTTGACAGCCTATCTTATGTGTACTCTGTTTACATTACAGTTGTTTATTAGTTTACTCATTTGTTTTGCAACTTATGAAATGCCGGTGTATATATATTTTCAACATTTGACATAACCCTGTATGTTTTGTAGGGACAACCCAGGACGTGCATTTCTCAGCACCCAGTCAACTGCCAGAAGTGACTCGAACACAGGCCACCAGTAAGTGGACATCAGTTGGAATTTCACATTATGCAGTTGGCTGCTGCCTTGTACTGAGGCTTTTTTTTTTAATCAGATGGTGGTGTCGTTCTAATGTACATTTTGACCACAAAGGTGCGATCATGTCTCACAGAGGCATATATGGTTGCTATTCTCTGCGAGGGACGTGTTCTCGTGTTCGTGAAGCAGTTGTGTTTGGCAGTATTGTCGCCCAATGAGTCAGATATAAACACTGTAACTCGCCACTGCTGGGAAGTAGTTGCGAGAAACACAATATATTATGACGCTGTAAAGTTATTTCATTAATTCGAAGGAAAATTTTGCAGCAGGAAAAAAAGGTTGCTCTTCCAGGTAAACATGTCTTTTTCTCACAAGTTATTTAACCAAACCGTGGATGCGTGAAATTCATGACTTATAAACAGATTTTATTTCATCCTTTAGTAATGCTTCCAAAAGAGACTAGAAATAGCATGTGACTACCTCTCCAATCAGCAGATCATACACTTACAGTCATAAGTGGTAGTTCCATGCAGTCTCGCACTCTATATAACCTTTCCTTTCAGCAGCATTGTAACTGGCGGCTGTGTTTTCAGAAGGAGGAGTGCACTTGGCACTGTATATATATGTGTGAATTCGGTTTTCTTTGTATGTGTCGGCTCACTGACACAAACAGTGCAAAAATCAGTTGTACCATGAGGCTGATGACGCCTTCTGCTGCTAGAAATGCGGCACTTCATATTTTATAGTACTGCATGACATTTAAATCAAAGCTAGCACATAAGATGATCAAGAAAACTAACCGCTGTTATAACTGTTTTCCTCAAAGAAAGCTTGTCCTTTATGGACTGTGTTAATCAGAGCTCTCCACCGATGTTTCAGTAGTATCATCCCTTAGTGAGAGAGATTGGGGGCAATTAATCGTGTTAGTCTTTAAGTGGTGTCCTAATTATGTGTATTTGTTCCAACAAAGTTGTCTAGATTACTTTATTGTGTAGTGTAAAGCTTATGAAACCATCAGCAACTAGTGAGTTGCTAACATGCATGTGCATTTGTCACTATACAGGTGGCACTCGGCTGTACCACTGCAGTGCTGCGGGAATTGCCAGCACCAGCGGCTTTGCAACAGCTGTTTCACAGCATGTCGGTATGTGCTAATCTATAGTTTTGTTGGGATGAGTTAGTATTATAGACCACTGCTACTCTGTATTGTGGCAGATCCATATGATAAGTGATGTAATGGGCACAGCGAAAACATGTGAATGTTTTACTATGCTACATAAAAAGGCTCTCCTTTTCGTCACTGGAGCAGGGGAGAAGAGCATGCAGGCACTCCTGAATTTACATATATTTCAGAACATGAGAGAGACATATATATATATATATATACACACACATACAATTAAACTAAAATCAGGGACATTCTATCTTTCATTTCGAATTGACTTGTACAGCGCAAAAGTACAACACAGACCACAGAGAAGCCCGCATGTTAACAGGTATGATACACACAATAATTCAACAGGTTTGATACTTCAGGTGTGCTATTTTATGCAAGGGGTAAGGGAAAGGGGATAAAACCAGAAAAAAGAGTGGAGTGGAAAATAAAGGAATCGTGCCAAAAAGCATGAGAAACATTGTGCAGCCAGGATTGCCAGCAGGACATCTAAAAAGCACTGATAAAATTACATACAGGGCAACCTTACGTATTGTTTGTTTCAATAAACTCAGATCACATGCAGCCATTACTGCAATCAAGTTGTTTCCTTATGTCATGAGGGAATGATGCGGGCCCAAAAAACTGTTTAGAGCTGAAGGATTATGTTCCATGCTTGCCTCATTACCTGCTTTTTATCATATTATCGGCTGCTTATGTTAGGGACAAAAAGTAAGAGTACGAGCTTTTTCCTAATTCGCCATTCCACACAGCATGTCTTTGTGACTATATGTACATGCAGATGATCCATAGATGAAAAATATTCAGTACAGTAGAATCTCATTACAAGATACACTTGGTTGTAAGAGACATCTGAAAAAGGTTTGGTTGGTTTGCCACATTAACAACACTGTACGCAAGAGTCACCTTTGTTACTAACGACTTTTTAAGTATTCACTACTTCGAAGGGACACAACCCAGACACATTCACTTCATGCACCTTGTGTGCTCCGAAGGGCGTAAAGATCACGCAATCCTCACACAGGTCAAGTGTGCATGTCTCTTTAGCATGAACTAGAAAAGGAGGGCAACGAGGACAGTGCAGGGCAGAAAGTGTCGACAGTTGAAGCTGACGAGCGTCTAAGAGCACCTCAAAGGCACTGCGAGCAACAAGGCTTGCAAAGTGAAGTGTTTAACTTCCAGAAGTTAGGGAGGAAGCTAACGCAATCTACAGTCACTAAAAAGCTGTTAATGTCTTCTTTAAAGGGCCCCTAAACCACCGAGGTTGAAATTCAGTTGCGGTGTTGCAGTTGTACATGTTAAGGCAACGAACACGTAGCCACGAGAATTTTTCAAAACGGTGCAGTAATAGTGGAGCTACGTGTTTGATTATCGAAAAGTAGTCCCCGCTCATTTTACTCTTTCATGTGGTACACGCCATCTGGACAGTATCGTCTTTTCCTCGCCTAGTACACCTCCAAATGTTACGGGACAGGCCATCACCAACGAGCTCTGTTGCTGCCGTGCAGGCCCGTCATCCTGCGTGGGGTGGCGCTAATGACCTTGCCAATACAATGGAACTGTATGGTGACTCTAGTTGAAGAGCCTCATAGGGAGACCCTTCCGTTGGCATTTCTGTTCTTTGTCCCCATTGGCTGCCCACAATGGCATCGCGAGCAACGCGACGAGGAAGGAGTGTGTATTTGCTTGCAGGCCTCGCCGGCAGTCGTACACTTTCGTTCGACCAATCGACAGCACTGGAAACTGGTGACATCATTAGAGACAGCCTGATGATGTCAGGACAAACTGGGGGGTGCAGGATAGGTCCAGACAGGCGCATGGGGTCGTTTTCGTCATATTGTGGTGCTCCCACAGTGCTACGCACTGTGGCGTTTGGCGTCGTCAATTGTGACGCCATTGTGATTTTGATGCGCATGTTTACTTGAAATGTTCAAAAAATGTCAAGTGGTTTAGGGGCCCTTCAAGCCACCCTGAGCAATTATTCCTTCAGATATATCTGAACATACTTTAGTGATGATGCATAATAAGCTGATCTAGTCTGGCTCCTCAGTGTTTTAAAATTTTTGGTTTCGAGAGACATGTTTCCCGTGCCTCTTGAGTATCTCTTCTAATGAGGCTTAACTGTAATGTACGCACACAATTGTGTAACTCCTCCTGCAAGTATTATTCCTTAAGCCTGGTCACTGATGTGCAAAGCTTGTGGTTAAGTTTTGATGTCCGTACTTCTTAGAGCTATGTTTATTAATTCAGGCTGTTCTTATTGGTTCTTCGATGCAGGAGACAATGCCTACGAAATTATTGGCCCTGATGACGAGAGCTCTCAAGGGGCAAACGACATCTCTGTTGCAGAAGTGAGCCCGATACCACCTGAAGTTACCATGACAGGTGGCACGGCAGCAATAGATACAGAGACGGCCATGTCTACTGCAGCTGCAACAGTGTACGAGGCAAGCAGCAGTGTGTCAGCATCAGCAGCAGTGTCAGAAGGAACCGCACCAGGCCTGGTAGAGCAACATGTGTGCTATCACTGTGACTTTTTTTGTAGTGCATTTGCTCAACATACAAAAGCTTTTCACCATGACTGTGAGCCAGTGTTCTTGTGCAGCAAGTGCGAGACTAAGTTAGGTGTTATAACACAGTACAAGCATCACTTTAAAATATGCAAACATATTACAGTTGTTGCCTCCCCAGCCAGCCCACATAGCGACAACAACGTGGAACACATGGTGGGACACACCTCTTCCCCATTAGAAGATAGTAGAGACTGTCAGTGTTGTTGCTAGATTAACTGGTCTTTGTAAGCAACTAGAAGGACAACACAGGTGTCATAAGATTGTTGTTTACGTTGTTGTTGAAGAGGTAAAAAAGAAGTTTGATGCAGCTGAAGTGCCAACTGATATTGAGCAAATCAAAAACAACCACCTGAGAAAGCAACACTATCGAAATTTGGGTATCTATGTGCCGCCAACTCTGGTAAAGATGGCATGAGACAGAAGTGTGATGAAAATCACACAGACACTGCTGTTCCATCACTGGTCACAGTGAGCACTGACTTGTAGGGCAAGAGAGTCAACTGAAACGAACATTATGGCATAGTGTCATGCTCCCATGTGACCACTTTCCATGTTATTTTGCATGATACAGCTCAACCTCCAGAAACGAGACTGCAACTTGTCTGTAAAAAGCTTTCACAAAAAATTATTCACAACACTATTAACACAGCAGTATTTTCTTTTTTTGTGGGTTCGAGGTTCCCGGGTGTCCATTAATGCAAAAATTGCGGAAAAAAAGAACATGTGTCGTACTTACACCTTTTTAACAAGTACGAGGGCGACAGAACTTTTCTAGTCATGCATCTTCATCATACTATCAAGTTTTTAAATGCCTTATAATTATTATTACCAGTTATATCTGAGTGCATTGTATGCATTTAGCAGGTGTAAAATCAGGTCAGTTGGATCAGATGCCTTATCTCCAAGAGAGCCCTATATTCAAGAAATTTGAATTAAAATAGGTACGTTACAGATGCAGTCTTTCAGCACTTTATTGCATGTGGTTGAAGCATTGCTCAATGCTTTTGTGGATGGCAGTTTCAACCGGCACAGCACTTGCGCTTTGGTCACGTGTCTTCAAAGCGGTGTTTACCATTTGTGTTGATCTGTTTGTGTATTCATAGAGCAAGTTTTTAATTTATTTTTTCCGCATTCTTGTGCTTGCACTAAGCTTGTATAAGGCAGTTACAAAATGGGCATCACTATAACGAACTGTTCTGTTGAGCTTACACTTGCAAATAATAGTGTTCAGATGGCCGCACTTCCATGTAGGTGCACCGATAGCTTTGGGTATGTTCTCATGTTTGTATAAATCTTATATAAGCTAGTTACAAATTGTATGTCACTAAGCATTGTGATAATCTTTAAAGAACTGCTTGGTTGGTTGTACACTTGTGAATTAGTATTGAGGCGGTGGTATTTCCATGTAGGCGCACTGCTATCTTTCTGCGTGCTCACTTGTTTGTATTAAGCATACAAGGGAGTTACAGCATGTACGTCACTAAGCGCTGTGATATTTTTAAAGAACTGCTTTGTTGGTTTTACACCTGTGAGTAATAGTACTCGGGTGGCACTAGTCGTGTGTAGGTACACAGGGACCATTTGTATACATTATGCTCATGTAAAGCAGTTACAAAATGTATTTCACTAATCACTGTGATATTTTTTGAAGAATTGCTGTGATGGTTTTACACATGTGAATAATAGTGGTCAGGACACAGTACTTGCGATGTATAGTTGAATTTATACAGTGCCAAGACATGGGCTGTATACGTACCAAAAGAAATGTATGTCATTATATTGTTGTGATTATTACTGTTTGGATTTTATTAAACTTTAATAACATTTTTTCTTGTATCTATTGAGGTATGGCAATTTGTCATGCAACCAAACTGAGGACCTGAACTTGTGTATACAAATAAACAGCTAATTTAAGAGTATACTGCTCATATTCTGCAAAACCAGTTTAACAAATCTTGTACTACAATGCTGGAAAAATGACAGAACTGACAGGGATGTACAGAAAGAGTTCTGCACTGGCTGAAGGACTGCCCCACACTGGAGTTGGTAATGTTGCGTTTATTGGAGTAGAACAGTAAGTGCACTTCTATTAAAAATGTGACAGTCAATGCAGAAACATAAGGCAGACGAGCAGATGTGGCACATTTTTTTCAGGGCCCTCCATGCCTACTACTGCATTTCTAGTCTTCCTGTGCTCTTCGTATAAGCCCCTGTTCAGCCAAGGTTTTTACTCCATGACAGTTGTTCTACTGGGTTCGTAGCAATATTGAAAAAAAAATGCAATGGTTTTCAAGAACTTTCGAGGCCCCGACACAGTAACTTCAAGGACCTCGTGCGATTTGTTTTGTAGTTTGGACAGGCAATAACTTGTTCAACAACATTGTTAACTTTAATGCAAACAAAAGAAAACAAAACAAATCGCATTTCACTGATTTCAAACATTTGAACGACTGCTAATTTGCCTTTCACCGCCAATCACTAAACGCACACAAGGAAGCATTTCAAGAAAGCGCTCTAAAGTTTTTCTGCAATAGCACAATTAACTACTTAGACCTGCAACATTTGCAGTTTTAACGCGATAGCGTTAAGGAGCTCGTGTCGCAGAAAAGCCGGTGTCGTCGGTGTCGGCGTCGGCGTCAGCGTTTTTGCGGCGTTGACCGTGAGCGATAAATCACGGCAGGCACTCCATAAATAAAAAGCAACTTCCAAGATGGTCTGGGTGGGAATCGAACCAGGGTCTCCGGAGTGTGAGACGGAGACGCTACCACTCAGCCACGATTTCGATGCTTCCAAAAGGTACAAACGCGCCTCTAGTGAATGCGGTGTTGCCTTCGAAACGAGCCGTGGAAAGTTATACTGTGGTGTATATAGGTAATTATGAGCATGTAACTTACAGAAGTCGCAATTACACGAGTAGCGAAGTGCGTTTCGCTGCATTTCTTCTGCGCTTTCCGCACACGGAGAGCCATCTTGCGGCAAACACAGAAGAGCCCCTCCTCTCCATGTACGGCGCTGCCCCGACAGATGGCGCGCCACGCGCGCATTGGAGCTGTCGCGGTTCGGACTCTCTCCCCTGACAACGCTTCGCCTCGCTCCCTCCGCAGAATCAAGCGTCCTTCCTTTCTTTAGATCACTATCTCTCTATCTCTCTGCCCGTGCCGATCACGGCGTTTGGCTGGCGTGCATCATTTCCCCCTCCGGGATACCGAGTTCTTTGGTTCGCTCCGCTTGCTCAGGCGCACGTTTCATTGCTGCGCCGAACGCCGCGTTGCTCGACCATATGGCTCGACGCTCACCGCGTCTGATGCGGGGCGCCTCGTAAGTGATGGCTGCCCTGTAGCCCATTGTCTTACACCCATTGGCGGGTCGACGGGAACGCTATCGCGTTCCACTCTTGAAGGCGAAGCTTAAGCGTCCTCCAATTTTTTTAATACTGTCTGGTTTGACAGTGTATGTGATGTCATCTGTTGCCTGAGCTTTTCACCACCAAATAAGCAAGTCATTTGTAATTTCCTTTTATTGTGTCTGTAGCTCTCGATTTACTCATCACGGCTTTTCTTTGAATGCCTCAACTGTTGAGCTTCCTGCTTCTGCTCCTCCAAGTACATTTGTCGCCGGTTCCGTGTGCCTAAAACTGGTATCTGCAGCTCCTTTGTAATTTCAACTTTAAGGATGTCGCTTTCCTTCTATTACCTCCACAGACAATTCTCTGTGACATGCGAAGAGTGTCACAGAAGGGAAAAAGAAACGCTTGGCAATGTCTGCTAAGTCTAGCCAAGTGTACAAATTTAAGGACTTTCCAGTACTTCTAAAAATTCCAGGGTTTTCAATGCCTTCAAAATGGCATTTTAGAAATAAAGGGTTTTCAAGGATCGCTACAAACCCTGGATTCTAGCACCTAAATAATTTTACAAGCTTATTTTCGCATGGAGTTTGGAAATTCATGCTTTTTAGCTAACGCTGCACTATCTCTATACATGGAAGCCACGAGAGCGCATCATATTGGAGTACAGAAAAATACTGAAAGCTTTTAATACCACTCTTTTTCTATGGAGCTTCGTATTGCCTAGTTAAGTTTACGAATGTGCCTGGTTTTGGTGGGCGTTTCTTCGACATTTTCTGTGAGAAGTAGATGACTAACCCCCATATTCAGAAATGCATCTTAATACAAAGCTCATGCTTGACTTTATATAAACGACGCCTGGTGCGAACGTCCCCAGAGGCTCACTGCCTTTCTTTTGGTGCGTTCACGGCTTGCGTCATTTAGATCAAGTCAAGCATGGGCTTCAAGTTATGATGCATTTCTGAATATGAGGGTAAGCGTGCGCAATTCCGGGCAACGCATTGTGCCATTGACACCGAGAGGAAACTGGGAAAACAAACGCCCTATGCTCCTAAACTTTTGCCTACCTGTGGTGTGCGTGTATCGTGCAAGAAGGAACAGCGCAAACACCAGGACGAAAAAAAGCATCAACCACACCAGTGCTTCGTGGTGTGGTCCATGTTTTTGCGTCGTCCTTGCGTTGCGCTGTTTCTTCTAAAATGCTCAACCAACTAGCCGACAAGTCCATCCTGTGCATATATATTGAACACACGTATGAATGTAGATGGTCTTCGAAGCTTTTAGAACGAGCACTGCCACAGGATACGAGCAGTGCACGCGTAACAAGTGGACACATTAGTCATTTAAACATGCGTGCCAATGCATGTGACGCGGCTATCGGCATAAGCAGTCTCCAAATGCTGGAATGCATGCTCTTCAAAACGCTAACGATCCGCTGCTAATGCAGGACAACAGCTCACAGCGGACTGAACCGAACTCTAAACTAATGCACTTGAAAAGAACGCCTACACGGCAGCGTGAGGCACGTCGAAATGCCTGGTACTGGCGTCGCAGTTAACCACATACAAATGAAACTGGCGGAAAAAATAAACAGAAATGCTCACCAGTATACGCGCGACTTAAATTCACATACGTGGATGGTTGGCACGATACTTTGTATCTGCGTATTTTCGGAGAACATATAATGCATGGACTGGAAAAGCACTCGATCATGAGCTGAACGGCACATTTGTTATTTTCCTGGGGTGACGACAAGCCATGAATAGTTCTCACGTCATCGTCTACGTTGTATTCCTTCGTTAGTCGTAGCAAGGAATGGAAATGATGCAAACGCAAACGTATTTCAGTACACAACAGCACAGCACACTGCAGAGAAACTCCACCCACCGCAGCAGATTCCTCAAATACATTTGTTATATATATAACCTCTAAAACAACACGACTGCGCGTGGTGGCGCTGTGGTGTAATGGTTAGGTTGTCTGCTTTGAATTGTGTAGATGCGAGTGTACGCGGGTTCGAATCACACGTGATGTGTCGAGCAATGTGGTTTTCCATAACTATGTGAATCCCTCGGGTATTGTGTTCTAATAAGATTATGTGTCTCCTGATTGTGAAATGTGCGAAGATAATTGCGGATTAAATGGTAATTCGCTTTTTTTTTTCTCCGCAGTGGCGTTCGGGACGCATAGGCCGATTCCGAGCAGTCATGCCTCATGGTAGGCAGCAAATAGCCAGGAAAAAATGAGTTTAAAATTCTGCATAACATTGCTCACGCCTATTCTGAAGGTCGCTTGGAATTGGGCCACTGAGTCTGAGGAGCCGCCTATAGGGAACGGTGTATCAGCGACCCTAATTTGATCTGATTTCCTGCCTGCATGCGTGGCCAGGACTTCGCTAAGAGGGTATTGGGAAGAGTACTAGCACTCTGTTTGGGGGAGTAGAAGTACTCGGTCTGGTGGAGTGCCATTACCCCTACGGTGAGAATATTACCACTCTGCGGAAGAGTACTAGCACTCCCTGTGGGAAGAGTATTATCACTCTGCAGAAGAGTACTAGCAATCCCTTGCGGTGGAGTAACAAAACTCTGTCAACAGGAGTTGACCTACTCTCTCTCAAAGAGGGTCGATCTACTCTCGAAAAGAGAGTGAAATATGGGACAAGCCGCTACTCCCTCAAAGGGAGTGCCCGGCACTCCCTTAGTTTTTAGAGTGTATTACATGAAGTACGGAAGGAGTAAAGGACAAAATTCACGCTTGTGGCCAGCGGGAATGTTACGTAACGTAAGCAGTTTTTTTTTATGTAAGAAGTTTACGTAACTGTCTATAGCATCGAGGCTGGCAAATTCCTGTTATTCACAAATTCAGCATTAGCACCAAGTAAGCAGTTTGTTGGCACCCTTGTGAATTTTCGAGTGGTGCATGGTTACACGCGTTGTCGGAATAAAAATTTAATGATGTTGTGCAGAAATCAACGGAAAATTATTGTCAAAGACAAGCGATAGCTTCCCGGTAGATCTGCTGAGAAATGCTGCAGGGGCATTTATTGGTTAGCTTTCTATTTGTTAATGCTACGAGGCCCGTGAAATGCCGTTCGACAATGTCGAAGTATACACTCGGAAGGTAATCCTTGCCGTCACTGCACGACGAGACGAGAGATGGACTGATATATTTATTTTCCCTGCACCTATATTCTAAGGCCAGAGTCTCGTCAAGCATTGTCCGTGCTGCATAGTCATTATTTCTATTATTATTATTATCGTAGGCTACTGAGCCATCCTCGTGATTAAAGTCAAAGAACGCAACATTGTTTTACGTTGACTGACAACGTCGACCAGTAGACCATTCGACACCACAGTCGAACTCGAACGCCTTCGTAGCGAAGCGCTTGGGGCCTCCAAAATCATTCGTTATACAGGTCACTTCGTTGTAAATGCCACGCACCGCACAGCTCACAATGAAGCAGAAACATTCATTCGTTATACAGGTCATTTCGTTGAAGAGGAGTTCATTGTTGAGGCACTTGTCTGTACAGACCAGTTGACAGTCCCGCAGGGGTCGACTCACTCTACAGAAAGAAAATTTTCAAATCTGTGCTGGATTATATTCGGATAGCTGGGTTTCAAGCCCGCACCTGGCACAGGCCTCACCTCGAAGGGCGTCCGCGCAAAGTGCTACTGTGAACCCTGCACCTCACATTTTACCCCTTCCCCCTAATCCTACATTTATTTATTTTGCTTTCAACAAAGACATTTGCACCACCACCCCCTTCTCTTAAATCCTTCGTTCACGTGCCATTGCTCCAGCACTGTGCGTCGTACTAGACAGAAGAACGCTGTGTGTGGTGTATGTGGAGTGCCAGTTCTGCGTTCTATCCCAATGAAAAGCCATGTCATGCGTGCCACCTGTGCATACCTTTGAGACAAAACCGGAAACAGGCGTTATGTGCTTCAGTGGAGAGCGAAAAAAGCCTGTCTTTTGAAGACAGGGTTTTCTTTAGTGACTTCACACAGGTTTGGCATTTATGGGATCTGAATATCTTGTAACCACATGACTTGGAAAAACGAACAGCGCTAAAAACTGGGCCAAACAAAAACAACACAGCGCACTATCGTGTGTCTTCTAGTTTGCAGGCCAGCTTTGTTGCAGCTCAGGTAACAGAGGAGATCACCGTTGCTTTCCAGCCAGATCTTCTAGTAAGTTGTACGGCCACGACTGTATACGAAAGGGGGCGGGGCGGGCACTATTTGGCAAGTCGCCTATCACTCAATCGCGCTTTCGGCGTTGTAGGCATGCCATATGAGTCTATATTTAAAAATACAAGAATGAAGCTTTGCGCTCAAACTTCGATAGCATAATATGATGCAAGTTTCAATCACTTTCAGTGACCTGCGGTCCGACTTGTTTGAAGAGATGTTCGGAAGCAACTTGCGATCATGGTATTCTAGTCATCACACGTCGCATATTATTATTTGATCCCACTCGGGAGTTGAAAGGAGAATATAAAGAGGGAGAGAATGAGCACTGAGTGCGTGTGGGAGGATGCACGGGGACACTATAAGCGCTCTTTTAAGCCGGTGCACTTCAAGTAGTATAATATAGTGCACGAATCGCTTTTCGTGCCAGTGACGGCCACGGTCCGAGTGTCTCTGACTCGAGACCGTTTCTTATACGGGTGTCACACGGCGCACCTTGGATCCCGATCAAGCCAGCTCCGAATCGAATTTATCGGGCGCGGTTGGTTTCTTCGCGCAAGCTGCGACAGGGAGCCAATCGGAGCCTAGTATTTCGATCCGGATTGGGCTTGATCGCGATCGAAAGTGGTCGTGTGACACCCGTATTATTCAAAAGTTTCAAATAACCGTGTACCCCTAAATGATAATAAAATGAATAGGGATGTGTGAATAGTGATTTTTTTAGACTGAATCGAATGCGAATTGAATAATGCCTGAAGTGAATCGAATCAAACATCGAATAGATTTAGAAGAATTAACAGCCGTCATCACGATTAGTATAAAACGATGCTCACATCCTAGTTGCCTTAAAGTTATCAAGTTTACCTCATTGCATAGGATGTTATGAAGCATTGTTTATTAAAAGCGCAAATGGATGATTACGAGCAAACAAGTAGTCTTTTCACATGCACAGGACTCTTTAAGTAAACGCGCATAATCGTTGTAGCCTAAAAACTACGGCTACCTAAGCGACGAAGCCTGCTCTGCTGCCCAAGTTCTCATGTTTTATGTCTATAATAGCTAGGCCCGCCCAGGTGAAAACTTACCGTACGCTTGCTCAAAATTTATGTTTAATTGGATGCAGTTGACGTTTTGAAATATATCCGAGAAATATTCGCCTTTACGAACAGTGACTATTTGATTCGGTCTTCAAATCGAATAGTAACTGTTCGATCTGTTATTCGGAGTAAAGTTTCAAATATTTGTGCACTCCTAAAAATGAATAAAACCACAAGTCAATCAGTGTTCCATACCGTAGCTCGAACCAATGCCTCCTATAATATAGTTATAAGAGGCGTTGCTCGAACACACTAGAATAGATCCTGACCGCAGTCCAGGAAGAAGGATAGAGAATGAAGGCAATCTTGGTAACATTTTGGTTGCGACACTTTCGCAGAATTGCAATACAGAACAAAGGCTTCAGTCGCGTGGAGGACCTTCACATCTGTGACCTACAGCGCCGTGAAATCCGGTAAGTTCACATTTGAGAGCCCCCCCTCCCCAAGGAAGTCCGTGCACGCACAGCCTGGCTGTGATGGCACAGACCCAGCCACACTCAAAAACATGAAAACATGGCCTGAAGAGCCTGGATCAGTTTATAGAATTACTGTACCACCACCAGGGAACAAGAATTGTTGCTCAGTGTCCACGAAAAAATGTGTCCTAGAACACGGCCGCTGGAACCACCACAATTACGATCCTTCACTCTGCCGCAACTTACTGCTGCAGACCAGGTTAAGAAACTGGCGCCATCTCGTGAGAGAGAGCACAGACGCTCAGAAACACGATGATATTCATATATAACTGTAGGTGGCGCATGGTGACTGATGGTGGAAGACTGGTGGTGACTGTGGTGACAACCAACGTGGGAGAAAAAAAAAAAAAGCAATATTCACCCGTATTTAATCTAAACACGGAGTTCGACAGTTCTATAACTAGACTTTTTATCGAAACATTTTTCTCATTATTAACGTTAAAGGCTACTTCGCCTAGATTTCGTGAGTGCGTTTCGTGTGGCTTCGATTGGAACGATTGAAGCCATGTGCAGTTAACCACTGTGCTAGCGTTTTACCACGTTTTGCAGTTTTTACGATGTGAAGTGTTCGCGTACACGCGTTGTTAGCTCAGTTCTGTCTCTTGTAAGGGCTGTGTTGACGTTTGTGATTCGAAGTAGTTAGATGCGTCGCTGAAGGCCGGTCGTCAGTATATAAACTGCGAAACTTGGTGGTGTCGACTGTGCAAATGTGCGACTTCAAGGTATGAGCGCGTGAAAAATGACTGGCTGCAGTGTGCCCGGGTGCAAGAACCGCTCAGAAAGCGGGAAGCCGTTCTATGCCATTCCTTTCGGCCAGTCGGCGCTGGAACGTCGTCGTCGTCTTCGGTGGCTTTTGCGTATGGGCCGCGATAGACCGATCTCAAGAGGTGCCCGGATTTGCGAGGTATACATTTTCTTCTCGACCGTGTTGCGTGACGCACGCCTTATCAGTGGAAGTGACAACTTTCGTTAGTTTCTTGATACACTCTGCCCTAAAATTACGCCGACTTCACGGCAGGATTCAATGATTGTTGGTGAAAGCTTCACAAACGGTGGTACTTGCAGATATGCGTACCGCCTCTGCAACATTACAGCCTTCACGACGGCCGCATTCCGATGGGGGCGAAATGCGAAGAGACCCGCGTGCTTAGATTTAGGTGCACATTAAAGAACCCCAGGCGGTCGAAATTCTGGAGTCCTCCACTACGGCGTGCCTCATAATCAGAAAGGGGTTTTGGCACGTAAAACCCCATAATTTAATTTTTTTTAATTACAGCCTTGGTGCTTATAACAACAGCACTCTGTGTAGCTACACTATTGACAAAGAAAATAAAGCAACTTTATTGTCTCAAAAAAAGGAAGCATGAGAAATTATTAAAAGAATAACTCATTCTGACGGCTCTTTTTTTTTTTTTAAGCGTTAAGCTTGTACCCTGCTTTCAACAAGGCTAGAAAATACTGTTTCGATACTAGTGATCAGTGGTTGAAGAAGGGTTGTCGAGAGCCAACAAACTCAACGTGAATGAAAAGATGATGTTGCCCTGACGAAGACACAATGTTGAAACTCCGAAAACGTCCCTTGTTCGACTACTTTTGGTCACTTCAAGTTTTCACCTTCCTATGTGTGTCTGTCGTATTTTGTGTCGGTACTAATGTCACACATTCTTCAACTCTTCTGTTTTTCAGAACCACTTCACAGATGATCAGTTTGAAAGCTTCCAGTCCAAAGGCAGAAGGAAATTGAAGTACAATGCTGTACCCAGTATATTTCCGTCTGAAGGACAAGCACCAAGCGAGAGCGAACCAACAAGCAATTGTGCACAGCCTAGTCTTAAAACAGAACAAGTTGTGCAGCCTCATGAAGCAGCTCACTGTGACAGAACGCAACGAAGCGATAGCACGGTGCTTTCCACTGATGACTCAGAACCAGGGAATGATGGGCCATCAGACGGCAGTGCAAACCAGACCACTTGTACATCATCCAGTGGCAGTGCGACCCTCGCTAACATTGCGCCGAGTACAAATTTGCCAGTGCAAAGTGCAACACTGCTGGCGCCCTTACAGACTGTGACTGTCGCACCTGTGCAACAGCAGGCCCAGACTACACTTCTCCTTCAGGATACTGGTGCTCCAACTCCTACATGTGCGTGCCGGTTACCATTTCTTAATTCTGCATTTCAATGTGACCTGAATTTCCAGCAGTGCACGTGTCACTTCATTTGCATGCTGCTTGCTTTATTTTGGAGAGAGTTAGTACCTATGCCGCCCAACATAGGAAATTTAAGACTGTGGAAACAAAAAGTCAGCCACATCAAAGGACAGTCAAGAGCTGTGAATTATGGCCAAGTGCTGAACATGCAGTTCAGACGACGCTCCTCCCATAGCAAACATTCATAGTCCTCGCCACCTAAGCCAGCTAGGCGCACTCGTCTGGATTGCAGAATGAAACAATGTGAACCTGAATCTGTAATCAAGCCTGTCAAACAAAAACAAAAAATGCTATTTAATCCTGCCTGTATGTATATATATGCAGAATGTTAACTTAAGCAGCAAATATCGTTAAAGCAGACAGCATGTTTTTGATTGGTGAAATTCTACCTAAATAAGAAAGCTTCAGAAGGTGTTACATTTTACTGTGACAACAGTTGAGAGCTCGAATCTAATATATCTGTTTGTCTTCTCTATCATGCTGTCTCTTCATCTTCAGCTTCACCCTTACCATGCGGTGAAGCAAGGCAATACTTTGCTTATCACTGCTACTAGGGGTCATATGCATACATCGGCAGCAACATGCATTTTATAGCTGAACACCCAAACCAATGAGCTCTCCGTAGTTGCTTCAGGCTTTGGTGCACAACACAGGCTCCAACAATGGTGGTGTTCGTGTATGTTTCTCAGAGGCCAAGATAGGTTATGCTGAAGCTGTAGTTAAAGACAATGTTGTATGTATCACGAATAAGAAGTTCTTGAAATGCTGTCAGTGTTCACTGTTAGATCCTACTGATCGTGCTGTGCAGGAGTTCAGAGCCAGAATAATTTGCTGAAGTCTACTAATATTTGGCTTGCTTTTTTTATGAGGCTGCTGCATATGCTGTACAAGAGTGCTGATTTGGGCTAACTGGTTAACATCAACATATTGAACAAACAGTGCAAACAGGACTTACAGAAGACGAGAACACGGGCATTGCGTTGTCGTCTTTTGTAAGTGCTGTGTCTGAGCTGTTTGTTAAATGTGCCACGTATGTATTGGGTTAACAAAGACAACTGATGTCACATTTTGTTTTAGATCGTTTGTGTAAGGATACCAAAATTGACATAGGTAACAAATTTTCAGAAAAAAGGTACCCAATTTCGGTGAAATATAGTTTTACTCATTCATGTAGCACAGCAATAACTTGATGTCTGGAACACATATTTTACGCATAAAATTCAGTGACTTTGGAGCAGGGCAGATATGCAAGCCACGTTTATTCTTCACATAAATGCATGAAAGCATGATGTCTATTCTTGATGGATAAATTAACTGTTGCATGTTATGGCTATAGCTCTGGCTTTTGAGAAGTATGGATTGCAGCATTATAATCACCAGAACAAAAACAAGAGACTAACATATTTTCTGGTTAATGCATTGAAACAGAAGCCAACAAACATGTTTACAAAAAGCATATTGCAGTTGCAATGTGACCTGTATGCATCTTATTGTGTAATGTGTTTTGCTATCTGTTTTGATTTTCACGCATCTTGTAAGTGTACTGTTTTGTGTTCAAAGTTGTAGGCTCAGGTTCACTTCCCCATTTTTCAGATTCCGTGACATATTTAATCCCTAACCTTGGAGCATACAAGTTGACATCACATGTTGCTGGTGAGTAAACTGGCCGGCAACCAAAACATTCTGGCTGTTTCTTCAGAATGGTAGTAGCTGAGATGAACATGAGGAATAGTCGGCTACACCACACAATACATCAGTATCTGTATAATAGTACTTTGTATGCTACTCAACTAAATTTCGCTTTACTGTAGCCTCTTGAAAGAGCATCCTTTGGCACCAATCTTGCCTGCTTCCATTCCGTGCCTAAAAAGCTCCTCATGAAGAGGCAGTCACCTCCTTTACTGATGGCAAACACAAAGCAATGTCACATCACGGTGTGCACCCAGGTTTGTGACAACATTGCTGTCACATATCAGCAGTAAGAGGAAAGAAGTTCAATAAAACATTACAGCAGAACCAATGCCACAATGAATGCTGATGTTAATGTGATGAGCATTGAAGTTATTAAGTGTACCGTATCGCCACTACAAATACTTGTTATGCATGAGGCATGTATGCAGCTGGGTTCCTCTCTCAAGCTTCCCGCTGAACATGCGGTGCCATGCAGTAGCTGCGCTGCAAAGTTCACGTGAGGCACGTGTGTGAATATAGTTTGTTTTAATGATTTGTTTTTGTCATTGAAGAGTGGCGGGATACCCATTGGCGCATACCTAGTGACCCAAGGTGGAATCAAAATGGTTAACTGAAGAACAGCACACAGCCAGTGGCACATATTAAGTGACCCAAGTTAGTGTGAAAGAGGTTCATTGAAGAGCAACACATTACTCAGTGACCCATGTTGGTTCAACAGTTTGTTTGATACCAAGCTCACAGCAATCTCAGCACAGCAGCCCAATGCTGTACCCATTAGACCATGGACTATCATGTTGCAGAAGTTGGCTACTGTTATAGGTGGTTACGTTGGAAAACGGTTACATATAAAACCCCCTTAAAGTCTGTAAAATTCCAAAGGATGTTAATCGCATTAATACCAGCAGCTGTTTGCTGTCTGCGATGTGTGAGTGGTGTAGATCTCCTGAAATTTTTAGTGTACTAATTACACCAGTTAACCTTCATGCTGTAACTTGCATTGTTTTATTCTGGTGGAATGTCATTGCTTTAGTATTCTAATTTTAATTTCATTTAAATACTAAACGTACGTCTTTGTGTACTGTGCATTTTGTGCATGTTTTAAGAACCTCAGGCAGTCAAAATTGATCAAGAGTGCCTCACTATAGCATGCGCCTCAATATTATCTCGGGATTTTTGCATGTAAGACCCCAGAACCAAATTTTTTGTTGGAATTTCTGTTAACGTTTTCATTACCAAGCCTATTCAAATCAATAAGAGATTTCAATCACCGTTTTCAGCACAATATTCTTTCTGAGGTACTTATTGCTGTTCTGTCGATAATGAAAAGGGCTTTAAAGGGCCCCTCACCACGCCACATGGCAAATTTCCGTTATGCGCTGGAAGTTGTTACGTGCCCTCTAGGGAGCGTTCTGCCGCAAGAATTTTTCAAATCGATTAATAGCCGAGATAAAGATATTTCAGTGCCGCGAACCCATGATTTCAGGAGGCGAGCGGCACTGCCAAGATACTCTCTCCACTTGCCCGAGCTCGATGGTCGCGTAACGCATACGTCATGGGCCCCGCCTTCATTTTTTTACCCCTCGCTTTTTTGCTTCGCGGCGAACTTCCGCTGATGGCGCCGAGCGCGAGCTGTTGCCTTTTTCTCGTTTCGCGCAGCGCACGATTTTTGCGCGCTGTGCACGAGAACACCAAACTGGCTGTATAAGTCAGTGCTACACGAATTCTGAGGTAGACACAAGCAGATAACAGAGCATGATCGCGCACAGGAACAATATAGAAAATGGCATAGTTTCGTAGTCTGCGCGACGTGGGAACAAGCAGACGAAACGGAAGTACATCTCTTGCTGCGGTGCGAAGTAAAACAAACACACACGGTCATTCGGTTTGTGTGTTCGATATTGCTCGAAACTTTAATTCGTCTATTGAAGCACCGGATTATACAAATAACAGATGTTCCCTTGAATAATTCTCAAAGTCACGTGTAACTACGAGCGACGTCACAGCACTGCCATGTACGTAGACGCACTTGCGAGATATGCGTCGACTCTGCGGCTGGGAGCGCGGTGCCCGCTCCGAGAAGGGCAAACGGCGCCCGGTTTGAAATTTCAGCTCTTCCCGCGACGCATAGCAATTTAATACTTAGCAGACACGATCGTTAGCGCGCATAGTATGCGCGGCGCTTGTCAAGCTGAAAATGGCCAGGCCTGATGAGGGAAGGGGCCCTTTAAGAGTAGGTTTCGGTTCTATTTCTGTGGCAAAAAGTGATATTCGTGCAAAATTTGTTAAACTGAGGTATGCTAATTCTGGCGAAAATTCGTGCCTCTTAGAAAAATCTGCGGCTCCTGATTACGGCAGATTAACGTGTCGACTACGGTATCCAAGCGCCAGCAGTAAGTCAAAAAGGACCGAAAGCCCCTGATGAAATGCGGCCCACCGGTCGAAACTGTTGAAACACTTGTTCTGTTTACCTTGTAGCATCGCTCAAGTTCTTTACGTTTGAAAGGTGGCCTGAAAAATTTATCTGCAGCTATATATATATATATATATATATATGTGTGTGTGTGTGTGTGTGTGTGTGTGTGTGTGTGTGTGTGTGTGTGTGTGTGTGTGTGTGTGTGTGTGTGTGAAAGTGAACTTACTGTAGCAAATTGGTCTTCGTGCGCTTTATTTGTTTTAGAGCCTGTTTGACGAATAACGAGAGGTGGAAAGTGTGTGGCGCGCGCGTCGGAGCTGCCGGCGCGGCTGCAGCAACGGTTGCGGCAGATGCGTGGGAGGTGCGGTGACCGCGGCGGCGCTTGTGGAAGGCGTAGTGTGGGGCCGTTTGGCGAAAATGTATGATTTCATAATGTATTCAGCCTAAAGAGCATCGCTGGTAATCCATCCCCATTTGACTGTTGCGGCCCCACGAATTTTTTTCCTCTTAAGCACACTTCAAAGCATCTGCTACGCATCCAACGTGCAGAAATTGTATTTTCGCATTGTTTGAGACAGTTTCAGTTCAGAATTGAGCTCGTTCAGCAGCAGCTGGGGCTCCGCAGAAAAGATTGCAAAGACCTTCCCACTGGAAAACCAGCACCAGAACTTTGGCACCAATACAAAATGTAGAACAGGTGATACTCAAGATGTGAAGCACAAAGTCTAGTAAGGAACGATTAACTGCTGCCAGAAATGCACAACCTTTGTTTGCCTAAAGAAACTGAGTCTCTCAGCCACAGAAAAATGAGCATTGTTGTATGGTTTACTCAGAGAACAGTTTTGTGTGGGATAATTTTAGGCAAGAGTTTTTGAAACATATAATCCATATTTCTTGGAAAGTTTTTTTATCTCAATTTTTTACACATTTAAGGTGGCTACAAAAATGTCAGCTGTGCAAATTTCTGTAATTATTCAGTGAAGGTTTTCTTTCTTGCACTGTATCTATTTGGAAGCACCAAATAGTGTTCTGCAATTTTATAATTCTGCATTATATGCCAAGTCATTGTCTATGGTGTCAAGCAATATTTTTCTTAGACACCTGAAAAATCGTCATTTTCCCATGGTAACAAAAGAGTAAAACTGCAGAACATGTGAACATTTTCCTTTCATGTGAGTATACTAATTTGGTTTTCCCCACATTTTTCAGTACCTGCTTCATCTTTGTTACCCACCGTCGAGCCACAGAAGCAAGCAGTGCCAGTTTGCTCTCAGCCATCCACAGGTAAATGTACTTGTAGTACATGTTGCACTTAGACTGCAGAGCATACAAACAAATCGTCATTAATTTCTGAGAACTATGCATCACATGGTGTTAATTTAGCAACATGATATTTCTCATCATTTCACCGTTGCTTACTCAAGCAATATTGTCTAGACCTTTATTTAGGGTAGTAGAAATGATGGAGAATTCCATTAATATACCAGCAGATATCGTGTTTACCTGCTACTGAATCAAGCATGACAGTCTAATAGGAGGCCGTTTCTTTATATGCACATCGTTATCATTTGCTTTCATGTTTCTCCACCCTAGTGAAGTCAGATTGAAAGTAGTCATATGAAAACCATTATTGTAAACAGACTTTGCGGTAAAAATATTCAGAAATTAAGTCTGTTATGTCATTATCAAATATTTGGTCACTGTTTGGCATGTCTCAATAAGGCAAGTGTCAAACTCTAAAGGCTGGGTGCTGTGACCACAACACTACAAGCTTGTAGCACCCCAGAGTTAGCAGATTCGTAAATTTAAAAGAATTCTCAATACGCGACTCACAGGATCTGTTCCTTTCACAGTGTCCCCTTTCCTGCCTAAGAAGCCCCCCAAGACTGAGAGGGAGAAGGAACTAGAGCGGAGGCTTGACTTGGAGCGCAAGAGACGCCGGAAGGCCGAGATGGAGAGGGACGAGCTGCGTCGTTCTTTGAAGCGTATTTTGGTCGACGACCAAGTGAGAGCGCTTGAGAAGGGGACCATGAGGGGAAGCTCCTGGTCCAGGGAGACAATACAGAAGGCCCTGCAGCTCAAAGTGATGTGTGGGGGCCGTGTGTATGACTACGTAAAGTCATACGTGGTACCACTGCCTGCACAGAGGACATTACAACAGCTTGTGAGACGTATGAGAGCAGCTGATGGAGAGCAAGAGTGCCTTTCTGACGAGTTAATGGAGGCAGCCGATGGAGAGCAAGATTCTCTTTCTGACGAGTTCACGGAGGCAGCTGATGACGAGCAAGAATGTTTTTTTGATGAAATCACAGTATCGGAAGAGGATGATTGAAGGCTTTGTGTCATATTGCGCCATCTTTCTAAGAGCCATATGTCTTATTCTATATGAAGAAAAGGTTACTAGGAGATTTGTGGTTAAGAAAAGAAAGCAGTGTATTATGTTAATTAGTGCCATGGAAAGCAGCTAGAGTCCTCATCTTAATATCATTCTACTAAATTCTACTAAGTGCCTGCAACATATTGTTTTAACTCCACAGCTGTTGTGAACCACATTGCACTTCATATAAGTCTGCAAAGCATTCGTGGAATGTTATTTGAATGTATACGTTGTGAGGCAGATGGCAACAGTAGTGGCTGAAGTTGTCTTACTGGGTATTGTTCAGTCACGACAGGCCTACAGCACAAATTCAGGCTGTAATTCGCTGTTCATGATATCCCACACTGCACAACATGAGGGACATGATGGAAACATAAAAAGGGTCGACTTACAAGTTCCAGATTGTTTTTAATATTCATATGGCACATATTGATAGTTGAAAAAAACACAGATAACATAGTTTGCCCCGTGTGCAGAAAGATATCTTTCTTATGGAGAAAGAAGGAGTGCTCACTCGTAAATACGCACCTTTTTACAAATAAAAACATTTTTGTAGGTCTCCTTTCGTCATGTTCATTATTATTATGGCACTTATTAAGTGATCATGACAAGTCTGCTAATTTACTCAAAAGTCTAATGGTACAATTCTCAAAAGGTTGTGACTGGCTATAAAACTTCCTATATCAAATTCAGAACATTCTCTTGCAAGAACGGTCTCTTGTATCATGATCTATTGAAACCTCTTAGCCTGAAGTACACATGCAAGGCTTTCCTATTAACTTTCATTTCATTTTTTACTTGTATGTTCAAAGGCACCTGAAGGATGGGGAGGGAAGTGGAGCAATTTTAAGAAGGCTAGTTTATTGTAAGAATTAAGTTGAAGTGAATTCGCATGTGCCTGCAAACTGGAAAGGCATGTTAAGTTAGGTGCACCTTCCTCATAAAACAGCTCTGTTAAAGCACTGATTTGTGATACAGCAGTAATTTCGCACCAATCTCCCATTTGCATTAGCTGTTTTCCATAAAAATTTTCTTATTAGACATAATGCTGTAATGATGAATATTTGTGAGTAGCTGTTCATATCATGGAAACATGCAGGGATACGGTGCCGCACATGTTTTATTTATTTATTTATTCATTTATTTATTCCGTGTGCCCTCAAATACAAAAGGCATTTTTATTGTAGAGGGAAGTGGCTTACAGATTAACATTTGCAAAGACATGGTAAGTTATACAATGGCAGTATGAGCAAGGGGACCCATAGAAATCTAATCGAAAAGGGAAATTGAAAAGGAAAAGAAATTAGTCGTAAAACGAACAAATCAAAGGTAGAATGCACCTGCAGAGCACAAAAGAAAGGCATGGTCGTGGTAGAATTGCAATTTAAAAAACAGCAAACAGATTGTCTACACAAGCAATAATCCGTGATAGAAACTATGTTAGCGGGTAGGTGGTTCCAATCCCGTGATCTGTGCTGAATTTAAGACTCCAAAAAGGTGTTGTGATAAGACCCATACCCAACTGTTAATGTGTTCAACTAGTAATGAATGGTATGTAGATGCAGGGATGAGTTCTGCATGTAAGAAATGCAGATAGTGGATTTTATGAAACATGCATAAACAAAAAACTTTGCTGCGTAGTGATAAATGACAGTAATAAAGTGATAAATGGGACAGTAATCAGCCGTATTTCATCTATGTTATGCTGTGTGACAGTAGTTAGCTGCGATAAGATTAGTGTCATTAATCTGAACTAGTTCAAGAGCATTATTTAAGTTATTGTGGTTAAGGCCCCAATTAGCAGCGGCGTATTCCAGTTTGGAATAGACAAGGGTTTAGACGCCATTTTAGCGAGATAATCTAACACTCAATTTGCATTATTCATTATTACGTTGTATGTTTTCCCAAGTTAGATCAGAGGTTAGACACGCCAAGATATCGATAACACAACATGCTTTTCCTGGCATGATGTGTTTCCTAACTTTGACCTGGGTAGAGGCACTTGCAAGAAATGCTAGTTGTCGGAATGACCATCTTTGTAACTTGGACCAGAAGCGGTTATCTCCACTGCCACTGTTCCCGCTTCCACAAACGTCACTCTCCTGTGTGCCTTGAGCAGACTGGATGATCGGCCTCCTACAGAAGCGGGGTTCCTGGGAGCTTGGCCTCGCAACTCATCAGCCGAATCAGCCAATGCAGAAACACTCGTGTAACGAACTTTGGGTAGGTTGTCAAAAGCAATCCGGAGCCCACCACCAAGATGTCCGTCAAATTCCACTATTTTGTTTTGGAACGTTAGACATCGCCAACCACAACTTTTTGTTCGGTATAATGAGCACAGTCGCACGCCAGGCGTGTGGACGAAGTAAATGCTCTACAAGATTAAGTGTCATTCTGAGTTGTTTCCTGTAGCAGCCAGAAGAGAGAAAGAGATGGGGGTGCGCGCTGTCAGACTCTTGGGCGTCAGCCGCGAATGAATGCTCAACAGAAAGGGTTCGCGGCCCGTTTTCGAGTGCGTACGGTTGCAATGCTTTCGGCAACAGTCATCTCAACATCCTCTTAGTTTCTCAACTAGTAATGTATCTTGATTGATTGTCACTTTTGATTCAGTACTGTAATATTGCTGCTTCCTTCTCTCTCATGTTAAATGCATTTGTATTTCTCTTTTCCCTACCAGATGAGGGGGGAGGGGTTTCTGTTGAAACCGACGCGCTGTGCCCGTAATACTGGATGTTACGGCTGCGCAATGCCCCCGCAAAGGGCACTTTTCCGCAGCACTGTCGTGCGTACGCGCGAAGCGCACCTTCGGCAAAACTTCGTGCCGGTAGCCGTTGCATCGAAGTGATGAAAGGTTGCTTTCGATCGAGGTGTTCACACCAACTAGCGGTATGTAGTTGAGTCTTTGAAGTTTCTTGGTGTCTATACTCCCAAAGCGAAAAGTAACCACTTTGTGCTAGTTCCTGTGAGCTGGCCCGCGTCGTTGGCCAGGGCTGACGGGTTCTCAATGTGGAACCATTTCAATCGGAGCATCCCTCTCGAAGCTAACACGCCACCGATAGGAAAATGTCGCTCAATAGGATTAATTTTGTTATGCATTTCTTGTTTTGTCGGGCGGCGAGGGACCGCCGGCGCTTGGTCTGGCAATCGCTGAATGACATAGCCGCCGTGGCAGGTCCAGTCAAGTTTGGTAACGACCGTAACATAAACGTATAAGACAGAAAAGGTAAAACGGTCGTAAGGAAGCACCTTCGTATGTGCCTGCTGAGAGCTTACTGAAAACCATTGGGAATCGGTCAAGTACTCTAGCAAAGCTGTATCTTTAATTTATTCTTGGCGAAGGAGAACAATTCTTGCCGGAGAAAATCAGAAGTCCGATTCGGCCCTCTTTTCGTTTTTTTTTCTTTCATTTCATGCCGTTACGTCCGTGGCTGTCAGTTTGACGTCTAGATTTCAAAGCGACTTCCATTATTTTTTACCCGTTACGGTGCGAGAAAAATGTTCCTGAAAGTTCGTACTTGGAATGTTTGGCTCGAATGCAATGTATTGTTTACTAATTGTTTATCAATTAAGGGGATCAGTCCCCCTTTATCGACAAACAATTAGCGAGACTCGAGTAGACGCTATGAAATTCCGTGATGGGCCGGCGAGTAGGTGCGAAAACTTCAGGCCCGCGTCGCAAACCCGTCCCATGTTCTTGGCGTCTTTTCGAGCTTGTCATCGCTCCTTGCACGCTAACATTGTTATCGCGTAGGCGTGATTTACCAGCACAGCTCCGTGCTCATTTATGCCGTCACCCTCTACCTTACAGAAATCCATAAGGAAGGCTTAAGTGTGGCGTAAAGGAAATCTCCATGAAGGACTGAAACAAGAAAGGCGTACGTACACGGGAGTCTCGAAAGTATACGGGAGTCGAGGTCGAGGGTTCGTAGTCGTATACCAGTGCAGGCCTTACCAGCGTGCACTCCGTTCCCTCCGGATACACTAATGTTGCGATGTGTGCAGTGCTGCTAACGCGTAACACAATCGCGTAATAGGTCACTCTTAACGGTGGACTCGCGGAAGGACGCTTATGACGCTCTATGTAGTCTCGTAAATCGTCCTTTCGTTTCCGGCCTCCGGAAGCGCAATATAAGACGGGGCCGACGGGGGATGTCGCCGAATTGTTACGAGGTCCTGTTTACGTCATGCATCCGGAGACGTAAACTTCGCAACAACATACGCCTTGTTGCGCGCTTAACTCGCCTCCGTCTCTGTCCCACTGTCGAGATTTATCGCCTACATACACATACATATGGGGCCACCTTGTCCCGAATCTTGTTCCGGAAGGCGTACGTCACCGCTTACGCGTATACACGCACACCTATGCAGATACGCGCTAGCTGCGCTTTCATTTTCTCGAACGTATATGGCAACCGACATACGTAGCAGTACATTGCCCGCTGTTTACTCTGCCCGCAGAGGAAGAACTATGCGTCCATTGTGTAAGGCCCGAGGTGTTACGTATTGTGCCCTGTCGCGCGATAAGTTATTTATAAGCTCCCGAGTGCATACACGGGGGTGCTGTATGCAGCAGAAAAGACTAAGGTGGTGGTGGAGGAGGTGCGGAGAAGGGGGGGGGGGGGGGGTGGAGGCAAATGGCGCTAATCTTGTTGGGCGTTGGGCAACAATGCCCTGTTTTCCCTTTCAATGCGCGACTCGCTTTCGTTGGGGAGAGCTACTTTCGGCTTCTCTGTGCGGGCCCCGCCCTTTGGACCTAGCGGGAGTCGCTTCCCCTTGTCACCTTTATGTCGCCTTCCTTTGTGCGGCACCATGCTAATTTCGCGCTGCTGTGTATCGCGCCAACTGGCCGAGCTATTTATCGGTTCAGTCGCACCGAAATATTCTTTGCTACGTAGCAAACGAGGGCGTTGGAGGCATAAGAAGATACTGACTCTCAAGATGGTAGATGAACAGAAATATTCTATCCTTTCATTCAGGTATATATATATATATATATATATATATATATATATATATATATATATATATATATATATATATATATATATAGTATTCTCTTCTGCATATATATATGCAGAAGAGAATACTATGGTATAACCGAGGGACCCGATTTTTATTAAGCATCATAAGAACCCAACAAACATTGACACCAATGACAACGTGGTGGAAATTACTTGCACTTACAACATGAATAAAAGAAATGATAAATTAATGGAAATCAAAGTGGTTCGAAAACAACTTGCCGCAGGTGGGGAACGATCCCACGTCTTCGCATTACGCGCGCGATGCTCTACCAATTGAGCTACCGCGGCGGCGTTTACCCTTTCACTTTCTTGGGTATTTCTGTTTCCTACTAGGACCCTGGGAGTGTTAGCCAGCGCCACCACTCACATACTTTGGCAGCGGATGTCAATAAAT
Organism: Dermacentor albipictus; assembly: GCF_038994185.2. Taxonomy (NCBI): domain Eukaryota; kingdom Metazoa; phylum Arthropoda; class Arachnida; order Ixodida; family Ixodidae; genus Dermacentor; species Dermacentor albipictus. Next base: position 160,545,046 of record NC_091822.1, read on the forward strand.
CCACGCATGCTCCACTTTCATCCACTTTGATTGCCATGAATTTATCGTTGCTTTAATTAATTTAGTAAGTACAAGTAATTTCCCCTATGTTGTCCTTGGTGTCAATGTTTGTTGGCTTCTTCTGATATGCTAAACAAACACACACACCCACACACACACACACACACACACACACACACACACACACACACACACACACACACACACACACACACACACACACACACACACACACACGTACGTCGTCGTAGTTCCTATGCATTTGTCTCTGCGTTCTGGCCTCGTGTGGGAATGAGAAGGACTAATGGTTATTCCGGGTCAATTCGTTCGAACACCGGGTCCGACCATGGACTAACGTAGAAAAGACAGTCGAGGCCTTCGAAATCATTCGTTATAGAGGTCATGAATTCGCTGTAAAAATAGCGCACCGCACAGCTCACAACAGATCTGGGACATAATTATCCCTTCGTTATACAGGCCATGTCGTTGTATAGCGGCGCTCGACTGTATATGGAGCTCCGCAGTCCGATTTTCTTTCCCCAAACCCAATTCCGCAAGTGGTACTCGATATATCACTTACAATTTTGTCGTAACAGTATGGCGGTTGCTGCAAGACGAAGAAGGGAAGAACGACGAATCTGGGGCGTCGGCAGCACATTCCGTGGTGGCTGTCCTCCTGGACGGTCATCCTCGCGCCTATACCACCTGTAAATGAACGCCTCTCATTCGTGCCATTTTCTTGGTGAAGGTGCGAGTTATCCGACAACTCAAGACGATGCTCGAACCTCCTTGTCCTGGCTTAAACCGCAGGCGAAGAAATAGAAAAGGCAGGAGGGTTAACAAGGCGCAAGTTTCTGATTTGCTGCCCCGCAGGGGGGTTGGGGAAAGTCGGGATTGAGAGAAGGAAGGAAAGAAGGAAGGAAGGAGGGAAGGAGAGAGAGAGTGAGAGAGAGAGAGAAATAATTAGTAATTATACGTTCGCTGGCTCCGGTTAATTGCAAAAAGCACAGTAATGCGTTAATTCACGATCCTCTGATGGTACTACGAGTCACGTATGTGTTAACGACTATCTCTTCCAGCTGAAGTCGGTCGTCGAACTTGAGCAGAGTTGCGAGACAAATGTTTGCACGGCCTGAATAGAATGCAGCCTTCGCTGGGGCTTCTGTTATTCGAAGCTCATAATAGAAGCAACGTGTAAAGCGAGTACCCGCATAACCTAAGGGCGCGCAGGAGAAGCAGAAGCTATCGCAATGAGTGAAGGGTGGAGAGGCGAACAAATGGAGCAGCGTTAAAGAATATAAAGTCGACAATGTGTGAGATTAGGATTATGTACACCGTCACGATCGCACCAAGAACGTGGCGATAAGTAGGACTGTGGACTGTTCACTGTGGCATAAGTAGGACGTGCTTTATGATTGATACGCGGAATTCAATACAGCTGTGTCCACCGACTCCAATACAGTCACGAAGTGTATTTAGTACTTACTCCCCTTGTTTACTGGTGATACACTATACTAACTATACTAAAGCTGTCCCACATCGGTCATGTGACGTTTTAGCGAACAACGTCACGAGCCCAAATGCGCGCAAATGTTTGAAAGTGCTCTCCAGTGTCTGGGCGCCCATTTGCGTTCGCAATCGACTTTCGAGCTACGCACAAACTTATCTCTTGCTGCAAAACACGGCTACATATACCAAGAAAAGGAACGCGCAGTTCAACGAAAGGATGTTCCAACCGCGAATGCATATATCCTACTTTTGGCTTAACGACCCGTACGTAGGCACTTTCTCAAAAGGATTAGCGCCGCGATGCCGCCCCGGACAAAACGCCAAGGAAAGGAAACGCTTCTTTTCGCACACACTTCCTCCTCCCTCTCGCTCAATAACGTTCGCTTGCAAAGTTCGCATGCGAACTACTAAGCCCTCTCTGACCGCGCGCTGTTCGGTGATGGCGTGGTACGGTCGGCCGGGGCGAACGGCGATCCCGTTATATCCAGGCACGGTGGATTGCTGGTGTTGCGGGGTCAGTGATCGACGTATGTAGTGCACACACACTTCGCAACGGCGTCCGCCAGCCGCACCCTTTCGTGTGGCGCCGTGCGCGTGCATAATACTTTCGCGAGCTTCCGGCGACCGTGTTATGGCCGGATTACGTAACAGCGCCATCGTCGTGGAAAAAAAAAAGGTGACGGAACCGTGAAAAGGGTCTTTTGTGGCACCCTTCCGCGCCTCCCTTCCTCGCCGGTAAAAGGCACGCGCGTGCGAGTCGTATAACGCGCTTGCCGGGGGGGTGCTTGTTGCGTGTTTGCGTGCGACGCGTGGGTCCGAAGAGAAAATAGGTGGGCGCGGGTTTTGCTTCTTTCTTTCTTTCTTTTCCTCGGTGCAACAGTGTCGGCGCCCTGGGTTGGCTGCCATTGGAGAGGAAAACGAATGTCGCTTGCACAGTAAAGTGGAAAGTTGGGCTAGTTGGTGAGTGATCATCATACCTTGCTGGTGAAGCAGCGCACAGACACGGACACAGTGAAGACAAACAGGAAAAGACGACACTCGCTGCACTCGCAACTATTTTTTCAACTGTTTGTCTTCACTGTGTCCGTGTCTGTGCGCTGCTTCACCAGCAAGGTATGATGGTCGCTTGCACACTTGCGAGTCGTGATTGTTTGCAGACAAATTGGCTCGACGGAACGAATGCACATTGCTCGCACTTGAACGTGTTGTTCTCTTATATTGCCGGTTTTGGCGGAAAAGTGGCAGGTGGATTTTTTTCAGAACGCTACGCTGCACATACGGGCATCTGTGCATTGCTTTCGCCGTGGTGCAGAGCTGCACTCATCTTTGCCTGGTGAGATTGTAAACGGCGACAGCGCTATACGTATGGTGGCTATGGTCTCGCGAGGGGACGCTTGTATACGTTCTGTGTGGCTGGCCCTCGACACAGCGAGCAGCGACGATAGCTCGGGAATGTATTGTCTCGCGCTACTCACAGACCACTGTAGAGCGATCCATCTTGAAACGCCGACCGCCAGCCGAGGGCGACGGACAATGGACCTGCGCAACGAACAATGCCTAGAGTTACTGTGTTATCTAGCTGCAGGGCTACCGAAAGGGAGCCCCTAGAGTAATTCTAACTTAGCCGTTAACGTACGTCCATCATGCTGCTCGTTTTGTTTTTGTTCTTTCTCCTTTTATTCCCTTTACTCCTTTCCCCAGCACAGGGTAGCCAGCCGCTCTTACACTGGCTAACCTCCCCGTCTTTTTCTTCCTTTTTTGTCTCTCTCTCTGCACGTGATCCACGTGCTGTGGTATATACATATAGCGTGCAGGGTGATCGTGATCTGCTGTTATAGCGTGTCTGTGCCGCCTCTCCACTTTCTTCCTATCTTTCTACATTCCCCACACTCTAAACATGTTTACACCCTTACGGGTGTTTTTGACGCGCGGTAGCACCCTTACCGTCAGAGCTCTAAAAAGTTTTATAGAGGACAACAGCGGAGCTCTGACGAGACGTGCGATGACAAAAGACGTAGTTGAAAACTATGTAAACATTCTGACAGCCTTGGGTGCACAGAAATATCCGACAAGAGAATTTCACAGGGAGAGATAGGAAACTCTCCTGTCGGATATTTATATGTGCCCAAGGCTGTCAGAATGATTAAATAGTTTTCAACTACGTCTTTTGTTATCGCACGTCTCGTTAGAGCTCCGCTGCAGCGGAGCTCTAACGAGACGTAGAGGACGACATGTCGTCCTCTACAAATGTGTGTAAGGCCCTAACGATAAGGGTGTTGCAGTGCGACAAAGAAAACACCCTTAAGGGTGTAAAAATGCTTAGAGTGCAACGTATAGGGTAGCAAACCGTACCTTAAAATCCAGGATAACCTTCCCATCATTCCCCTTTCATTCGTCCTTTCTGTCTTTCTCTAACCCCAGTCATCCAGTCAATCAAATCAGCGGCAGAAAAACCTGCGGCGTGGCTGCGTATACACGTACCTTCGCCGCGCGTGATACCCTCTCTCCGAAACGCAAATGGCCAGCCCGGCCCGCGCTTTGCGTTTCATTCACGCTTCGCGCGCATACTACATAGCGCACGCACTTGGCGCGTGAAACGTGCGCGGCTTCAAACGGGGGGAGTGTCGCACGCTGACCCTGTTTCCTGCACGCCTCGCGGTCGCGCGGCTGCCTGACACGCGCGTGCTCGCTGCGGAGGCGTGAAAGGCGCGCTCGCGGATCGACGACCTAGATGCGTGCGAACCAAAGCGGCGGCGAGCTCCCGTAGCGCGGGATATGGAACCTACTTTCCATTGGACCGCTGGCCTCTGCGAACGCGGCTGTGTCGTTGAATGTGCGCGCAAGACTAGCGTGCGGAGGCCGCGGCCGACGATTTCTTTTTTTTTTTTTTTTCGTGACTCGGTCGCATGCGTCATGGGCTGCGAAGACGGCGCGTTGTAGACTTATAACGTGCCCCGCGGCATTATAGATGCAAGAAATCCGTCGCGGTTCCGGTAGAATTGTCAGAAGAGGACGACTCGCGCTGGTTGTTGGGCCCCGGAGGTGTATATGGGAAGGGCGACTTGTTCCGATTGGGTATTGAGGCATGACCAATATAAAGCCATCGGGGGACCGTATTTTGTAAGAATTAGTTTTTTTATCGTCGGTTCTTTGGCGCCGTTCTTCGCTTCATCGGAGGCCGTCGCCATCAACGTTACTGTCGGTAACAGCCACTCGGGACGACTTATGCACGTGGTTAGAAATTGAGAACAGAAAATAGAACGGACCGTTCACCGGTTACGGCCCCGTGGCCGCAGCATAGGGTGTTTCGATGCCAGCGCCGCTGCATTGAAGAGTAGGCAGGGCTGTCGCTAGAGAGTACGAGAACAGCAGCACGTAAACGCTTTAGCCTTAGGTTAGTTTAGTCAATTCTGTCACGCACGTCCTTTATCTCTTATGCGTATAGCTCTTTCGTTAGTTAAAATAGAGAAGTGTGGAAACGTTTGTCGGGGCCAGTTGCACCTCATACAATTCGTGCGCAGCCTCTTTTCACGCGCACCGGCCGCCATTTCGCTCCACCTCGGATGCTATTATCGACCACATAAGTGCACGCGTGTAGCGTGCACGATGCACGTTATCAGTCTACATAGCCAGGTTGAACTATGTGCGAAAGTCTCTGCAGCTTCCACGAATGGCCATGCACTAGAGTGCACGTATACAAGAAAGAAACAGCGCTGGCAACACGCAGTCGTGAAGCACAAGTGACAGTTGCAATGTGAAACAAGCTTTACTGCGCCGCCCGTTCTGACATCTCAAGGGAGAGAAGACAGCGTCTTTTCCGAAGAAGAACCTGAGAAAAGCGCGAACGGTGAAGAAAACTCGGGGAGAGGGAGGGAGGGAGGGAGGGAGGGAGGGGTGGAAGGCGAAGCAATTTCAATCGCCCTCCGCTGCCCGAACGTGCACGCAACGGTCGCCACCCGCTTTTGCTTTCGCCCCGGCACGCCAAGCATCGCACGCACTCTCCCACAGGTGCAGTGCAGCGCTGCACTGCACGACACGCATGCGCAACGCATCGCCATGCCGCGGTCGCCACGCATGTCTGGGCACGCGTTCAACCCCCGCGCAAGGTGTTCAGCCAGGCTGCGTCCCGACGGCCAACGGCGGCTGCAGGTGGCCGCGCTGGCGTTGACGCGCTCGGATGACCGTCCCTCCTCCCCCCCTCTCCCCCCCTCAGCGAGACACCTGAGTCAGCGCACGGGAGCTGGCGGGACCGGAGGCATGACACTCGCCAGCCACACAAGCACTCCCTGCCCAGGTGCGGGCGCCACCGCCAACTGACTCTTTAAAACTCCTCGCGTATCATACTATGTGCTGGCATGCGTGGCAGACCGGCCGCACGTGTCCCCCCCCCCCCCTCCCCGTCACAGGTAGATTTGTCTTCGTGCACGTGCAGTGCGTCGAAGTGCGTCACTAACTGCCGCCCGATGACCTCGGGGACAATGCTCGCACGCGCTGCAGGTGCCACGAGTACGGCGACGGCACATAACGACTGCCACCTTGAACTCGCACGTCGTTGCTGAAGAAGCGAAGGCTGCGTACCTCTCAGGTTTTCTTGTACAAGGTATTGCAATGCCGATGTGAAAGCAATAACATTTTGGTTTGGTTTATCAGCAAGTTATTTCACTTTACAGCGCTAGCTTGTTAAGCGTGTACACTTTCCAGTTCTCGTGACTATACTGTTACGGGTGTTGACAAATTGGGTTTATCACCGTCGCGTTTCCTTGTCAGAAGAGAGAAAAAGAAAAAAAAAGCGTCAATAACATCCGCTCGTTGTCCCAGACAGCATTCAATCTTGGGTCCGCAGTGTGCGAATATTCGTGCCTTGTTCCTGTTCCTCTTCCTTATTGAAATGGCGAAACCCACTCTGGGGGATCAGCCGTAATCATGGCGTCGTCGTCGCCGAGTTACCTATCGCTGCATATTTTGGGTTCAGCACTCTCAATCAGGGCTTAGTTTGCGTGCTGTCTTTCTATTTAGAAACATTTATTTGTATTTTGTTATTATAAACAGTGCGCGTCCTATATAACTGCGTATTACATCTGGTGCAGTACGGATGCCGGTGTTTGATGCTCTGAAGTTGGAATACTAGGAGGAGGTAGTTCAAATTAATTTTTTTCGACGCACGTACATAAAGGGGCATTGTTACGTCTCAACACGGCCAAAGGCGTTAATGAGACGTTGCCCACGAGGCGCCCCCCAAAAATCCATCAGCGCCTACTAAGAAGTCAACTTAGCGTTGACACCGACTGCTGAGCACTGTCTAAGAAACTCTTCTCCAAAGAAGAACAATTCCTATGACAGAAACGACAGTAGCTCAGAGTGGTGCCTCCCCAGAAGTGGAAATAGAGCGCGGTGACGATGCCCTGCGGCAACTGCCTCGCACCGGTTACGCCATAGACAAAAGGCCCCCGCAGCAATTAAAAGTCGCGCAAAGCGGCCACGTGAGCAGCGACCACATCTGATAAAGCGGTTATCTCCAAGGCCACGGAAACCAGTATGTACGGTCCTCCAAAACACCCTGGCAACGACGCATTGCAGCAGCACATGTTTATTGGATTCCTGAAAGGGGCAAATTGGGACACAGCGAAGGTGGGACTATAAACCCCACCGATCTAGCCTGTCCCGAGTTGGAAGCACTTGCCACCCTAGACGCCACGTGAAGTCGCGTAGGTGGCAAGGCAGAAATGACGCCGTTATCGCATCCCACGATACATTATTGGAACGTGTGCGGCACGCTGGAGGAACTAGAGCAAGCAGTGAGGCTGACATTGTATCCACAACACGGTTTTCCAGAACGTCTACATCAGGACATGCCTGTTGTATGTGGCGATAATATGACACGGCCGAAGAGTAAAATGCAGGTGCGCTTAACACTGGTTGTCCGCGATTTAAGTGCACGCCCCGTAACATGTAACGAATTTTTGTTCCAAGGAAATAGCAGGCCAGTTCACGCGCAGGACACTGATCAGGCTTTAAAACAGACGGAGCAGAAATCGCACGCCGAGCAGCCGGCAGCGGACAGACACTGATGGGAACGCAAACCCACCGCGAGTGCGTGCTTGTCCAAGCGTCTCGCGACAGACGAGTTCTGTACGGCCCGACCAGAAGAAGCAACCAAAAAGGGACTGCAAGGACCTAGTAAGCCGTAGTGGTGGCTCTACGTGACAAACGTACCACACTTGGCCGCAAAATAGAGACTGTGCTAAGCACTTTCTTTCTAATAGGGGCAAATCATACCCTTGAACATCTTGAATACTTCGTCTTACATCTTCAAGAATTGAGAGCCACACAGAGTCTGATATGCCAACATAAGTGTAATCAAGACCTAATATACGAATAGAGTCCCTCTTTTGAAGACGGAAAGGGGTACCTATAGGCCTGTCTGTCGTGAACCAATGAACAAATAACGACATCTTGAAAAATTTAGTGCAGCACCTGAAATATTTCCGTACTCGGTGAATATTCGAAGGTTAACGGACAAGCTATCTTCATTCCTGAGATACAATGTGATGTCATCGGTGAAGGCTGTCACCTTCACAACACCGCTACCAGGCAGTGGGAGACCACACACGTAAGGGTCTCTCAGTACCGAGCGCAAGAATGGCTCAAGGCTGAGCACAAACAATACTGGGGATAGAGGGCACCCTTGACGAACACCACGAGTAACAGGAAATGGTGCACTTTTCCGACAATCAAGAAACAATTTACTTCAGATATTTGAATAGGCAGTCCTAATAAGTTCAACAAAATTTGGCGAAAAGCCGAATGAGGTCAGTATATTAAATATGTAGCTATGTTCAAGGCAATCCAATGCCCTTTCTTGATCTTGTTCTTCATGTACTTTTTTCATGTACTTTATCTTGATGCATTGCTCCTTTGTCATCCCTCCCTTTTGTGTGATTATATTCTCGTGCTAGTCACTTCATGTTGTACCCACTCCCCTGCTATAATGCTTCGGCGCTGCAGGGTGTACTGTAAATAAATAAATAGTGAAACTAAGAGACCATGTACGTGCATACCTGGTCAGCGTGTATGTCATTATGTCACGCGTGACGAACGAGATACTGTGTATCTCTCTGCCAGGGACTGAGCATGCCTGATGGTGTCCTATTAGGGAAGGCATCAGGCTTCCCGAGCGTCGGGTGAGAACAGCTGTGAAGGTTTTGTAGTCAACGTTGAGAAGCGTGATTGGCCTCCATTCCTCTGGACGTACTGATGATGGATTGTGCTTAGGTATCAGCACAATGCGACCGTCGCGAAAACTAGACGGGAATTCAAAGTTCTCCAAGCAGCGGCTGATAACAGACACGAAAGTGGTACCAATCTTACCAGAATCTTATATAAAACTCAACGGGTAACCCGTCCGGCCCTGGGGCCGAGCCACGCTACATCGAAGATAATGCTGTTTTCACTTCGTCAGCTGACGGTCATGCACAAAAACGTTCAGCGATTTCAGGTTGAACCTGAAGCAACTCACTGAGCATTTCGATGTTACCATGATCTATTCGCATATGCCATGTTTTCAAGATGCGATACAAAGAGCGAATAATCACGCGCGGGAGGTGACCTAGCAGGAAGTGCTTTTGGGACCACAGAACCGAGTACATTCGGGTGTCTCAAAAGAGAATTTCTTGCAAAGCGCAGAACTTCAGGGTGAGCACATGAATTACGTCTGCATCTCCAAGCAGCAGCCGACAAAGACGACACTGCGATGAGGCGTTGGAAATTCTAGAACACTATAAAATGGGCAGCAGAATCCTCCCTCCCCCCCCCACATATCTCTCACAAAGAAGGAAGAAGTAAAACTGCAGGCGGGTACCTTCCCAAACCCGTATATCCTACACAAATGGCATACTGAGGTGCACTCTTCCAAATGCAAAAGCTGTGAAGGCATAGGGACCCTAAATCACATTATCTGGGCTTGCCCAGCACTAAACGGCAATAAAGAGCCATGGGAATGCTCCCTCCGTAGCCAGGAAGAACAAGCCCAAAGACAAGTCATCGGTAAAGCCCAGGCCGCCGCCGGAAGCCAACTAATTCCGGCCGACGTCTAGGGGGGAGAGGTAGACGGTGAAAGGGCGAGCTGCGTCTCACCCCGATCATCCATACTCCCTGACGGGTGCAAATAAAGTGCTCTCTCTCTCTCTTTCTCTCTCTCGACGAATATGACGCTGGTGGTTGTTCCTGTACTATCGACGCACTGATTGCGGGAATTCACTTGGAGACGGTGAAGCCTGGCACGTTGGACAGCTGCCTTGCAGACAGCCGAGAGTGCGTTCGCTTGATCGACAGGCAAGGAGCAGTGCCTTACCAGAAGGAAGAAGAAGCGTTGATTCTTCTAAAGCAAAGTCTTCGCAAATGGGTAGCCATTAACGCGGCGCCCTCAATACTGGGGTGGATGCCATCAGAAGCGAGGACGCGAGTAGAAGGCAATCCCTCAAAACCGTGGTCGATGAAGTTCACGCACCTGAAATGTCTGCAAAAATTCTGCAGCGGGCTGTTGAAAGTACGGGCCCCACGATTGCAGTGGCGAACGAGGACATCGTTTCGCTTCCCACGATGTCGATTCGTATAGTTCTCGGCAGGGTCAGGCTATAGCGTATTGACACGGCGGATATCTGGTCGTTCTTCGGCTATGATCTGCAGCAAGTCAGGTTCTAGTTTTCGAAGGTTACGCGTCCGTTAGTTGAGGTCAAGTCATTTGTACCAACACTGAGGACCAGCGTTGTTGTTGAAACTGGCGCTAAGTCTAGCATGGCACGCGCATAAATTAGGCGTGCTCCAGCCTGCGCAAACGACGGCCGGAATAGCAGTCTGGTTAGAGGGTCGAAGTGATAGGATCGGTATTCGATTTGGCAGTCGGCCCAGGACAGTAGTAGACATTGGGCTCAATGGGCATCTGTAGTTGACGTTTTTCTTTGTGCTTTTACCGAAATCCGTGGTAAATAAATCAGTGAAGCTTAGAATCACAAGATCCGGTACATAAATAGTTCAAAGACTAAAAGCACGTAGGAAAAATAGCGGCACTTCATTGACGTTTCGGCCGTGGGATCGGCCTTACATCGGTGTGATAGATGCATACAACAGTGGCGATATATAAGGTAACAATGATGCACCATTGCACGTATCACCACATTGTTACTAGCTTAAAGAGGAATAGATAAAACTACATATGTAAGCAGGGCATGTTATATATCCCTATCGAAAAAACCCATAGTCCGCATAGCTTCCATATACAATAATAAGATATGAAACATAGGATGCCACATAAAAACCCATTTCTCGCATTTGTCATATGGCGTTATTGGATACAAGAGTTACGGGTAATACTGCTTTCGTGATTTTTTTTTTTTAAGGTAGGTTTCCTCTGAACGTATGGCAATGCACCCTGTTAACATTGCAAGAGACGCTCGGATGGGGCAATAGCTGACCTCGATTAGCTAAACCCGCCTGCCTATATACAATACACCATCACCACCACCAAAAGATGGGCGACCTAACCACAGTTCGAGGAAGGAAAAAAAAATAAGGACACGAAACAGCAACATGCTTTCCGCCTGGGTCATCATCAATCGACCGCGCGCGGTGTGACCACATCCCGTCCGTCTTCGCCGTCGACAGGCCACGCGGAAAGGAAGGAAAACCCATACGGGACTTCGCGGCACGCTACAGCACACGCCGTCCGCGCAGGTCATCCCGGGAGCGAATGTCCGGCGGCTGGCGCAGCTGTAGCTGCAGCGCATCGCCGGACAATGCATATTGTAGGAGCAATGGTACGTTGCAGCGGGATCGGCATGAAAGGCTTGCCAGTGACTGGCACAGCGGGTCTTCCCATATCGACGCGCGCCTCAGCGACGCGCGTGCTCTCTCTCCCTCTCTCTCTTGGGCGCGCGCGCGCAATGCATGCAGGCGGGTGCTCTCTCCCTCTCTCTCTCTCTCCTGGGCGCGCACGCAATGCATGCAGGCGGCGGCCAGCAGCTCGGTTCGTCTCATTGTTGCGGCTTCCTCCGCGCGCTGTCGCGGCACAATGGGCGAGCGGCGCGGCGCGCGGCGCGCTGCGGCGCCGTCTGGCGCGAGCGTGGGGTCGGGGGTCAGCGGGCCGGCGGCGATGGGCGACGTCGGCCGCCGTCGGCTTCCTCTCGGGATCGTCTTTTCCTCCTCTTCCCAGAACACCCCGCGGCGCGCGTGCGCCTTATGCCGTAAGTCAGAGGCCACCGCCGAGAGATCTATCCGCCGTGCGCGGTATGCATATATGCCGACCGACGCGGCGAGGACTCGACGCATGGCGCAACACGCTTAGGGAGAGATTCTTTTTATTATTAGCTCTTGTCTTTTTTTTTTCGGCTGGCTGCTTGTTCTCGCGCGCCGTGTTTTACGAGGCGTAGTATGCGTTGATTCTTTTACTTCACATAGCTAAGCTAAATAAAGAAGACGGCAGTAAAGACTGAGGGGGGAGGGGGGCTGGATTGGCACCTCGAAGGATCATTTGAGAAGATTTCATGAGATGACTAACCAGAAGCTGGCATTCACAAACAAAATTGAATTTTTAATCTTAGCTTTAACAAACAACCGGAGTGGAACTTGAGCCTTGCTTCCGCGGGTGATTACAACTTACGAAAGCAACTGTTTTTGAGCAAGAAGCGGCCCAACGCTAAGACCGGTGCCGGACAGTTGTAACCGTGCGACGATTTGTCCATGGTTTGCGGAAAGGCGCGCAGGCGTTTCGAGCTTAGGCGTGGTTCGGCCGGTTCGGTTCGTCGGAACTGCACCTCGTCGCCTTGGAGTCCAGCCAACGCCATTTCACCGATACTTACGGCCTCAAACAATCCCTGAATGGCCCAGACGTGGCAAACACTTATGGAGGGTAAATTCTCATTAGATCAGAAATTGGAGCATGATTGGAAGCAGGCACGTACCCAGGATTTTTTTTCGGGGGGGGGGGGGGCCCACCACCTCCATCATCATCATCATCATCATCATCATCATCATGTTTTATGTCCACTGCCGGACGAAGGCCTCTCCCTGCGATGCGATCTCCAATTACCCCTCTCCTGCGCCAACCGATTCCAACTAGCGCCCGCGAATTTCCTAATTTCATCGCGCCCTCTAGTCTTTTGTCATCCTCGATTGCCTTTTCCTTCTCTTGGTAACCATTCTGTAACCCTAATGGTCCAACGGTCACCTAACCGGCGCATTCCATCACCTGCCCAGCTACATTTTTTCCTCTTGATGTCAATTAGAATATCGTCTATACCCGTTCGCTCTCTGATCCAAACCGTTCTTTCTCTCTCTTAACGTTATGCCTAGCAATCTTCGTTCGATGGCTCTTTGCATGGTACTTAACTTGCTCTCAAGTCTCTACCCCATATGTCAGCACTGGCAAAATACACTGATTGCACACCTTACTTTTCAATAATAATGGTAAGCTTCCAGTCAGGAGCCGGCAATGTCTGCCGTATGCGATCCAACCTATTTTTATTCTTCTGTGAATTTCCTTCTCATGATCAGGGTTGCCTGTGTTTAATTGACCTAGCTAAACGTGCTCCTTCACAGTCTCTAGTGGCCGACTGGCGATCCTGATCTCTTGTTCCTTTGTTGCTGTTGTTGTTGTTGTTGTTGTAGCCTGTGGCACGTGTGGCTCCTACCGACGACGGGGGATTGGCCAAGAAATGGGTGGATTATTCCAAAATGATATAGAGCATAAATTTCCTAATATCTATGCGAATAGAATTGAATAGAGTTGAATTACCGGCTAAAATAAAATCAGGAAGGTGCTGTTGAAGGAGGAATAATTAATTTAAAAGTAATAAAAATAGAATTTAGCAGGGCATTCGTTTAGATTCTGTAAGGAATGTTTGGACAGCGAAGCATGCATCCCTGTGGCTGAATCCCTAAGTGGACGCCCCGAACGAAAGAATTGCAGGTTCTGTCAAGTCCAGGCCAATTCTTCGAAAAGGTATCTCCAACAATCTTTTTCTTAACGCAGCAAAGCGGCGGCAAGATAGAAGAAAATGCTGTATCGTCTCCTCCTCCTCACAAAAAGAACAAAGGGGAGAGGGAACCAAATCCGACCTGTATAAGTAGAAATTTAGGGAGGAAATGCGGCAGCGTAATTTGGTGAGGCAGACCTCAAGCATCTTTGTGTAACAAGATTCGCTATGCCAGGGAAATGCCAGGTGTTTATACTCTGGAGAAGCTGTCAAATGTGGGTTTCTGGGTTTCTGTGGGTTTCAAATGTGGTTTCTGTCAAATAGGAGTATCTGTATCCTGTTCATTACTGTTTCTAAGTGAGGTATTGTGACTCCTCTTGGTACAGTATACAGGTCAGCTTAGAATATTTCCGCTGCTTTTACTATAACTTCCAGATTGCTGATGATATTCCCCTTTTTATCTTTTAGTGCATACATCATGGTTTGTCCTATGCCAGGTTTCTTTTTTACTGATTTCAGGCTGCGTTCATTTTTTTACGGCTTTTTCAGTGTTTCTCATGTTATAGTTTCGAATATCACTTATTTTCGCCTCGTTGATCAGTTTTGACAGTTCCGCGAATTGCGTAACGCTGTGCGGCCGCCAGTCCCATACAACCGCGTAGAGCGCAGGACTCTGCGATTCTAGACGTACTGCGCTCACCGCGAAAGGTTAGAAAAACACCCACATAAGCACAGCAGAGAATTGGCTACGTGAGGCGGTTCGACCGATAACTGTAGAAGCGTCATTCAAAACAAGTAATTGTTCTCCACTTCCGGTGGCGTTTTCTCTACTTTTTCAATAAAAAGATGTTGGTCCATAAATAGTCTCATAAACAATGCTTAAATTTTTATTATTCGCTTTTGCTTGCAGTTTGGTTGTTGCCTTGGCTCTCTCCCTTAGTATATCGCTTAATTTCTCAATTCTTAGCGATTTTTGTTTCCAGTTGCCAATTTTGCACGAAAAGTGCTATACAGTTAGGGAAAAAAAGACGAGGTAACGGGCGACAGTCATCTTGCTTATGGGTTTAAGGGTTATTGCAGGGTTCCATGATGGACGCTCTTTCACATTATTTTATTTCCCACCCTATCTAACCCATATCACGTGTATATGGTTCCGGGCATCTGCCAGCGTCGCGGCGAGCCGTAACTCAAGAAAATAATGAAGCAAAGGGAAAAGTTAAACGCAATTGGCGTTTTATCCAGCCGCAACTCGTTCCATGAGAGTACAGACCGGCTGAGTAACAGCCGCATCCCTCTCCTGGTCCCAGGATCAGCCTAAACAAAGAAGATTGAACTAACAAAAGCAACAGCTATGCGCGTGACAGTTGAATAGATGGTGACAACTGAACGCATCTCGAGTTAATCGCGCGGGTGCGGAATCTATGAGAAACCTGTCCTTCACATTACAAGAGGTGCCGATAACTACCGCCGTCTAAAAGGAGTGAAAAAGGCAGCATAATGCTGACCGATGAACGGCTGTCAAGTCTTAACATTGATCTGGTGGCGCTTTAGGAATGTGTGAGGAGTGGTGTCGTGGGTGGGGAGGGGGGGGGGGGGGGGTATGCCACTTGATTTCGGGGGGGGCCCGGGCCCCCCCGGGCCCCCCCCTGGGTACGTGCCTGATTGGAAGTATACTGCTCGTAGTCTTCGGAAGTTCCTCTAAGATTTCTTTATTTCGATCGGTTGTCTATTCGACATTTCTAGCAAAACAGCTAAAAACACTTGTAATGGACGTAGCCGTCTCGCCTCTTGAAGTATGAATCCGTGGCGACATTCGACAATTTAAAGGTTCACTCTTCCTTCGCCGGCAGAATTGTTATGCTCAAGGAAGCACAGAATGTACCGTCAGCCGCACGTTGCGCAAAGCCCAAGTTCTTGCTCTGGATTGTCCCCCCAAAAAACACGTAGAGGTCATATTATTTTTCTTCTTTTTTTTCGAGCAGAAAGATCAGAAAAATATATTTTGTAGTTAGGAAAATTCGCATTAGGAAAGTTAGGCTAAAAGGCGCAGGCCGCAGAGAAAGTGCACTGTAAGGGCTGCTTGTCAAACTGCGAAAACTGCAAAGAAAGCTTGGGCAGCTACCGCGGTTGCATGAGGTATTATTGCACAGATAGCAGATTTGACGAGAAGTTACTTTGATTCGTAACTAAGGCGCACTTGCATAAGATTTGACGCCACCTTCGAAATAATTTTGGTCGTCTGTTGTTGTTGAACGTGCGCCTGAACATAAGTTGCGAATGGTCCTTATTTTTCTTTTTTTCTTTTTTTTTCACTTTGCCTTCGCCGAAATCCGGCCGCCAAGGCCGAAATTCGAACGCGCGACCTCCTACTCGGCTGCAGAGCATGGCAGAATGTCATATAGACACCGAGCCAGCGCGGTACGTGCAGTTTGACTTTCCGCACGCTCTCACGAAAAACTGACAGAGGACGGCAGGACTTCAGCTTTCCTTGCGAGCCGTTGACTCTACTGTCCTGCTTGCAATCTCTTCGGCACCGCCCACCCCCTTTTCTCACCCATACCGCGCCGTAAGACGCGAGAAAACGCGGTACGACGCCCTTCCCGAGGGGCCCCTCGAAGCGGCAGACGTCTCGTGCCTTCACCCCCCCGGCGAAGACGTTGTCGCCGCCTTCGCCGCCACTTGTTGCGACGGGAGAACAATCGAACGATTCTCCCCCGGCGTGCCGTCCCGAGCTTCACCGACCGACGACCTCGCCACGACGACCGCTCCGGCCCCCATAGCGTCGCGCGCGCGCCCACCCAGGCATCCGTCGCACGCGCAGCGCAACGTCGCCGTCAAAGCTGCTGCACGCACGTGTAGCTGCAGCAGCGCGCGAGCCACGGCGTCCTTTTTTCTTTCTCCTTGTCCTCGCCTTCTTTTCTTTTCAACTTCGTTTCTCTCTCTCTTTCTATCTCTCTCTCTTCTTTTGTCTTTTGTTTTTGCGCTTTCGAGGCAGCCGGATCACGCTCTTGCCAAACCCTGCCGCCGTCGACGCTCAACGCACTTGGGGGGCGGGCTGCGTCCGCGAGGAAGACGCGTGCGCGGGCGTTGCGTCAGACCGGCGCAGACGCGCTCACGGCGGCGAAGCCACTGAATCGAGACGCCGACGGTGGTGGTGGTGGTAGAAACATTTTATCCAAGGCGCACGATGAGACGGCGCGACGCGCTCACGCTGACGGGGCGGCCGTGCCGTCTCCGGTGTGAACTCACCATGATCTGCTTATAGCTGCGTGGAAGAAGCTTCTCGTGCCGCTTGGCCGTGGCGACTGCAGAAGCAGCCACATGTATCGTGTTCGTCGTGCACATGAGCGGGACGAAAACTTGCCCCGGGGTGGTATTCTGGACATTGTCACAAACTCCGTCGTATTGTAGAATTCGCCGTGCATCTTGTCAGCTCTGATTGGCTCGATTTGGCCGTGTTCGGCAGAAGAGCACTCCCGGCTTGACCGTATAGGTGACAGTATGTAGCCCTTGCGTTCGTCTCGTATATTCGCGTGTTACCATGAACCAGCCGTGTGTCGGACGTTGTTTTCTTCATGTTGGCCGTCTCGAGCCAATCAGACTTGCCGCGCAAGCCCGGTGGGCCATTCAGAGCTGGCAAGACGGCGAATTTGACGGCGTCCAGAGTATTAACGCCCCTTGTTTTCTTCTTCGATCGCGTTATGGAGTATTGCTTTCTATACAGCCCAGGCGGCCTTTTCGCTTCCAGTGCGCAAGCGCTTGCATTGAGGTATAGACATGCACGCAGAACGAGATCCGCGCGAAGTCTCCTTCGCTTGCTGTAGGGATGCGGCATTCGACCAAGATCACTTTTGCGTACTCTGCATTATATATATGGGGCCTTGAGTGTTTGTTTTCAAAGGAAATCATTCCTGTGACGGCAGAAGCGATGCCTTGAAAGGGCAGAGACGCACACGCCCTTTGCCTCTTACCAATCACCTCTGCTTCACGTTGAGTCATGCTCCCCCCTCCCCCACTTTAACTGAGCGTTACACCAAGCAACGACAATATGGTTCTACTATTGTTCATTTAATGATAAGTAGTACACGGGCTTGTCCGATTGTTGTGCTTCTTGCTTTAGAGGTTGTTATAGTTTTGCTTATTACGCTTTGTCTTTCTGTGCAGATGTCTAAGCACGGCCGTTGCGAATTATTGGATCTGAACGCAAATTATCGTTAAAAGCAATGGGTCGTTCAAACGACCACTTTCCAAAGCCACAAAGTCTTTCCAATCTATCAATCTCATCATTTCCACCATGAGCATCATTACGGTGGCCAATCCTTCATAATTGCAGGCAGCTCCCGTAAACCGGTCTAGCGCCAGGTTTTCCATCTGTATACATATATATATATAGTAACTTTTGTAGCAAACTCCCATGGTCGAGTAGCCCCTTCGAAGGAAACGAATCGCGTTTTATCAACGCTTGCCGCCTGCATAAACACAGTTGTTTTTGCCTTTCCCTCCGCGATGTACTGCGTATCTCCGCGACGCTCCCCGATACTCGGTTGCTCTGCGGTGTGGTGTCGTGTGCTCTCTCTTATCGGGTGCCTTATTTGGACTCGGCGTAGACGCGTGCAGGCTAGACGGGCGAGTCCGTGCCCTCCTAATCGAGAGAAAGCCGCTCGCCCGCTCGCGTATCCTAGAAGGGTGTACAGGCCGCGATAACTTCCCTAGTGGGTGGGTGGCTGTGGAGGCGGGCGCGCCACTCGACGGAGTGATATAGACCCAGCTCGAGTGGCTATCGAACCCGCGTCGCGCGACGCCACTCGGGAGGACACGCGAGCACGTCGTCGACCCCGTTTGGCCGCCAAGCTGGCGCGTGCCCCGAGTATAATGTATGCGCCGCAGCTCGTGATAGCGCGCTGCTTCTTGCGTGGTTATGTATACAATACAATACAAATGCCTTTATTTCCATAAACGTACAATTTATGGGGGATTTAAGGAAAAAGTTGCTCGCAGCAACTTGACGGGCCTTAAACCCGGTCTGAGGGCAGCAGCAGAAGGCACAGGCACTGATGTAGAGCCGACAAAACAATACATAAGCGAAAAAAAAAAAACAAAGACAATGACAACTTGGCTTAGACAGTATGCCAGCAAACAGAAGTGCAGACCCTTTTATCCACACTGTGCGAGCGGTGTCTATCCGTGACCCCGGGAAACTTCCGGCCATGCATTTTCGGCAGTCAAGATAGCCAAAGATTTTTAAAAAAATGTATTTGGCCAACGGACTCGTATCCGTGACGAGGCCTACTAAGCCACTACAATTCAGAAGTCCCGGCAAACTGCCCAGACTGCCCACAACTCTATTGCTCACTCTCGCACATGCTTTGGCAATGTACCGCGTTGCCAGAGGGCCCTCTCTCCAGTGAGCCCGAATGGGAAGAAGCCCTCAAAAGCCCGGACCTCAAACTCCAACTCAAGGCCGTCCAGAGGGCCCAAGAACTGGCGGAGCGTCACCACGTTCCCGTCCCGACTTGGGCGCCGCCTACGGTTTCGGCCCATGGAGCTCCCCGCGTGCGATCTCCAACGGCTTAAGAGGAAGCTTTAGCTCGGGCCCAACTCCGACGCGGCCTATTCAAATACATGTAAAAACGCAAAAACGTTTTTCTGAGATAACCCCTGGATCGATTTTAATGAAATTTGTTGCATTTGAGAGAGAAAGTTGAATTCTAGTGACTGTTGGAAGCGAAATTTTGATTTAGTGCTTGAAATTTGTTAAAAAAGATTTTCAAAAATTTAGAAGTTTGAAAAAAATATAAGCACAAAGTTTACAAACTAATAGCTCTGCATCAAAAACAGATATCGCGATTCTGTAAACGTCATCCATTAGACCATTCAAAGCGGACAAATTTGATATGTCATTTTACATCTTACGTGAACTTGTTACGTTATTTACGAGGGTTTTGCAAAAGTTGTAATAACACATTGACACATTTTTTGAGCTTCATGTGTAACATATCAATTTTGTCCGCTTTAGATGTGCTATCAGATACAATTCACAGAATTGCTATATCATTTTTTCTTGCTGGGTTACGGAGTTGTAAATTTGATAGTTTCGTTTTCTGAAAATTTGCAATTTTTGCCAATTGTTTATAAAAAAATCACAACCTAAATCGAAAATTCGAAACTAACAGTCACTAGATCTTAAGTTTTTCTTGTAAATGCAACAAACCTCGTCAAATTCGGTGCGGTGGTTGCTGAGAAAAACGAATTCTCCTTTTACATGTATTTAGATAGGAGCCCCCGAGCTAAAGCTTCCTCTTAAACCCCCTCAGGACCTCAATAAAGTTCTTGACTGACTGACTGGCCAGTGGCTACAATGGCATCCCGTTAGGGGGTCCTGACAGTAGGTCCTCAGGATCAAATAAAGTTCGCTGTCTGTCTGTCTTGTCCCGTAGTATGCTATATAGGCACATGTTCTTGATGTGCTCATATATATAGGGAATGTGCCCTATGCGTCGAGCCCGTGCATGCAGCTGCCGTGTTCTACTTGGCGGTAAAATTAACTTGTCGAACATTCTAACTGCGCAGCAAGACTGGTGCCAGTTGTAGAGTTCTCTATATCTATAGGCCATTGGAATCTTGAGATGGTCCACAGGTCTTAACCGGAAGTCTTTCGAGAACTCTGTTTGTAAACATAAAAAGGGTCGAAAGCGCCTTGGGCTTTAGTTGGCATAGGCTATTTTTCGTTTCGACTTTGCTGTCCGCACGTGCCATTGCTGGGTGCTGTCTGGCCCCATGGCTCACACACAGGATCGCCAGCACTTACACATCATACCAATCGGCTTACACGTAAGGTCCTTCGTTTTTCGGGCATAACACCCGATAAATAACCGATTTCTTGCACCCCGAACCTAAATTTCTGAAAATCGGATTACACATAAACTGGATTTCTCACCCGAAGCTTGCCCTTGTGCGAAGAATGCTGTTTAATGCAGGTGCTGTAAAACTAATTAATGCTTTTCCGCCCCCCCCCCTTATTTTTTTGAGCAAGTGATCAAGATATATCATATTATTAATGGAACAATGCATGAATATGACGTATGCCTCGTTTTCGCTTATCACTCGAGGGAAAATTGTCGTGTTGTATAGAGATGTAACATATTGCAGCGCCTGCCACGGCGTTTCGTGAACAAAAGCTTGTTGCCTTTTTTTTTTCTTAGTCGCTGCGTTTACTTGAACATGCCAACGGCGCCATGCAACTCCTTCCCGCACGTCGCATGCAATGTAAACGTCCCTACATGCATGCCTTGTAAACAGGATGATAACAGACAAAGACGAGGGGCCCGATAGGTCCTTGAAGCGAACTTTGACCTGCAGCGCGAAGGAAACAATGCGAAAGACGGGGAACACGAAGAAACACGGACGAGCGCGCTCGTCTGTGTTTCTTCGTGTTCCTCGTCTTTCGTCTCGTTTATTTTTTTCGCGCTGCAGGTCAAAGTTTGCGTCAAGATCATGAACTAACTCGCACGAGGGTCCTGTTAAGCCCGATACGTCTATAGGATGGACACAGAAACGCTCAAAATGTACAGGTTAATGTGTACGTCAACAAGAACTTTGTCAGATAAGAAAAAGTGTCACACCTGGCTCATCTCGAAGCGTGCCCGTGTGCATTATACCTTCTGTATCTTCATCCCTTCTTAAAAGACAGTGCAGAGAACAACTTAAAAAAATATAGCCAAATTCGTTTCTTTTTGATGTTTTCCTTAATGTGGTTCCTTTTAAATCGAATAATAGCGCCTGACAACGAGGACTCCTAGCGATGAGTTCGTCATGCCATTTGCGAGCAGTGTTTTTTTTTTGTAATTACATGTTTCTGTGAGTTGTTTCGCTTGTTTATGTACAACGCCTCCGGGATCAACCAGAGCAAGAGGCCGCGTTTCTACCAGAAAGCTCGCCTTCGTGCATATAGCATTCGCCGCCAGCGTTTGCCAGTAAACATTACGCTTACATAAGCTGCAGTTGCCGGGAAGCGCGAGAAGCAGTCAGGGATCTTTGAATGCTGCGGCATTCCACTCTTAAAAGCGAAGCTTAAGCGTCCTCCAATTTTTACTCTATACGACCGCACCTGCAGGAGGGAGCCCTGGGTGAAAAGAGACGTCTCAAGTTTCGGTTAATGACGACACCTCCATCTCCATCTTACGTACACCAAATGATTTGCCAATCAGACCATTGGGTCTGGCCCCGATAACTGCAAGCCCGAACTCTAGCAGCCTGAACTGCCGCTTGCTTCCTGAACTCCCGCTTGCTTACCCAGAGACGCGCAATGAACGTCGGAAGCCATGCGACCGTTCTTACTATACGTACCTGCTACGTACGCTATTGCGCCGGTGTTTCACGCCTCAAGTGCGAAACTCCGCGTTGTACGTTAGACACGAAGAAAAAGAAGAAAACAGAGGAAGTTGGCGAAGAAGACGAGAGGCGTTGCGTCGCACGCACGCCTCTTCCAGCCGCGCCAGCGGACGCACGAATGACGCGGGCATCCTCGCGGGCGCGCGTGGGGTGGGCGTGATTCTCGTTCACGACGCCGCTTCTTTCTTTCTTTCTTTCTTTCCGGAGTTCTGAGAAGGCTTGCGGCGTACGGTCGCTGGCGGGAACGCTTTTGTTTTCCGGACGGCGGAGACGGGGCTTCTTCGTAGTCGCTCCCGCGCTTCGTCACAGACGGCTGACCGCCTCCAGACAATGGAGCGAGTCGCGCACAAAAGGTGAATGGGCAGAAGCACAAGACGAAGCCGTTGTTGTGTGGCACGCAGGAGACGGTGGAACGAGAAGGGAGGTATGGGGGGGGGAGGGGGGCAGGGGAAGCTCGTGGGTTGGAGCGCGCTACGCAGAGCGGGCGCGATGACCACCGACCGTGCAACGCTCACGTTGATGCGAGCTGCTGCTTCGTCGTGAATGACCAACTCTCGATCGCCGACTCCCGTCTTCTCGGAGAGGAAGTGGAGGAGAGGGAGGCGGGAGAGAGAGAGGGAGGAGGGGGAGAGAGGGAGGGAGAGCACGCGTGTGCGCGTAGCCGCTTACCCCGTCTGGTTTGCGTTCTTTGTTACGTAGATACAGCTCGGTGTCAAGCAAAAATTCGAGGCATCGCCGCGGCTGTAAAATGTTTACACCTTTCAGGGCTCTCTCACATACCGCCAGATCCAGCCAGTGCAACTCTTCACGGGGACACTTAACTGGTGACAGACGCACTGTAACTGCAACTTTTCTTCTACTCACGCTGAGGAGGGCCTACGACTGCGCGATAGGCGAACATCGTGGCTGATAAAATAAGTTACTTTCCCTTATCACATATATCGGCGACAGTCAATGGCCGAACACAAGACCGGTGTAATTCTAGAATGTCCCAGTGAAAGACTGGACCCCAGCATTCTAGGAAAGTAAGCTCTGTGGTCACAGTTCTTTTTTTCCAGAGTAGACGTCATTGTAGGCTATACTACGTGAATATTTCATAGAAAATGTTGCGCAGCATGGATAACTGTACAAGGCGTTACCTGAATCGCCTGATTGGATTGCAGTGGCTGATGACTCTGTTTAATTGAAGAAATTTTAATCCAGTTGTTCCGGCAAAGAATAGCTGCCTCGTCTTAACAATTGCATCCCGTTTTTCCTTGTCAGAACCGCAATAAACAAAATAAAAAAAGGACAAAGCCATCGTGACTTGTTGTTTAGAGCACCAGATTGCTGTGTTCGACGGCAGAGGCTCGATTCTAGCATCGGCCGCACATTATTTCAACATTTGTAAGGCCAGGCAAGACAGCTACCTACCTAGCTAACCTACCTGCCGCTAAGTGCCAATAATGAGGCAAAGAATGCTTCGCATTGATGCAGTCGTGAGCAGTGGCGTAGCCAGAAATTTCGTTCGTGGGGGGCTCACTTTGCAGCTCGGCCTCCTCCTAATAGAACTAGTCGAGGGAACAATATATATATATATATATATATATATATATATATATATATATATATATATATATATATATATATATATATATATATATATATATATATATATATATATATATATATATATATATATATATATATATATATATATATATATATATATTATTCAACAACCATGTTTACATTTTCGTACATATGCAACGACCAGGGGAAAATCTAAATGACGCTTTCTTTTGTTAGAATGTATTGCGCAGGAGCAGCCGTCACCGGTTGTGTATTTCGAGTGATTGCTCCGAAATTATAGCCGCAACAGAGAGCACATATAAATAGCAGGAGTTCTGCAAAATATACGAGGGTGAGTCAAATGAAAGTGAGCCAATGCGAATATATGACAAACGGGGTACTTTATTTAAAAGTAGTCACCATGAGTATTTAGACACTCGTCCTACTAACGAGTCGCGTAATTCCCGTCTCATAAGACTCCTTGGGTTGCTGCCTCAAAAATCTGTAAATGACTACACGTCCTCTTCCGACACGAATCTGGTTCCCTTGAGCAGTTTTTTTCAAATTTTATCAGATGTGGAAGACGCAAGGCAACAGGTCTGGGCTGCATAAGGGTTGTTGCAGCATTTCCCACTTTAACTTTGCCAATTTTGTATTAACCACATCAGCGACGTGGGAACGGGCAACGTCGTGAAGGAAGATGTTCCCAATACTCAATTTTCCACGTGCTTTGTTCTTGATTGCGACACGCAGCCGATCCGACCTTTCACTATATCTGAAACGATTTAGAGTCTCTCCAGGTTTAGAAAATTCGATCAATAATGGCCCCTAACGATCTAAAAAGAAATCAACACTTTTCCGGCAGAAATGACGGCCTTTGTTTTCCTTGGGAGTGGTGAATTCAAATGTTTCCACTGTAAGCTTTGCCGTAGTGTTTCAGGCTAGTAGTAGCGGCACCATGAGTCATTTCCGGTCACTATTGCAGACAAAAAGTCGTCACCCTCATCTGGGGTTCTTTGACGTGCACTTAAATCTAAGTACACGGGTGTTTTCGCCTCCATCAAAATGCAGCCGCTGTGAGCGGGATTCGATCCCGCGACCCCGTGCTCAGCAGCCCAACACCACAGCCACTGAGCCACCACGGCCTTTTCAATTGTGTTGAGGGTGATTGCAGGGTAGCTTTAGCCCAGGCATGGATCGTCTTTGTGACCTTCATGTCCTTCTTTGAACAGTTTGCTACAACGCTTCACAGTGGCCAATGAAACGCAATCTTCCACGCATACGGCAGCCATACGGCGAATAATTTCTTTTTGGGAAACATATTCATTTGTCAAATACCTCACGACACAGAGCTGTTCAACTTTTGGAGGGTCCATTATGTCACGCAATTATGTTCAACCCAGTGTATGAGAGCATTAAAGAACATTTAACCTCACCTCTGCATGTCACTTGTAGATGAGATGCGTATGTGCTACGCGCATGCCTCGAAAATAATGAACCGAACCATTATTGCGAGGCGCGGGTTGTCTCACTTTCATTTGACTCGCCTTCGTACATTAGAAATGCGAAGATACAATGGAATATAGAAATGTGAAGATACAGCTTGATACAGGGCAAAAAATTGTAACTGCAAACAAAGTTCACTGTGTATATACACAAACCCTCGCAACAAGATGTTTAAATATACGTATGAGTTTCCAATAAATCTACGTACCTAATAAAAAGCCACTATATATGATGCATCAAACAAGGCAAATAAACAGGTTGCGCAACCACAGATACACTGATCACAGCACCCCCCCCCCCCGTCCCTCCACTCCCAAAATGTATCGCGTGCGACGGAAGGCGGCGCGCTTCCTCCCCGCTTTTCTCCCTTGCGCACACAAGACTGAGCCACCATCGTCGGCTCAACCCCTCACCCTCCCCCCCACGCTTTCACTCGCACATAGAGCATGCGGTCACGATGTTATCGCCCTTGGCCTTTATTTATACGGAACATGAGAGCAACGGCAGGAATGCGCCTGGAGTCTTCATATAGCTGCTATCGCAATAATATAATAGTATCCGGCAACTGAAGCGTCCCGTGGCCCATTACTTTCCGCAAAAGAAGTAACAAAATCGAACTTTCACCATGCGACAATTCGCTGCGCCACAACGTCTTCATTTTTTTTCTTTTGTGGGGCGGGAGGCGGCGAAATAGAATAACGCAAAGGAAAGCATGTTGGCTACAATCGAATGCCTACTTTGGGCACCTAGTGTGGCTACCGAAGGAATATCGAAAAAAACGTGTGACGCTTGGTCCACAGAAAACCATACGCATACTGCTCGGTATCCTACACCGGCGAGACAAAATTTTCCGGAGAGGTTGCGCTCAAGCGAATGCGTTTCAATCCGTCGAGTCCTCGCAGTGCTGGCGGCGAGCGACTATGCATTGTTTCTTTTTCTCGTCTGCAAGCCAGAAAGCGTCCAATACTCTGCCAGGTGAAAATGCAGTCGGCCAGAGAAAAACGAACACGCATCCAAGTGCGCCGCACGGTTGTCGATGCAGCACGAGAAAAACGCATGCGCTCTGGTTGGATCGGCAGCCCATGAGCAGCGAGAACAAATATATATATATATATATATATATATATATATATATATAGAGGCTCAATGCATCCTCGCGAATAAAAGTCTAGGTAGACAAATAAATCAGAACTTAGTTACAATGGTGGCTTTAGTGTCTTGACATGGATGCTTTGGCGCAGGTGAAAAATACATGTTCATTTTCTTTTCTGTGACCTGATGGCACAAATGAACCACCACAACGCTTTGTCTCGTCGGACCTCGCTGCGTGCTTTGTCAACTTGTCTGATAGTATGTTGATTTGGCTTGTCTCGTTGTATGGCCCGATGTACGACTATGGAAAAGTCGATGCACCTTTGGCGTCAAATGTTTACAACAGCATTAAACCCACAAAGTTCCGGAATTGAAAATCTAAAGCAGGACTTTGGAAATGTCAATGCACCTTTCGCATCAAAATGTTATGAGAACTTTATACCCACAAAGTTTCAGAATTGAAATCCAAGCGCTCCGTAGATACTGCGGCCTCCGCGAGATGCCGAGACGAGCCCGCTCGCCATCATAACGCCCTTGAAATTTTGTGCTCGGTGGGGCTCCTTGCGTTACGATATGCGAGTCCCGATGCATGGGCGTTTCCGCGAAATCTAGCCCGATTTCTCAATGTTTGCGCTAAAATGTCTTTTCGAGCGTGAATTAAGGACATTCTAGACAAAATCGAGCATGATTTCCGGCACTGGGAGGTGTTTTCGTCGGCGGCGCATGAGAGCACGAAAAAATTTCGGGGGGGGGGGGGGCTGAAGCCCCATAAGCCCCCCCCCCCTGGCTACGCCCCTGGTCGTGAGATGAATATTTCACCAGTCTAAACAAACCTAGCGTTGTTCTTTATTGTCAAAAGCCAAATGCAAGGAAGCCTTGTACGTCGTAAAATGCGCACGAGTTCAGGTAGTAGCAAAGTTGACATTTGGTCGAGTTCGTTAACATTGATGTTTCAAACAGAGCAAATAGGACGAAAACACCGAGAGAGAGAGAGAGAATACAGGAAGGCAGGGATGTTAACTAGTCAATAGTCTGGTTGGCTACCCTACACTGGGGGATGGGAGAAGGGGAAGAGAAAGAAGGGAGAGAGAAGGTGTAGGTACGTGTACGGACAGCACTTCAGTTAATGTCACACAGGAGAGGCGCTGGCTTGCAACTGGCATATTTATTAGGAAAAAAGAAACAGCTGCAGTTCAGACAGAATACCTGTGTACAGCCGCCTCCGATAAAAATGTTACGCCTACGAGTGAATGCTAAAAGGAAAGCTTGAAAGAAATAGACGCTTTTGATCTATACCGAAGCTCCGAGAAGCGTTAAGGAAGCGCCGTTGTTATATCGCTCGTCGGAACTTACGTGTAAGGAACGGAGAGAGGGCTGATCGGTGCGACCGCTTTAATGGAACCCCGTTTCGCCCCTGGACCGTAACCCTGAACATTGAGAAACAGCGCAGTGTATAAGCACGACCTCTGAAATCAGCGGCGACTACGGCGCTCTTAAAATCTCGCAAGTAATGTGCGGGGATTTGCGTCATATCCGCTGGCCCTAAGGTGTTCGCATCTTCTGATTACGGATTATACGCACGCTCTTGAAACAAACTGAGAAGATTACCAGACCTGCAGCTTTGTTATGGTCGCGTCAGCTGTATGTATTGTTCATTCATCACACGTTTGACGCAGTCATGACACAACCAGAGTGAAATTTCGTTGTAGTTGTCATTTCATTGTCAATGGCGTCGGAATCGCCCAGATATCGTTGTTCCGGTTGTCAGGCACTCAGCGTAGTCCTTCTAATGCTTCTGTTTTTTCTCGATACCACGACTCGGACACTGAGGCGTTCTCGGGCCGCAGCGGTGCTACGGCGCATGCGCGGGCCGAGTGTTGGAGGCCACGCGATCCGTCGCTCGCGCGTGAACGAGCTCAGGAACCTCCCGAGCACTTGTTGTTGGAGGTCACGTGATCACGTGAGAACTCCACGTAGTCACGGCCAGGTGAAGCTTCGAGAGGCGCGTTACAGTGATGCCACGATCCGACCGGGTTCGCGAACGAGGGAGGGGTCGAGACTCGAGGCACCCTTAAAGGTTTAGACGGACGCTCCGCAGCGTGGTGGTCATGAACGATGACTGACCAGCGAGCAGCTGAGCTCGTCGGTGTTTATTGCGGTGTGGTGACCAATGTTGCCTACCCAGCCTGGCAGGCCACCGAGCCTGGCGGGCCAACGAAGATTATGCCCGAGGGGGCGTCACATGCTTGTTACAAGTTAAATAGGTAAAGGAAGCGGCAGCGCGGAACGCTCGATCGCTTTGGGACAAGCATGCGCGCTCCCCCTTCGAACGCTTTTCACTCCGCCAGCATTGCGACCGCTGAATTACCATTGACGTTCAGCATTGTTTACGCGGCATCCCTTCTCGACGATTACTGCTTCACCAGCAAGCGTTCAGCTATGAAAGGCCCTTCAGGCTGCATCGTCGTTTTCGCAGGACCAAGGAGCTGGCTACTAAATCAACGTAACCAGAGCGGACGGGCGAGACGAGCACCCGCCTGGACGAGAGTGACCAGACACAGATGGTGACGCGGGAACAAGGGCGCTCACGTCGAAGCGGCCACAGCCGCCGTCCGCCGTGGAAGCAACAGCCACCGTGAATACCACTCTACCGGAGCCTGACCCTGACAAGCGGACCACCGCGAATGGTCCACTAAACGATCAAAGGGGCCAACGTCGAGAACTTCCGCGGGAATGGCTTCGACATCGAGGCCCTAGCATTCCACGTCGTTGTCTCGAATGCGGCGGCGAACGTGCAAGTTTAGAGGCGAAGCCCAGCGGGAGGGTGCGACGTCATGGGCGGTATCCTGCGAACGGTTCAACGATTGTGCTTGGCCCCGAAGAAGAACAGCGAATTTCCCCGACGACAGAAAGGGGAACAAGAAGTGCATAAAAAAGTTGATCTTGAGGCGGCGCTGTGGGAGTGTGCTCCAACTCGCACGTGTGCTCCTACTCATGCTCGTACCAGTACTCGAACTCGTGCTAGTACCTGTATGCTCTCGTCGCGTAAATTTGTAAATAGACCCTTTTTCTCATCTCCTGGACGTCGCCCCGGAACTCTCGATCGCCCGGCACCCGGCGCATCACCAGACATGCAAACTTAATGACCGCTTGGACACCAGAATCACAACACCGGCAATGCTTGCGGTCATCGGATGAACTCTGTTCATATCTGTCTTTCTGCGCCTGACACAACGCGTGCTTATTTAGCATAAGCGAACGTTTTCTGCTATTAAAGAGAGAGAGAGAGACAGAGAGACCAAGGAAAGTAAAGGCAGGGAGGCTCCTTGCGGTGTCCTGCCACAACACGTTGCGACAGCTGACCCTTGCCACAACCTACTTTCTTCCCTTCCTTACTTCTCTTTTTTGTCTCATTCTCCCCCTCCCCCTTGATGCTGAGCCGTGCTCCCTAACGGGTAGAAGAAAACAGCATCATTTTCTCCTTCCTCCGAATCACTGTATACAACCAGACGAACGTCCGATTTGCTACCCTATACACTGGAAGCAATGCAAACCGGGAACGGAGTGAGCAGCTAGTTGTCGCGTGAGGATCCACAGGAGCACTATATATAAGTGGTCTCTCAGGCCGGTGCACCTCACATATACTGCATCAGTAGTGCACGAATCGCATTTCGTGCAACTTAAGTTGCCCGTAAAATCTACCAGCCTAACTTCTTGCAACGTTCCATTACTTTGCAATCGCCGTCGATGCCTCGCCATTCGTGCAGAACGGCGATATCCCCCTTCGTATGGTTGTTATGCTTCCTCTTCTTCACTGGAAGCTGCCACCACGCATACTACGAGTGCAAAGGAGCGTTCGCACGCGGCGACGTCGCACCTGCGGCGCGAGGCCACAGGCGGCGCTATTACGGCGCCTGCTCGCCGCTGCCGTTCCCCCCAGCCGCGAGCGTGGGAAAAAAAAACGCAACGGCCAGATGTCGTCACGCGTCTCCTCCTCTCTCTTCGCACCGCGCAACGCGCAGGTTGCGCACGCACCGTTGCAGGCGCGCCCGAGATTCGCGACGCGACAATGCGCGGCTTCTCCCCCCTTGCCTCTGCTGCGCGAGCACTGTCGCTATTCGCATGGCCGCCACGATGTCGCACGCCCCCTACCCCGAGCGAGATCCCTGCAGCCTTGAGGGCTACAGACGTACACACTCTTGCTTACAGAGCTCTGGAACACCGCGCTGCAAAGCTTTAAACTTCGGTTAGCCGGAACTGAGGTGCGTCTTAACTGTGGTTAGCACGCCCGTGTAACTAGGGTATTACTTGCCAACGCTCGCGAGCTTTTCGTTAAGTTTGCGAATTGGGCTCGTTTTACGATCTCTGCCTATATGAGAGCGCGACGGCGTGCGTATTGGGAAGCGCCGGAAGGGGCAGGAAACTTCCTATACGTCGGTCGTCGCGCAGTTAAGCGAGGATGCAGCATTAGCAACGTGCCCGTTCTCCCACCCTTGCTTGCGTTTTACAATATAGTGAACGCTGCGTCAAGTTTTATGAGAGAGAGAAGGAGGAATAACTTCTATTTAAGTAGCCGGTAGATTGGTTGGGGGGGTTGGGGGGAAGCAATCCCGCCTCGATGGCGGTCAGAATTAAGCACTTGCGCTCTGGCGCCATTCTCGGCCTGCTGGACATTTGGCACTTTGACAGAGTATCTATCTATCTATCTATCTATCTATCTATCTATCTATCTATCTATCTATCTATCTATCTATCTATCTATCTATCTATCTATTTGCTGCTCTCATGGTCGTTTCGTTAACTTGGAATGTACCAAAATTAGCGTAGTATGACAGGAGACTATGATGAACATAAACGGTAGGTCAATATCATGACATGTGTGTCACGTAGGCCATGAAACAGTCGCCTATGTCTTCGTATGTACCAAAATGTGCATAGTAATGACGAACATAACTGATAGAACATGACATGATTGTCATGACATCCGTTTCGTGTAGGTCATGAAACAGCCGTCTACGGTGCTCTCATGGTCGTTTCGTTAACTTGGTAGGCTCCCCGCACACTGCTTCACTCGACTGCCGCAGGGCGATTGTCGCAGGGCGTGGGATCTGCCGCATTCTTAAATATTCATGCCATTACTGCCTCCCCCCCCCCCACCTTTTCAGAGTCCTGTCCGTGGTATTTTTACGATCCTTATAACGTTCATGCGTTGGGCAGGTGGGCACACCAAACAAATATTGATACCAAAGCTTTGGGTCCAGTGCATAAGCGGGAAACTTCGTGGCTTTCGTATCGAGGTAAACTATAGCATTGCTCACTATCATCTTCTTCTTCTTCTTCTTCTTCTTCTTCTTCTTCTTCTTCTTCTTCTTCTTCTACGTCGTCGTTTTCTTCTTCTTCTTCAGCGTATTTTTATGTCCACTGCAGGACGAAGGCCTCTCCCAGAGATATCCAATTATATTCTTGCCCGATTCCAACTTGCGTCTGCGAATTTCCTAATTTCCTCACTCCACCTATTCTTCTGCCATCCACGACTGCGCTTCCCTTTCCTGGGCACTCATTCTGTAACTCTAATGGTCCACCGGCTATCTGCTCTACGCGTTACACGACCTGCCCAGCTCCATTTAGTCTCTGAATGTCAACCAGAATATCGACTTTTCCCGTTTGCTCTCGGATTCACACCGCTCTGTTCCTGTCTGTCAACTTTGCACCTAACATTTTTTGTTCCTTCGCTCTGTGCGTGGTCCTTACCTTTTTATCGAGTTTCTTTTTAAGATCCAAGTTTCTGCCCCGTATGTTATCACCGGTAGATATGCAATGATTGTACACTTTTATTTTCAACGACAGTGATAGTAAGTTCGCAGTCGGTATTTGGTAATTCCTGCCGTGTGCACTCCAAGCCATGTTACAGCGAAGTTCTATATATCCACCCTCAATGTGTTTGTCGTGTCCGCGGGCAAAAATGCGGGCCGGACGCGGAGGTAGCGCAACACCGGGAGGACCCGCGGCGGAGATGAAGCAGGCCTGGACGCCGACGTGATAGTCGAGCCACTGCAGCTATAGCGTCAAGCATTGCCAGGTTACTCTTAATTAACAGGGTGTCATATAGATGGCAAGAGCAATGATTCTCTTGTAATGAGTACACCCACGGTTTGGAAGGAGAACCAGTACGGAAAAGGGATAGAGAGAAGATATTCATTAGAATAAAGAGAAACCGCGGGGTCCTTCGACAGTCCTCAGTCCAGGATCCTCAGTCCAGGAGTTCTCAGTCCAGGATCCCAGGAGCCGCGGCCAGCTGGCGTGCTCTCACGACCAGATCGACCTGGCCGCGGCAGTTGACGCTAGACAGCGAGGCTTCCCAGTGTCGTCGTGGGCCCAGGACGTCGCCCCCACCTGGGAGCCACGCTAGGCCTACCTGCCCTAACTTCCTACCCTGCAGTGGCAAATAAAGTTGTTTCTGTCTCTCTCTCTCGTGGTGGGGCGCGGGATTGTAGGGTTGGCGCTCATGAGCTGGCACGTCCAAGTGGCGTGGTAGAGCGTGGCCAGGGCATTGTGATCCGGCCATTGTTGCGGGTATTGTGTGGTGTACATGGCGTGATGTAGGTTGCGGTGCAGTTGTTTGTCTGTAGCTGCCTCCACGAAACTGCTTCGGCGCGCGTGAGTCTCTAGTGTTCTGTAGGCGTATAGTCTGTACAGTCTGTAGCGTTCAAGTATGGCGTAAAAAAATTGTTTTGGGATTGGTTCCGAACTCTCTCACGATTTCCTCGTTGTGAGGCTCGGTGAGGCGTGGGCCCTCAAGTTACCAGCGAGAGAGTCCTGTCCGGGTGTCCCTGCTATTGTGGCGGTTTCAGGAAGGGCAGCTATGAGGTCCCTGGCGATCGCCGTTACAAAAGTTCTACCAGCTGCGTAGTTACAACAAGCTTCGTGCGAGTCGGTGATTATCGTAATATCTTTTCTGTGGGAGTCCGTGATCATGGCTGTGACTATGGCTGACTCTTTAGCCCCTCTGGTGTCGATGCGCTGTATCGTTGCCGCGGCGATCTCACGGAGCGCGTAGTCTATTGTGTACTAGAATAATGTGTACTAGAATAATCTAGTACACTATAGCGTAGTCCACGACGCTGGCGGCTTGGGCGTCTCTGTACTGGCCGCGTCCGTGTACCGCGTGTCGTTAGAGTTGGCGTACTGAAATCAGAAAAAAAAAATGCGGGTGTATGTACTTTCGGGAATGAAACGCTGCTCACAATATTATCCTCCTATTTTACATACGTTGTCTCCAACAAGAAAGCAGTCATTTTTAAGTAAAAAGAAACATGCGTAATGTTAAACTTGTGGGAATGCTACTTAATATTAATAATTCTTGCAAGCACTAAAGAAAACGTCGATCGAAATAGAGAGCATTACTTAGAGCAAGCGAGGGGGTTTCTTGTTATGGCTTCTAAGCAGCATGTTCTTCAGAATTCAGCTTCGAAGTAGGCACTGGTATTGGCGTGTATCATAAAACAGGTATGTCCTGATGTAGACGTTCTCCAAAACCGCGTAGTAGATACTATGTCAGCCTTACTGCTTCCTCTAGTTCCCCCAGCGCGCCTCGCACGTTCCAATAATGTGTCGTGGGATGCGATAACGGCGTCATTTTTGCCTGGCCACCTACGCGACTTCATGTGGCGTCTAGGGTGGCAAGTGCTTCCAACTCGGGACAGGCTTGAGCGGTGGGGCGCTGTCCCATCTTCGCAGTGTCCCAATTTCCCCCTTCAAGAATCCAATAAACATGTACTGCTGCAATGCGTCGTTGCCAGGATATTTTGGAGGGCCGTGCATACTGGATTTCGTGGCCTTGGAGTTAACCGCTTTATTACATCTGGTCGCTGCTCACGTGGCCGCTTCGCGCGACTTTTAATTGCTGCGGGGGCCTTCTGTCTATGGCGTAACCGGTGCGAGGCAGTTGCCATGGGACGTCGTCACCGCGCTCTGTTTCCACTTATGGGGAGGCTCTACTCTGAGCTACTGTCGTTTCTGTCGGAGGAGTTGTTCTTCCTTGGAGAAGAAGAGTTCCTTCGACAGTGGTCATGTCGTTTCCTGTCGGTGGCTGATGGACGCGTATGGCTGAATTTTCGTCCAGCCTGGTTCTTGTAGCCAGCCCATCAGAATTATTCATTTAATGCACATAGAATGCAGGTGCCCGTGATTTCTGTGTGTGTGTCCTCTCGTATACATGATCATTTTTGTATATACACATCTCGTCCACATCACTTCAAAATTGTGTAAAGTGTTCTATCACATCATTGTATATAACCATTGTGTACACTGTATATATTGAAAATCATTTTGTACATGTGGCATTTAGTTTATGTGTAACTGTGCCTTTCCGTGGGTGTATACGTGTTTATATGTCGGTGCGTGAGGACTCGGACACTACTTACGTTGACAACGCGCTGTGTTTCGTTTCTTACATGTTATCGTCCGGGTGGAATTGTGCCGTGATTATGACTCAGTATTCGTATCGTCTCTTGTCGAAATAAACTTTTTCTAAACACATCTGATTTCTTTGCGTGCGTTCTCTTTTGTACATGATCATTTTGTATATACACGTCTCATAGCATCACTTCAAAATCGTATTAAGTGTCTCTGTCATATCATCATTGTACATAACCATTGCGTATGCTGTATATATGGAACATCATTTTATACTTGTGGCCATTAGTTTCTGTTTAACAGTGCTTTTCCGTGGGTCTGTGCTGGTATACTTGAGTGAGTGAGCTATGTGTTATCCTCCTCGTGGAATTGTGCCGTGATTGTGAGTCAGTGTTCGTACCATCTCTGTTTTAAATAAACTTTTTCTAAACATTCTCAACAGTGGCGCGTAACCACTATGGGGGACTGGCCACCACCTGCTTAGAAGTAAAGCGGAACTATATATATATTTGAATAGTGAAGCGTGGGACGATTGAACTGTAATTTAGACGTGTAATGAAAGATTGTCGAGAATTTTGATGAAATAATTTAACGTAAAAAATGCAATAATACAAATTATTGATAATTTTTAGAAATTCGGCAAGGTACTCTTTCTGTCTGTCTAATAAAATTGTAAACTGCAAGAAAAGCATCCCTGTGGCTTGATCCCAGTGAAGTCGCCCCAAAAGAAAGAATGGTTGGCGAGGTTAGCGAAAGCCCAAGTTTGGTAAATGAGTATTCTAATAGTGTTCTTTGTCTTAGAAAGCGGCGGCACGAGAGAAAATAATATTCGATAGTTTCAGGTGCACTGCAAAAAGAACATAAAGAGGACATTGCGAGACCAGACCTGTGTAAGTAAAGATTTAGAGGAGGTTTGCGATATCTCAATTTTGTAAAGGAAACTTCCAATTGCCTTGAAGGACACCAATTATTATTCCATGGGAAGCCAAGATGGTGGAATTCAGAAGAGGGTGTTAGCATGGATGTTGCAGAGTTTTTAGATATAGCGAAATTTGTGTACCTAGCCGCGGTGACATAAGCTGATGTCGGCAAAACAGACAGGATAGGACCGTTGAGGGATGCTCGTGAGTGAATCAGCCATTTCATTTAAGTGCAACCCATGATGTCCCGGCACTCAAAGCAAACGATCTTTCCGGAAGTACGGAGGTACCATCGAACGAAATGTTCTTTGAATTCTTGAATTTAAAGATGCAGTTAGTGCTGTACATACAGATAGCGAGTCGGTGACAATAACAGCTAATGGGTCATTTTGGGGGAGTTTTCGTAATGCTAATATAATCGCTAATAATTCTGCTTGAAATATAGGTGTGAAGTCGGGAAGGCGAAGGGAGTAAGACCATTGAAGAGATTCAGAGAAGATCCCCACTTCTGCCTTCTCATTGCACACAAAAGCGTCAGTAGCTATTACATTCTCAGTGGTTAGCTGGTGTAGGTGGCCGTGTAATATACTTATTAAATCTCGCCTTGGTAATGGTGTAGCATGATTTGGAAATATGTCCTCGAACTCAATTTCGAGGTCGGGTAAGCCATCATTTGAATGGCAAACTTGGCGTGTGGACACATCCAATTTTTGTAACTGTGTTTGCACAAATATTATCTGAGGACAGTGGAATCTCGACCAGGATACTTGAAGAAACTGAGACGGTTCAGTGATAAATGCATATTGCGTACGTCTTTTTTAAAAAGTCATAAATTTTTAAAAATGTCTGAGCCGTAAGCATGCGGAATCTGCAATCTAAGGTGGGTATATGAGCTTCCTGATATAAAACAGCGTTGGAAACAAATCTAGGTAGCCCAAGGCATGACCGTAGAGCTTCTCTTTCTAAATGTATGAGATGTTTAATCTTGTAGGCGGAGCCACCGGAAAATATCACGCAGCCGAATTGTAATATGGGCCGAACATACATTTTATAAATCATAAGTAAGGTATCCCTGCGTAGTCCAGAGCGACGGTGGCTGAGCCGGCGGAGCATAGCTACGACTCGTTCTGCCTTTGTTTTAATATGTTCAATGTGACTGCGCCAGGTCAGTTTGCCGTCGTAAATAACACCAAGGTACTTGACTTCGTCAGCTTGAGCAATGATTTCCGGTCATTATTGTAGAGATATACGTACCTGTGCAGTTAATGTGAATACTAAGACCGTACTTTTGCTAACATTTAATGAGATACATAACCCCTCTAGCCATGTCTCCAGCATTCCTAAATAATTTTGCAGTTAATGTATATTATTTGCGGATGTAAAAAAATCGATATCATCCGCATAAATATAAACATGTACTTCCGGAGGCAAAGGAATTGTGCTTAGCAAAATGTCAGATAATATAGGGGAAAGAACGGAACCCTGTGATACACCTCTTGTCTGCTTGTGTTTAGACGTCGAAATACCGGGTTGGTAACAATAAAACTCTCTATCCCTTATAAATTAATAGATCCAAGCGGTTATATATTTGGGAAATTCGTAGAGTGAAGCTTATCGAACAGAATGCAATGTTCTACAGAGTCGTATGCTTTTGCTAAATCTAGCGTCACCAAAGCTGCGTACTCTCGTTTGTGACGAGCAAGTTCAATGCGGCTCTCTAAATCTACATGGGCGCACCATATGGAGTAGCCGGGACGAAATCCAATCTGACAAGGACTGAGAAGGGTATCACCCTGCATAAAATTTGTTATATGGCCGTGCAGAACCCTTTCTATTAATTTGACGACACTGGAAGTAAGCTGGAAGTGTTAGCAAAAGTAAGGACAACTCACGCCGTAGATGTATTTGTGTGCACTGAAATCGGGGCGCTAAAGATGACAATGTTGCACGACATTTTATTTGGGTGGCAATTATATGGACGCTCCAAGCGAACGTTTGCCGTCGGCATCGCCATGCGGTTTCGCATATACGCATATATTTAGCTATATATACGCTGCATGCCATGGGATGCGGTATATGGCCTTTATATTGTCACAACATTTTGTCACTAAAGTTGATCATACCCGGTCTTACATTCATGACAAAGTTATTCCTCAGAATTGTCAGAATGGCAGCCCACAAACAAATGTCACGAAACAAAACGCCAACAGCGCATACCTTCTATCTTAAATCTTCTCAGGCTTAAACACTAAAAGAGCGAAGCAATAACAGAGCACAAACCTGAAAAGAATAATTTTATTGGCCCGTCTGCGCACTACCTCTGGGATCGGCCCAGAAAAGAGGTTCGAAACATACCAGATACAAAAAAATGGTGGTAGGGTCGCTAAGAAATAGGTTGGCTTTAATTCATAATGATAAATGAAATCATCCCATGGTCGGATTTAAACAAAGAAGCCGTAGCACAACGGCTGGCGTTTACTTTGTCAGCTTACGTCTACTTCAATTTCATACTGCCACTACGACTACGAGTCTTACCCTTCGTGTAATATTCTAAGATGCTGCTATAGCATGCATTGCTTCGCCGTTATGGCGAAACTATGATATTTTTGCAGTAGCGTCATTTCTTTCGTTTTATTGGCAGACCTCACATTCGTTTCCAGACCCTCTATATCTTTCATTTATGCCGTGTGTCATACCCCCTCATTTCCTTTGATTTCTTTTTTTTTACGCGCATGTACGCCAACGTTTTCTTTTGTGTCGACTTCGGCGACGCACCTTTTCTTTTTTCTTGTCTAAAGAGGTAAGGTGGGTCGATCTCGCATATTGTGCAGTCTATGGCGCAACATGACTAATTAATCAAGGTACGAGTGCTAATTACATCCGTACCGTTAACTTTACCTATACTCTGTGACTAATCCTCGCTCCTTGTTTCCTTGAGACCTAAATGTTGATACCTTTAATCCACTACTTTCTACGACGCTCTGGAGGCGCGAAAAGCCCCGTTTCTTGACCGAAAGGCCGGACAGATGCCCAAATCCCACGTGTACACCAAACCCGTGTGAAGTAGCCGAATGAGATCGGCCTTCAAAAAAGAAAAAGAGATAGATAGATAGATAGATAGATAGATAGATAGATAGATAGATAGATAGATAGATAGATAGATAGATAGATAGATAGATAGATAGATAGATAGATAGATAGATAGATAGATAGATAGATAGATAGATAGATAGATAGATAGATAGATAGATAGATAGATAGATAGATAGATAGATAGATAGATAGATAGATAGATAGATAGATAGATAGATAGATAGATAGATAGATAGATAGATAGATAGATAGATAGATAGATAGATAGATAGATAGATAGATAGATAGATAGATAGATAGATAGAGAGACAACTGGTCTGTCTAAAGGGAGGCAGTCAACCTTTTTCTGTGTTAGCGATCAAATTAATTAAGGACAACATGGATTTAGCCTGGCGCCATGTTTAGCCTGACGCCATGTTGTGCCATGTTGTGGCATGCACATGCACATGCACGCGCATGGGCATAGCTGCTCAGCAGGAAGGCAGTGATGTGTACGCGCATGGGGCTCTTACCAGTAGCGGAAGCGAGAGCGCTGCTCTGATTGCGGCAGAACCTCTTGTGCGAAGTTTCGCCGTGCGTCTTATCCTCGTCGCTTTTGCAGCCAAAAACGTACTGAGCCTGTATGGATGCCGTCTAACTAGGAAAAAGAAAGGAAAATCTCACGCGCGGACCGCGCATGCGTCGTCGATAACAGGACAGCACGACAACGCCGACGACGGCGCGAATGCGTTTGTCCGTATTCCGAGAGGCCTTCGTTCTTCAGCAGCGAGTCTCCCGAGGACTCGGAATGACAAACGGGAGGCGTACGCAACACGCCTGGTTTATTTTTTGCTTTATGATTGTGCATCCGTTTCTTCCTGCGATTTTGGCACCAGCGGGCCTCTCTAGTAGCCGGTGTTCACATTTGTAGTCGCAGTCAGTAAACAAGAGACGTCTTACGCAAACCGACAGGCCCGTCTAAACGAAAAAAAAAAAGAAAAGAAAGAAACGTTGCCTCTCGTTTCTCGAGCTATCCTTTCCTCCCCAAGCTCGCTTGACGTGCCCTACTTACAAGAGGCGCAATAAGCCAAGCCGGTGGCGGGAGCCGCATACCGAGAGTGATACACATTCCTTTCCCAGCGTTCTCGTGTATCCAAACGTCGCATCCTCTTTTTTTTCCCCCTCCGTATATACTTCGCACGAGTATGAGCGTATACACAGAGCACTCGTTCCCTCCCTGAAGTGTTTATGTATATGCGAGCGTAAATCTTCGGCTGACTGTTCGGCACCTCGCTGCCGTTCTAT
Organism: Dermacentor albipictus; assembly: GCF_038994185.2. Classification (NCBI taxonomy): domain Eukaryota; kingdom Metazoa; phylum Arthropoda; class Arachnida; order Ixodida; family Ixodidae; genus Dermacentor; species Dermacentor albipictus. The sequence goes on from NC_091822.1 coordinate 160,584,776, forward strand.
GCAGCGCATCTCGCAGCTGCTTTCGGTCAGGAAAAGGACTCCGCCTCGAAAAACGTGCAGACGATCTGTGCAGACGAGAAACGTGCAGATGATCTGTGCATCTCGCGGTGACATTTCCGTTGTCGCAAAAATAGACAGGTTGCGTATCAATTCGACGTTGTTTTGGGGTCGACGATAAAGAAGTACAGAAGCAATGTGCTGAGCGCATAATTAGGCAGCGTCTTGCGTCGAATGAGAGAAGGTGAGCCAGGACGCTTCAGAAACACGTGCCTGTGTAAGTGAGTGTGCGTATGACATTGAGGTAACATAATCGTCGCTTTAGCGGCGATTATGTGACTACGAGCGCTAACCTTTAAAGGGGTGAAAGCTAATGCAGTTGTGTCGTCTGCTCTGTATAGAAGTAATCCTACCAGTTTACCCAGCTCGACGTATTAGAGGGCCAGAGAGTGCGCTCGCGTTTTTCTGCAGAGTTAAGTCTCGAAGCCGCAGTTAACGACGGTGGATCGCATAATTAGCAATAGTTAGTCACAAAGGGACTCTATAGAGCTTCGACATACATGGGCCTCAGTTCTCTGTGATGAAACATGGCGCTCGGCGGCCAACTCTTATACCTAAGGTAGACGGGCCAACATGAACCGAGCTGGCAAGTTCTCTGTCCATTTCTCGCAGTACTGCACGTTATTAAGGGCCAACGTACAATTTTATTTACTGCACCTATAGCAGGAGACTCTTGATTCATCCCGCACACATCGTATACCTGCCTTTCAATCGTCTCTCTTACTGAAGGAGTCACGTCGCGCCAAAGGCGCATGCCGTCGAAGTGGGCCGCCACGAAGAGCATACCTTCCCTTTGTGCGTTTGCATAATGACGAAGGTTGGAAAGGCACATCCTTTCGAAGTATCAAACTTTATCGTGCTCCTTTGTGCCCGCTGTTTCGGAGGCGTGATATGCGAGGCAGCGCGAGAGATTCAGCCACGTCGTCTCACGAGTCTTTTTTTATCCCATCCCGGGGACCTTGATGCGCTACTTCGCGTGTTGATAAACTGCGCATACGCGATCGAACGTTTCAATGACGACCGTTTAAGAGCGAAAAAAGATACGAAGAAGATTGAGGAAACGTCGATGCAGCGTTTAGAGAGGGAAAAGTAATTAGCGGCGAATAGACCAGACGTGCGCGGAGGAGTTCGCCGGGTACAAAGAGGATCGGAGGACGCGCATAAATTAAAGAAAGAAGTGCGCGAGCGGAAAGAAGATGAGAAGAGTCGAGACGGGTTGACAAACGCGAGGCGCTATACGCAGGCCCGCATGCCTACGACGGCCAAGGTCAAGTCGACCGAGGCTGCGGTCTTGAAGCAAGGACGACAAGCGCTGTCGGTGTGGAGCGAAAAACGAGCAAACGGAAAACGAGACTTCAGCGTGTGGCGCGAGCAATGGAAAGTAGCGGCGGCATGGTCGCGTCTGAACAGCTCGGGTATGCGCGCAGGTGCGAGGTGAAAAGGGGATCTCGCATCTCGCGAGGGGACATAGGGAATGGCATATAGAATACAACACCCGAAAGCGTATCGCTCCGGCATCACCAGTACGCGTTGTTAGCGGGGCGTTTGTTGCGCAGTATTTCTCGGAGGAAAGCGTTTTCCCTCAACGCGTTGCAGATGCAGCGATCGAGGTTCTGGTTCGGGAGGAGGCTGGGCTCCGTTAGCGTGAAAAAGGGGGGGAGGGGGGAAGGAGGCAGTACGAAAGCTAGAGGGGTGGGCCCGGGGGGAGGGGAGGGGACGTTGCAGAGGGCGGTGTATATGACGTTATGCAACGCGCTCGCAGACGATGCACCGAGTGCCTTTCGAGAAGCACGCGCGTTGCATACATACATCTCCCGCACCCGCACGGCGCATGCATGCCGGCAGTTCTAGTTCCCTTTCCCATCTTTCTCCCTTTCTTTTTCTTTTTTTTCGCGGAGTCCTGCCGAAGAGCCGTCGCAGCCGGCGAGGTCTTCTGTTGTGCTACGCGCCATAGACAGACCCCTGTAAGACCCCTGGCGAATCCATCCGTGCCACGGGCGTCGTAGCTGGCCTGGCAGCGTGCGTGCCTGGCAGCGGCTGCTTTCCCACGGTCCTCCGCGGGTCTCTCTCGGAGCGGAGGCTCGCGCGCGGCGCCCCCCCGCGGCGGCGAGGGTCCGTGCGAACCCCGCGGGCACCGCTCGGCAACAACAGCGATACGCCACACTTGTGTTCGCCAGCCCCCGTGGCAAAAGATGTGCGTGCGTGTTGCCTGTGTGTGCGTGTGCGTGTGTGTGGAGTAGAGGGGCTGGATGTGTAATACATTCCTGAGGTACCCTTCTGACCTTTCTCTCTTGCCAATCTTTAGTGGTAACGCGACCGGTGCTTCTGTACCTCATCCTCCGGCACACAGCGTTCATCCGACGCCAACGTTGTCGGTCATGACGATACCACAAGATAGGGTAGCCGTTGTCTTTGAAAGAAGGAGAAGAAGGAAAGAAACTGGTGTGTCACGTGAGGAAACCGATCCTGTCGCCGCCTTACTGTTACTAGGAATATTGTAACTACATCCGCGAAGGCCTGGACTGAACAGATCCTGTTAATATTTCGTTAGGTGCCTCGACTGTGGCATTCAGCTACGAGTATGCTTCATCTAGTCCAACCGATTGCCCTCTGAAATTTACCACTCTCTCTCTCCGTCTGTTTTTTGTTACTTTTGAACAACGATTATTGATTTTTACCGTTGCTATTCTTTTAATTTCAACAGGTAATTTCACCTTTACAGAGCATTAACGTGAGAATCAGCTTTAATGAAAAGTTGGAATAATCCATCCATTTCTTGGCCAATGCCGCCGCATGTTTGATGACTTCCTTGCAATCGTTCTCGGGAGGACAAAGTTTCTCTCCATACACTTCGAGCTGGGCGCCGCCCTTACAGCAACCACCCCTTATACCCGGGGTCAATGGCATGAAGATAATGTCGAGTCTCCAAAGTACTCCGCTCCTGCGTCAGTAGCTCACGCCCGCCGTCCACGTTGGGCGTAACCAGGGTCTGAGACAGTCCGCGAACGTGTACATAAGGGTGGGAGGTTGGGAACTGATCATCCTGAAGACTGTGTACGAACGGCGGCTCATAAGACACTCTATAAGACGCTTCTAGCGCGATGACGTCAAGGACCCCGCGTCGCAGGAAATACGGCTTCTCAGAAAAAAGTTTATTTCGGCAAAACACGATACGAGCATCGAGTCACAATGACGGCACATTTTCTATGTTTAGAAACATTTATTTCGACAAGAGACGATACGAGCACTGAGTCGCAATAACGGCACGATTCCAAGCATTTTCCCTGTTTCATGATGCAAACCTCGCTTCACCTGCTTTCCACTTCCTTTTACCATCGTTCGAGCACAGACCGCTACGCGCAAAGGTGCGCATTCTGTTGTAAACATATCCCTCACTCTCTTCTCTCACTACCCCCACCAATACTAATAAAGAAAAGAAAGAAAATCTGCGGTAGGGGCATACGGCAGGTGTTGGCGGTAGTGGAGCCGACTCTCTCCATCGTTGGTACTACATACACTGCTGGAGTTGCGTGCACCCGTCGAACGCGGCCTTGCGCAACCTTGGGGGAATCGCCTGTATACAATGACGCTTCCTTTTTCACTTCTTTTATGTTCTTCCTCTCTCCGACGTGTACAGTTGCCGCCTTGAAAAGCATGCCGGTGCAAGCGCAGAAACGGGCGCATGAGCGGCGGCCCCCCCGGACTGCCGTCGTTTACAGCGGAAAGCTTCGAGACGGGGTGTCGAGAACCGTGGCGCGAGCCTGTAGGCGCTCCACCCCATGCGCAACAACCGTTCCGCAGGCACAGATATGTATGTATGTATGTATGTATGTATGTATGTATGTATGTATGTATGTATGTATGTATGTATGTATGTATGTATGTATGTATGTATGTATGTATGTATGCGTATGTATGTATTTATTTATGTATGTATGTATGTATGTATGTATGTATGTATGTATGTATGTATGTATGTATGCGCTGGGCAGGTCATGTAATGCGCAGACTAGATAACCGTTGGACCATTAGGGTAACAGAATGGGTACCAAGAGAAGGGAAACGCAGTATAGAGGACGGCAGAAGACTAGATGGAGTGACGAAATTAGGAAATTAGCTGGTGCTATTTGGAGTCGGTTGGCGCCGGACAGGGTAATTGGAGATCGCAGGGAGAGGCCTTCGTCCTGCAGTGGACATGAATAGGATGATGATGCTGCTGCTGCTGCTGCTGCTGATGATGATGTATGTATGTATGTATGTATGTATGTATGTATGTATGTATGTATGTATGTATGTATGTATGTATGTATGTATGTATGTATGTAGAGAGAGAGAGAGAGCAAATGATAAAGGAAAGGTAGGGAGGTTAACCAGGACTGAGCCTGGTAGGCTACCCTACACTGGGGAAAGGGAAAAGGGGACTGAAAGATTAAAAGAAGAGAAAGTCCACTAGGGATATCGTTCGGTCACTCAGTCCGGGTCACAGACGCTGACTCAGTCCAGTAGCCTTCAAATATCGCAGCAGAGCTTTTGTGGCCTTTCGCAGCTGCGATATGCGAGGCCATGGTCCCAAGATCTTCTTCAAGGTGAACGGTGTGCTGTCTAGCTGATTGAGAGCTGTGCAGAGGACATGTCTTTCATTTTGAAAAGATGGGCAGTAGCACAGTAGATGTTCTATAGTTTCCTCGGCACCGCAGGCATTACAGTCGGCGCTATCAGTCATTCCAATCAAAAACGTATACGCATTGGTGAATGCGACGCCCAAGCGTAAGCGGCACAGCATTGTTGCCTCATTTCGCTGAAGTCCTGGTAACAGCCGCAGTTCCATAGAGGGGTCGAGGGAATGCAATCGTTCCTGCATGAATTCAGGTGTATGCCACTTCTCTAATGTCATACGGTGTGCTACCTTGCTTAGGTGTTGGGCTGCGTCGGTCCGCGATAAAGGTACAGAAACAAGGGTTGCTCCTTCGTGGGCTTTCTTAGCAGCTTCGTCAGCGAGGTCGTTGCCGGAGATACCGCAATGGCCGGGCAGCCACTGAAACACGACGTCGTGTCCTTTCGCTATCATACAATGGTGCATTTCTCGTATCTCCGACACTAGTTGTTCACACGACCCGCGACGAAGAGATGACAGAAGACATTGTAAGGCCGCCTTCGAATCGCAGAATATTGCCCACCGATTAGCGGGTTGGTTGTTAATGTAATCAACGGCACCTCGGAGGGCAACAAGCTCCGATCCGGTCGATGTTGTCATGTGAGAAATCTTGTATTGGAGGCTAATTGATCGTGATGGTATAACCACTGCGCCGGTGGAGCTGGTCTGAGTGGAAGAGCCATCCGTATATATGTGGACTCGGTCAAAGTAGAAAGTGTTCAAACAATCCAGAGCTGCTTGTTTCAGGGCCAAGGTAGGCAGGTCGGTCTTCTTTCTTATTCCTGGTACCGTGAGACGCACTTGAGGTTGTTCTAAACACCACAAAGCTGAGGTTGAACGTGCTGAGGGTGTGAAGCCCGATGGTAGACAGGCATGCACGATGGATGCTGACCTCGTTGGAGAAGGACGCCTGCGGTCGTCGTTCTGGCAGGCAGGCAAGAGAGCTTGATTGTATGCGTGAAACATGACGAACATGGGCCCTAAGCGTGTCGATGCTAATGTAAGTCGTGATCGGATGGTCTCGAGCCAATATAATGGTTCCTACTGTTGAGGCGCTCCGCGGAAGTCCTAGGCAAACACGTATACTGCCTGGGCTTGCACGCTCTGTAATTCTCGAAGATTTGACTTGCATGTTTTAGCAAGCACGGGAGAACTGTAACGTAGCAATCCGATAAAAAGTGCTCGATATAACTGTAGCATGGAGCCCACTGACGATCCCCATGTTTTCCCGGCGATAAACTTGAAGACATGAACAATAGATGTGAGCGTCTTCTTCAAATGGGCAACGTGAGGGCTCCAAGAGAGGCCCCGGTCCACAATGACACCCAAAAACCGATGATTTCTCTTGTAGGATATAGGCTGGCCATTAATGCATACTGGATAACGAGACATTGGTTTTCGTGTAAAAGCGACTAACGCACATTTTTCTGTTGAGATGGTAAGGCCTTGTGTCTGAAGATAGTGAGATGCCTGTGTTGCTGCTTTCTGTAGCCTTGCGCGAACCTGCAGACGAGTGACCGCTGATGACCAGATGCAGATGTCGTCGGCGTAGATTGAGACACTCACTGTTTCCGGTAGGGATTCGGCCAGCCCAAGAAGCGCGAGGTTGAAAAGAATAGGGCTTAGAACCCCACCTTGGGGAACTCCTCGGCATATGTAGTGGTCGGTAGTTGGACCATCTTCCGTACGTACGAACAAGGACCTTTGTGTCAAGTAGTTTCTGATCCATCGATATACTCGCCCTCCTAGTTCAATTGTCAAAAGTGCGTCTAGAATGGGTTGATGGGAAACGTTGTCGTAAGCGCCTTTCACGTCCAGAAAGAGCGCTACTGATAATCGTTTCCATGATTTTTGCTGTTCTACAGATGACACTAAATCGATGACACTGTCAATCGATGAACGGCCTCGTCGAAATCCCGCCATAGAATCAGGGTAAATCTTGTGGTGTTCTAGGTACCATTCGAGACGCATGAGGATCATGCGTTCCATGAGTTTCCCGACGCAGCTAGCAAGTGCTATAGGCCGATACGATGCCAGTTCGAGCGGCGACTTTCCTGCTTTTAGTAGCGGTACCAGGCGGCTGCGTTTCCACTCCTGTGGGACGACACCATCTTGCCATGAACTATTAAAAAGGCTGAGGAGTTCTCTTCGTGCTTCTCGGCCTAGGTGGCGCAAAGCAGTATATGTTATGCCATCGGGCCCTGGTGAAGACGAACACCTACAGAGCGCCATAGCAGCTTCTAACTCTTCCATAGAGAAGGGAGCCTCCATACTGGTATCTCGTGGACCGGGGATGTCGCTTAAAGCCATCGCAGGGACTAAAACTGTGCCGCCGGTGATTTGCGCGCAAAATTCCTCTGCGACGTCTATCTCACGGCGGTTTTGATAGAGAGCAAGGGCGTTAAAAGGGTGTCGTTGCTGGGGTCTTGAGCAAAGACCCCGTAAGGTACGCCACACACGGGACAATGGCTTGCGGGGGTCTAGTGACTCGCAAAAGCATTTCCATCTTTGATCCGCTAGCGTATCCATTCGGCGTCTTATCTTCTTTTGCATTCGCCGAGCTTCTCTGAGGTCAAGAATTGACTTTGTGCGCCTGTACCTCCTTTCAGCACGGCGACGTATTGTACGAAGCCTTTCCAATTCAATGTCATTCTCTGTACGCTTTTTCGAATGTGTGAAGCAACGCGTGCAATCTTGCATTGCGTCTGCAATTATATCTTCTAATCTGCGTGCGATATGTTTCTTGCAGATGTCTTCTACTCGATCTTGAAAGATTGACTAATCGATTTGGCGAGATACATCCGGTAATGCGGCGTCTAGACCATTGATTCTCACATAGGTCGGAATATGATCACTTCCATGAGTTTCAATATCAGTGAACCACTGCACGCTCGAAGTCAGGCAACGTGACACCAAAGTCAAGTCAAGGCAGCTACTGTACGTTGTTCCTCGCAGAAATGTCGGACTTCCGTCATTTAGAAGACACAGGTTGTGGCCTGATGCAAAGGATATTAGTGACCTGCCCCTCGAATTTATCCTGGAGCTTCCCCATATATGGTGGTGAGCGTTGAAGTCCCCAGTTATTATCCAAGGACCGGGAGTAGTAGCCATAATATCTTCTAGTCTTTTGCTGTCAAACTGACTTGTTGGGGATAGGTAGACGCCAATAATAGTAAAAGACAGTCTCTTCTTTTTCACACTAACACAGACGTATTGGTTACCGTCGTGTGGCGCTACGGGTTGCGAAAAATACGTTAGGTCCTTGCGAATGTAAACCAGAACCTTACTACTACGGACACACGTTGTTGAAACAAAAGGTTCATACCCTGATAGTCTTATGGAAGCTGATAAGTTCGGTTCACAGATCACCAGTATAGGAAAGTGGTAGTCAAACACGAACTGTCGAAAATCCGAAATACGTGACCTTAGGCCTCTCGCATAAGAAGTCCAGAAGTCCAGAAGTTCAGAAGTCCAGTGCTTGAGAACTTCTACAGCAGAACCATGGCTCATCGACAGCAACAGCGATCGTTCCGGGATGATGTCAGAAGTGCCTCCATATTCCAATGGAATGTATGTATGTATGTATGTATGTATGTCATGCACCTACCTAAGAAGGGGCCCGGGTACTTGCAAGATCGTTTCGACCTTCAACGTACCCGATCGGATCGGATTCAAGTTTCTAACTTGTTAGAAAACTATCGTCTCATTTCAATAATCTCTACAATTAACACAGTGCGCGAGAAGCTTATAGTCAAGCACATAACTAAGTTCCTGACAAAATACATTATACTGACACCTCATCAGCACGAATTTCGCCCAAACAAGTCGTCCGGGACAGCAGTTACTTATGTTACAAACTATATTAACACTTGTCTTAATAACCCCGAAGCAGTAGCTGGCACATTCCTAGACATTAAAGAAGCGATCGACACCATCGATCATCAGATCCTGCTAAAAATACTGCAATGTTATGGATTTCGAGAAGAGAGTTTATATTTCTTTCAGAATTACCTAGAAGAAAGATACGAGGGCGTACATTTGGACAATAGGCTGTTTTAGCAGAGCGTTTTTGACGGTCCGCTCCGCTCAGCGGGCTAGCGGAAGCGCAAGTGCGCATGCGCGACCCGTTCAGCAGTGAGCGGGCGAGCGGACGGGAGCCCCCTCTCCGTTTGAAAGCTTTCTCAGCGGAGCGCGGCGAGCGCGTCAAGCGGGTCTAGCGAAGCAAAATGGCTGCCCCCAGTGCTGCTAGCCCGTCCACGAGGTCGTTTGAATCGGGATTTGTAAAGCGCAAACCTGGAGTACACTTTAGGAGACACAAAGATCTTCTTTTATTCGGGAGGTTGTGGCCATGAACCCGTTTCAGAACCATGCCATGTGTGCAAGTTTGTTTATGCGGACCACGTTTTAGGTGTACTGAAAGAGCAAAAAACCTTGTCTTGGCTACAACACAGCGTAACGGCTTTGTTAATGTAAGGATTATATATATATATATATATATATATATATATATATATATATATATATATATATATATATATATATATATATATATATATATATATATATATATATATATATATATATATATATAAGAAATGAAAATGCAATGTATTGCGTGAAATGCCTTCAGACACTTGAGCAATTCCAAATATATTATTTTATTGCGGCAATTCTTACAACTTGAATATTAGGTTCATAGTGGTTTTACCTTCTGCGGCAAGGTGGCGCGTCAGGCAAGCACATGCCTTTCGGACGCAGCCGGGCGCTCCGCTAAAACTGATTCTTCGTCCGCCGCTCCGCTAACTGTGAGCGGGTACGCGAGAGCGGACCGGACCGTCAAAAACGTTCTGCTAAAACACTCTAATGTCTCGTCTGACTTCCTTCCCATTACACACGGCGTTTTGGGTCAGTTTTGGGTCCAATACGATTTTACTTGTACACAAGCGACCTGCCCCAAAGGCTTGATAAGGGCGAGGAAATAATGTATGCTTAGGATACCATAGTTTTAATCTCAGGAAAGGATATAAATCGCTTAGAATACACTGCTAATAGATAACTAGAAAAACTAAGAAACTGGTTTACGGACAAGTTCACACTATATGCATCTAAAACAAAGTACATTGTATTTTCGCCCAATAGAGTAAAAATGCCACCAATAACTTTTGAAGATTGCGATGTCAAGAATTACAGAAGCCGAAGAATATAAATATATCGGTATAACGTTAGATTCATCCCTTCATTACAGGGCACACACTGCAAATGTTCGCAGCCGGCTCAGCCATGCATGATTTGCTTTATATCAGGCGCGTCAGCATTTTCCCACGTGTACACCACGAATGATTCACTTTAGTATTTTTCATAGTCATTTAACCTACTGTATTGAGGCATGGGGGCACACGTAGTCATCTTAGCTAGATCCAGTGATCAAACTGCAGAAAAGAGCGCTCCGACCTATGTCCTTCTCTGGTTATACGGAACACACAAACTACGCTGTAGGCACCATGGCCTAAGAGGTGGACGTGCCCGACGTTAAACACGCAGGGACGTAGTTGTTGTTGTTGTTGTTGTTGTCCTGAGTGGCCGTGGCACATACCCACACTGGGGGATTGGCCAAGAACCGCGTGGTTTAATTGGGTGCATAAAAATAATAATGTAAGCAGAGACTCTTGTTTCGTTCTCCGTCTTCTTCTGCGTCTGATGTGCAGAACCTTGCTGCAAAGTACCTGATCATATTGTCCCTGGTGGAATTCTGACTGCGAGCGGGATTTTAGACGTAGAAGAGCTGTGTGGAAAAAGCTTTTATACAACCACTGTCCTGTTAATTGGGCTGATTATACATATATAGCTCCACATTTTAACGAACAGTCTCAAAAGCTAAGGAGGATTATGATTCCAGGCACTACACATATCTTTCGAAGTCTAGCAATAAAAAAGCCCTGTTTAAATTTCTTCGGTCTCGTAAAGCTATACCTGCGCCCGTGAACGTCGAATCTGTCGTTCTATCAACAAAAAAATTATCAGAATCACTTGAGAAAATTGCTCAAGGACTTGCGCGACGTTTCAAACATAAATTACCGATAGGACTAGAGAAACCTTCCTTGGTAGACGACTTTGTAACAGTAACAGCGACAGAGCTTGAAGGCATTATTGGTTCGTTACCGAAGTCAGCCCCCGGTCCAGATGGAATTACAACAGGAATGCTAAAAGCTTTATTTGATTATGGCCCTCAGGACCTGCTAAACGTAATAAATTTCTCTCTCAAGAATTCGTGGGTTCCAAGAGAGTGGAGAGTAGCTAAAATTATTCCACCGTTAACGAAAAAATCATGTGGACTTGACTTAGAAAACGTAAGACCAATTTTTCTTACTTCCAGTGTCGTCAAATTAATAGAGAGGGTTCTGCACGGCCATATAACAAATTTTATGCAGGGTGATACCCTTCTCAGTCCTTGTCAGATTGGATTTCGTCCCGGCCACTCCATATGGTGCGCCCATGTAGATTTAGAGAGCCGCATTGAACTTGCTCGTCACAAACGAGAGTACGCAGCTTTGGTGACGCTAAATTTAGCAAAAGCATACGACTCTGTAGAACATTGCATTCTGTTCGATAAGCTTCACTCTACGAATTTCCCAAATATATAACCGCTTGGATCTATTAATTTATAAGGGATAGAGAGTTTTATTGTTACCAACACGGTATTTCGACGTCTAAACACAAGCAGACAAGAGGTGTATCACAGGGTTCCGTTCTTTCCCCTATATTATCTGACATTTTGCTAAGCACAATTCCTTTGCCTCCGGAAGTACATGTTTATATTTATGCGGATGATATCGATTTTTTTACATCCGCAAATAATATACATTAACTGCAAAATTATTTAGGAATGCTGGAGACATGGCTAGAGGGGTTATGTATCTCATTAAATGTTAGCAAAAGTACGGTCTTCCCCGAGCCACGATAATATAATAACGTGTCGTGTAAACCTTTGTGTGGCGTCCAGATGCAACAGTCGTGAGTCAGAACCAAATCAATGAGAAAAAAATACTTCTTTTTATTGGCACTTGAGCAAAAAAGGCAGTATGTCTCTTTCCCAACAATACACGTTTTCGAGATCAAGGCATCGACAAGAAGGCACGTGTTTTGTACAGAACAATCGAGGAAAAACGAACTGACACAGTGGAAGACAGCATATGTTGTATGCAGTATATGTAACAAGCTACCGAACTTGGTCCAGCAGATTCGAAAGTGAGGTAATTGTATGTACAGTTCGCATGTTTAACATGCGTAGAGGGAAGAGTACTTGTGCAGCGTCCATCGCATTCGTAAACAATAATGGACCGGCGCTACAAACACAATTTAGAGTTCGTCGCCTTCTACAGCAGCCATTTCATGCTGTTGCGGTTCGCCCCCATACGTTATGCCTCACATCAGGTCACATTGAAGCGAGACCGCAATCGTAATTTAGTTACGGTGGATCTTGTTTTGAACTGCAGCTGCCAACGGGACAGTAAATAGAGCCACTAAGCTAGTTCAGTTTATAGCTATGAAGTAATGCTTCGAAACTGTATTTTAATTTCTTCAGCGCAAAGATTTTGATTATACGACACAATAGAAGCAAACCTTCCCTTTCTTGAATCAACCGCCCATATACTGCAACGCCAATATGTTCGTGTGACATCACTGTTTTCCAAATATCTTCTCGTATTTAGGCCGTTTTGGCCCAGACTGGAAGTTGTACAAGCATGTTAGTTCGAACCCTCGGTTCATTTAAAATTCAATGCAGTATTTTTATCGATAGACAATTAACCAGGACGACGGAGACGACGTCAAAATACATGACGTCGCAGGAAACTGGCGGAGGAGGAGCTTCAATAAGGCGCCGCCACTTTGTTTCATACTCCCGTATTTTCTGGCTTAGCGACCCCTCCGCGCACGGCACGAGAATGAGTGTATTGGTCATTCTGGAAGTGCAATTTACCAATGCAACTAAAGGTTCCTCCCTATGGTCCCTTTACATTCCGTTGGTCAAAGGCAAAAAGATCAATGAAGATACAAATAGACAACGTAATTAGATACATCGTATGCACACCAGGGGGGCCACAATGTACACGCCCCCTTATACGAGTCATACAAAAAACTCAAACGCTGCGTTTCGCTGCATAGAGAGAACTGCTCAGCCTATTCTCGGACAAGATGCAATCGTGCGCGTACAGGCGTTTTCGATAGTTCTCGGATAACTGGGTGCAGGACCAGGACTCGCACAAGGCGGTACATTGTCTCTCGAAAACATAATTACGTCATCAGCTCTCTAAAGCCAGAGTGCCAAGCACAAGCTCCAATGTGGCCGTAAGATTTGTTGGCATAAAGAAGGCCACTTGGTTCGCAAGAACCGCCAAACCTGATTATCTTGATAACTACTAAGCGTTAGTGCAATAAGCACGTCCTCCGAGATCGGACGCACGCCGACCGGTGTCGGAGGCCATGGTTTGAGAATTTTGTGTTTCCTCCTTAGCTAAAGGCTGTGAGGGAGGAGTGTACGGAAGCCCTGCCCGACAAACTTTCAGGCAGGTGCTCTGGAAACGCCCGCAATGGTCCAGGAACTTCTGAAAAGGGCTGTACGTCAAGATTCTTCGTCCGTTTAACGTAACAGCTGGCGAAACCGGGACATCTCGCACAGCATAAAAGGCAACGTTTGTTCGAAATGCATGTCCCTTGTAACACCGGAAGACATGACGTCAACAAAGCCATGCAATTAGATTCGATGAAAAAAATATACAAACACACACAAAAAGATGCGAGGAACGTAGCTCGCGTAATTAAATGGACGTATGTACAGCAGTAAGGCACACTGTGGTGGTTGCCGCAGCATCTATGTACAAACAAAAACATGTATCACACTCTCCTATAACATAGCTTCGTACGAAAATAGCGTCGTGTATGGTGTAAAGTCGATGTGGTGAGATCCGAGTCGTGCAACAAGAAACAAGAAGTGCTTTACAACACGTGTAGCTGGAGAGCAACAACAAAAGGCCACGGTCATGACAAGAACACCGCAAGGCCAATTGATAAGGTGAAGCGAGCGAGGTATACCACACATTATACAAAATGCTTCCGCCCAGCTTTCAGATTCAGTCTTGCTCCCTCAGAAATATTTATTTTCTGCAACAATCATTTTGCATGCGGTCAATAAATATATATGATATAAACGGCGCGTTAGAAGCGAATCGATGCGATGAGCAATACGAGCACCATCACAGTAACCAAACATCCTTCGTAAGGCAACCAAGCGGTGTCGACCTTGTTAACACAAACTTTTCTGCCGTGCCAGTTCACTTAGTTTATCCACGCACTTGACCCTATGTGTTGCAGTGTTTAGGCTCACTAGACGTTTTGATTTAAACATGGCATTTCTTGCATGGGGTTCATATGGTAGGCACCAAGTTCCATTCTAAACGAATTTGTTGTCGTAGGTAAAATACCCCTAAAGCGATGGTCATTATACACGTCGGTTTCGCACGACAATTCGTAGGTACTGCTGCCGTGAAGTTCCACGAAGGCACATCTTCCCTATAAAGCAGTCCTACAGAGACCTGACAAAACGATGGCAAGATGTCCTTCAAGTTCCAGCTGATCTCGAAACGTGCTGCCGTTTAATAGTGTACGTAAGCGTTATCAAGAGTGTCAAAGCTTGCTAAGAGGAAACGCTTCGCGCCTTCAACGTTGTTCTGTCACTCTACATCGCGAGATTCACGCCACACAACCCAGCAAAAGGGTAGAACAAACGTATGAGCGTTGCAAACAACGACGACCAGCCTGGGACTAGTGGACGAGCTTCACCTCAAGCCTTCGACATTTGATGCACTATTCATGCACTTCGTAAGACTGCAAACTATCGACGCTGTACATACAGGCTGTCCTAAAGTTTCGTAGCGCTCCGAGCATCAACAGACATCGCGTCGAACATATATTGGGACCGTTGAAAAGATTCATTGCTCCAAGGACTCTATAGATCGAAGAGGGCATCGTTCCTAACTCTCTCCAGTTTCGGAGAGCCATAGGCTTGCCATACGAATCTTTCGGATAAGTCCGGAGACAAATCTCAGTCGCCGAGCGGTTTCGAAACTTTAGAGAAAGACTGTATACTGCCAGGCGCACTACAGTAGCCACATAAAACTAATGTCACTGGCTTTCACCTTGCTTATCAGTCTCGTGTGTAACATGATCCGTGGCACAGCATCTTCTGTTGCTTGCTTTCAAGAATCGTTGTTCTTCCCGCTGCCCATAATCTCGCCCCCCTTGCCGGCATCCTCTAGGGTGTAGATTCCGTTGTCAACAAACTTTTCAACGAACGCCAAGTTCTTCCAACATAAACGGCAATATAGTTCTGTACAGAGAAGGCACTTCACAAAGCTGACTACCAGGGCCTCCAGACGCTGTCGTCCCCGACCCTGCCGTGTTCGTCGTCTTCGTCATCCTCGTTCTGAGAGTGCTCCCGCTGCTGCATCTCTTCCCGGAACTGCGTCGCCGCAGCCGTGGCCTCGAGCCCGCGCAGGATGACGTCGCGGAAGAAGGGCGGCCGATGCATCGTGGCCAGGTCGTCGAGGGCCGCCGAAGGCGGCGGCGAGAAGCAGGAGGGCGACCTCTGGAGCATCGACTGGGCGTCGCACGACGATGCGTCCTCGCTGCCCACGTCGCTGCCCATGGGGCTGCACAGGGGGCTGCCGCCGAAGCTGCTCGCGGGACTCGGCGACCGAGGAGGGTGCGGCGACGTCGGTGTCGACGTGTTGGTCGGCGTCGGAGGTCCCCAGGACGATGGCGGCCCAGCAGCCGCCGCCGCCGCAGCAGCAGCGGTGGCGGCTACGGCGGCGCTGTTTGACGATACGGCGGCGCCTCCGCCGGAAGCTGTCGCCGCGACAGTCGGTAAAACGAACGCCAGGTCACCGTTGGGCAGCCTGCTGGGGATGAGGGGAAGACCTCCGAGCTGAAGGCGTCCCGGAGCTCCGCCGCCTCCGACCGCTGCGGCGCCGAGGGGCCCGGAGTGCGCGACGCCGTGCAGGTCTCCGAGGGTGGGGATCTGGACGCTGAGCGGCGAAATCAGCAGGCCCGGCGCGACGCCTCCCAGGGGCGACGTGGGTCCGCCCGCCGAGGTGCCGTTGAAGCCGTTCACGCACGACGTTAGGTGGCCGACCAGCCGCTGGCGCAGGGACGGTTCGACCCCTTCGAGTCGCGACACGTAGCGGCTGACCTCGGTGGCGCACTCGGCGAAGCCGGCGCGGAACTTGCCCATCACCACCGGGTCCGTGGACAGGGCGGCTGCGGAGAAGAACGAGAGGCAACGATCTGCGGTCAAAAAGTGCTTGGTGAAGCAGTCGACTGAATCTGTTGCCAGTCGCGCTGTCACTGCTCCTGCAAAGTGAGATTTACAGTATGGTGATAACTCCCTACGCTGCGGTTGTGTATAGAGCAGTTAGCTGGGTAAGATGACACATATAAACGTTTGTGAATGCAGAAGAGACGAGGCCGGCTACGAGAGAACATGCAGACACCGAGTACGCGAGTGCGCCTCCTCACGTCAGCGGTCTCAAATTTTCTGCACTCTGAAGAATGTAATTTACCAGTTCCTAAAGTATGCTTCTGGCCATACTCGGGAACAATCTAAGGGCGACGGAGTGACCAGAATGCCATAGAAACATTTATTTTACATGTTAGCTCTCTATGCAGCTCTCTATGCGCCCGTTCCTGCGGCGAGCGTCGACGTTGTACCTCGTAACCGAGCGAACGAGCACAGCGAAAGATGAGAGCGAACGCGGAGCGCAGCGAGTGATGAAAGACGGCGAGAACGAGGAGGAAAGCGAAGGAGGAGGGTTCAGCGGTATCATGAGGCGGAAAGCGGAGAAGGATGTGGCGAAAACGTGAGAAGTGCAGTGCCGCGCAAGGCGGACTATGGCGACGGTGGCTACAAGATGGCGCCAGATTGGCGCGGGTCGTTAGGGAGCGTACGGACTCGCTCGCCTCCGCACTGTTCGCTGGGCGGGCGCATCGAGGCACTGTACGCGTCGTCTGTTCATTAAAGCTTTGCATGAGCGAAGGTCTGCCTGCGGCGGCTGCTGTGAATCGCGCCCACGCGTCAGCCACGCGCGGCCTCTCACGATCAGCCAATTAGCGAGGCACTCGTGCCACACTTCGCTTCGTTTGGGACAAGTTGTCCGCGCCAGCCAATAATGCATCGCGAAATGAGAAGACGCATAGCGCTGCGCTCAAATTTCACATTAGGGACGATCGTAATCTTCGGCGAACTTCTTTCTTTTCTTTTTGTTATGGAGACGAGTTCGTCAAGGAGAGGATCCTAAACCGTTAGGGTGACAGCTATCAGGTCGTTGACTGTGTACCCTTGAAAGGATTTCGCTCCTTCTATCTGTTCATTTAACCTGCTATAGCTAACTAGTCTTAAGAATAGGCAATCCAGTCTTCAAATTCCACGCAAATCAGCCTGACAAATGCTAAAGAAGTGGCAAACAGCAGGCCCGGTTAAGCGATCGTGCATGACTATAAAGAATACGGCAACCAACCTGCAACTTGGTGACGCTGGACGTTCTGCAAGTGGCGCACGGTCATCTCCAGGATATCCGCTTTCTCCAGCTTCGAGTGACGTGACGGCTGCGCAAAGGTAATTCGAAGAGTGAGGCCTCGTTGAATTTTATAAGATGTCGCTTAAGTTAGTCACTTATCACTAGAAAATAATTGGTATGTATAGGCGAGACAGTGGGCTGCAGTGTCTTCGGTAAATGCGCATGGGCGGATAATTGAGTTAACGAAGAAATCGGGACCCGACAGTATTGTATGCGAGTTCCCTTCATAAAGTGAAACTCCCTTGGTGGCAGTTCTCTGGATGAGATGAAATGAAATGTATAGTTTTCGTTAGGAGTGCCAAGGACTCTGCTTGTGCGACGGTTGTTGGATCGCCAGAGCATTCATTCATTCATGTTTGCGTGTGGGCGATAGCATATATCTTCGATATATTTCTTTTTATCCTTGCAACGTCTCATTCGCGCATATGAAGCAGTCTAGAAATGGTGCAATTCTGTCGGGTCCATCTGCTCATTATTTGCTATTTCCTCGTTACTTCCCAAAGCCGTTTCTTAGAGACACAGAATACCTAGCTTTATAGCTTTCAGTTGTGCTTGCCCGTCAATAGAGAACTGAATCTTGCAAAATGAACGACGCTGGCTCTCTCTTTCTCTCACAAGCACGCACGCACGCACACAACTATTAGAAGAGAGGCACAAATTGACACGTTAAGTGAACCAATCAGAGGGGCTAGTTGGTGCACGTTCATGATTACGTCGTGTTGAGTTCTGTACATGATATTGTAATTGCAATGATACAATTTTTCACTGGCAAAAAATTACATCTTCGTTCCCTTCTTTGCAACTTCCTTTGTCAGTGCTCCGAGCAACGTGATCACGGAATTGACACACATACACAGAGAAGGACAGACAAGACAAGCGCTTCTATATCAACTGTCCTTGCGGGTCGTCCGTCCTGCTCGGTGTCAAATTGCGCCCCTCGTCTAATATCACCAACTAGCGCAACAATAAACACACCTTAGGAACGTGCACACAAACAAACAAAACAAGCACGCACGCGCGCATGCGTCACAGACTGCACAGCTCGAACAAAGGTGCGACACTCACATCCTTGTTGAGTGCGTCCAGGATGAGCGCCTTGAGCTCGGTGAGGCACTGGTTGATCCTGGCGCGCCGCCGTTTTTCCATTATGGGCTTGGTGGCCTGCGGGACGGATAGGAGGAGAACATCGTTCGTCACCATGCATGGGCTCGTTATCAGCGACTACACACTTTAAACGACCCAAACGACCCCGTTCTGAATACCTCCTCTCAATTTTCCCTTTAATACTGGTTTACAGCACGAACGCAGGTGTTATAATACTATGAACGATGATTTCAAGCGGCACTGACCGGGTTTAATTAATCAACCTGTAGCTAATACCCCTCTCCTCCCCCTCTTCCTTCTAAATCAGGAATTCTCTAAAGAGGGGGTGGGAGTGCGCCCCCCTCTCCACAAACGCTACGAGGGGACTCGCACCCCGTAACGATGGGCTCTGCAGCAATGATGTCCAGCCCAGTTAACTACCTGAGAATTCGCTAATTTTTTCAAGTAGCTTACTTGATATTCATTTTTCCTAAGTATATACATGCGTGCATACATATATTGACCAGAACAAATGGGAGCCCCCCTCCCCCCCCCCTCCCCCCCCACCGCAATACCCTACTCATGAGTACAGGGAGACCCTTAAGCGTTAAGAATCCAAATTTACTACACCAAGCAGCTTTATTGAATCAGCGCCATAGCTCCAAGGTCCACAATTAACACTCTACAAAGAAAAAAAATACACAGTTATTGAAGAGCACCGAAAGAGAGCGAAAGCTTGATGAAGGACACAGATAGGCACGCATCAAGCGTTCGAGTATATATGTGCACAGTATTGTCCACAGTGTACTTGGGGGCACACTCGATCTGATTCCCTGATTGCACGCGCGGTTCCTCTTACTCTGTGTCTTGGCTTTTTATTGTTAAAGTCCGATATATTTTCTGTACTAGGACGATAGTTGCGACACACCTGTACAATGTATCTAATTATATGTGTATTTATGTTATTGATGTGTATGTGTATTTATGTTATTATGTTACTGATTTATGTTATTGATGAGGAACACTTATTGATGTTTAAGTTCTACCGTGTTCCAAATTGAGCGTATTGTAGTGAATACTTTTGTTATTATTGTTCTTGTGTGACTGCTGCTGCCAAGGGTGGCGAGGCCCAGTCAGGCACGTTCAGTGCCTTTTGTCGCGTCCCCCAAGGCATTTCTGTAAGGAATGTCTTAAATAAATGAATAAAGAAAGAAAGAAAGAAAGAAAGAAAGAAAGAAAGAAAGAAAGAAAGAAAGAAAGAAAGAAAGAAAGAAAGAACCGCGTGGAAAAAAATAAACGCTTACCGTCGGAACTCGGAGTAATCGATGCCTGATCTACTTGCTATATGCTAGCGCTGTGATAGAGACGTTCACATAAATTTATCCCGTGTACCGCTTTTTTTTTATATAGTGCGCGCGTCTGTTACTGAACGAGCTTCACCTCGATGACACAGCAAGACTTCGAAGAACGCCAGACGCGGCGCTTTCGAAAGTGCGACGCCGTCAATCACAACGCCGCGAAACTGGTCGTCGCAGTACATTGACGTCAGGCGGCGTAACCAATGATAACAAAAATCGGCTCTCAACAGTGCACAGTGAACCAGCCAGCCACGTGATTACAAGGCTCATCAATTCCTTCCAACTCACACACGCACTCTGTACGTAAGCGCGCACGAAACGAATCACGCTCGGCGATTGTCGATGAGGGCAACTGGAGCTCCGATGAGCCAAGACAGTTCGTGGTCTCCGAAACGCATACAAAGCCACACTGCAGTGTAGCGGAAAGCTTCCCCGGCCAGATGCCAACAGAGCGGAGAAAACTGCCGTTTAGGAAGAAAGAAAAAGAGAGAAAGAGAAAACGAAAAAGCGAATCGCAAACGCGAGGCCTTTCAGATGTGTTTCACCGCGGAGAAACGACGGGTGAATACAAAACGGAGATGCACAGAGCTCAACACGAGATTGTCTGTCCGATTGGCGACTGCGCGTGGAAGTGCGGCGCAGGTAATCGTCGGGATCTATAGTGCCTCGAAATGGCCGCCGTCCTTCTTCCCTTAGCGTTCGGTTCGAGCCACCCCGAGCGTGCAACTTCCCTCTTCTAATGGAGCACCAGTGTTCGGCCTTTCACGTGCGACGCCAAGCCACGAATAATCGCTGGTCCCATCTAGAGAATGCGTGCATTGTACAAGACGCAGCCAGACTTAACCCGAACAATAGATACGCACATACATGTAGCAGCTTAAAGGCTAAACCCCATTGACGCGATTTTGTGCGCGACAGCGACGAGCGACGGGTTCGCGCGACGGATCGGGCCGTCGCTTGAACAGATCGCTCGGTCTTGTCGCGCGATCGCTCGGTTTTGCAAATCTAGAATTCGTCGCTCGTCGCCCGGAAGTGCTATGAGCGACTAGCCAATAGCGCAAAGCCGGAACTGGATGTACATAACTTCAGTACTTCTGATTGTCGCACGGAACGAGCAAACGATTGAATTTTTATACGTGCAAGGATAAGAACCTACTGCAAGACTTTCAGAAATATTTTATGCTGCTTTTTACAGTAAAATACATCAACTTAAGTTAATAAAGCACGCGTCACGCTAGTTTCGGCGCCTATATTGCTGCCCTCATACCGGCAACGCTGGGGAGACGTCGCTCGAAGTCGTCGCTCGCATGGGGTGCAACTTGTAGGCGACGAGCGAACGCGACAGCCATCTCCATCGCGTCGCTTGTCGCTGTCGCGTGCAAGATCGCTTGCATGGGGTTTATACTTAATTCTAACTAACGCAAGCTGTAAGGGGCGCGAGCATCGAGGGACTTCAAGGCACTGCAACGCTTCCAAGCTTTCAAGGCACTCCAACGAGAAATCTCAAGCACCATCCGCAGAGGCAACGAAAAGGCGCTTTCACGTTAGGTATGGCAGAGGCTGTATACAGTGAAAGCAACGCGTAATCGTATGTGGAACGCGACTTGTTATAAGATCTCCCTTCGATGTGCTTCCGACATCTGGCACGGTGCCAGAAGAGTGCACGGTTCCAAGGAAGTTCCACGAAGGGAGCCTGAGGGACGTCGGACATCCTTGGGGAAGGACGTTGGATTAACTTTTAATTTCGATCACTCATTGTATGGCGTACATCTCCAGATCTCAGGCTGGGCGTTCTGACGCTGAGAAAGCAATGTTTCGGAATCGAATTTCGGCGGCTTTCACAGGACGTCGGAATATGCCACCGAATACTGGTGTTTTAACTCCACAGAGTCA